>NC_143488.1:11273140-11603765 GCF_027475165.1 Benincasa hispida | reverse complement strand
TTATAAATTCACTCTATTGAGAGATGTAAATGTGCTATTTAATTTTTCAAAACTTTGTAAGGGTTGCTCTTGATCTCAAAAAAAGAGTAGTTGTAATGGTTTGATCCTTGTGGAAAGAATCGAGTTTGTTCTTGTACTCGAAAAAATAATGTTGTAATGGTTTAACTCTAAGCCATGGAAAGAGTAAAAAACTTCTAGTGAAGTACTTAAGAGGAGTTTGGGAAGGGAATGTAGGTTGGTTGTATTGAACGATAAGTCCACTCTATTGAGAGATGTAAGTGTGCTCTTTAATTTTTTTCAAACTTTGTAAGGGTTGTTCTTGATCTCGGAAAAAGAGTTGTTGTAATGGTTTGATCCTTCAAACGTGGAAACAATCGAGTTTGTTCTTACACTCGAAAAAATAATGTTGTAATGATTTAACTAGATTTCTAGTGAAGTATTTAAGAGGAGTTTTGGGAAGTGAATGTAGGCCAGTTGTGCCGAACCGTTATAAAAACTCTAGTGTCAACTTCTATCTATCTCCTATTTAATTTTACAATTAATTTGTTAATATAGTTTATTTGCATGAAATTAATTACTATAATTTTTTTTTTGAAGTTAATTACTCACATTCGATTATTTAGGTTAATAAAATTTGTTTTCTATATTGATCATCAATCTTGTTATGAAAATTAAATTGGGTGCTTGAAATTGTTAATGTTAATTTATTAATCATTTTGAAATGAACATATATGTATGAAATTATTGTTTAAATTACTTGCTAGCAAAAAGTGTATTAATTTACTTAATTGGGTCCACATTTAGTGAAAAAGTTTTAGTTAGTTTAACTAAACCCTATTCACCCTCTTTAAGGTTGCATCCTAGAAGGGCGAGTCGTATGCGCCCCTCAATTGATTCAAATTAATTATATTTACAAGTTTATGCAAGTGATAATAAATAAAAGGGCAAATAACAAAAACTATCATGAAATAGGGGAAAAGAAGATTTAAAATGTTGATATTGACATAAATAATGAGGTCTTAATTTTATCAAAATTTCGATGAAAATATTGATAAAATGTCGATTTTGATAGATATTTCTGAAAAAATTATATAAAAAAATCAAAAAATAAATTTAAATTAGTAAACATTTTATGATTTTTTAGATAAATTAATATATTTATTATTTATATTATATTTATAGTACTATTTTGATGCTTATTTTTTTTGTTTTGTGGACTTTTTTACAATATAATAGAAATATCATTTTACCCCTCATGTCGATGTCAAACTCATGAAAATGTGAAAATATTGACGAAAATATGGACACGTCGACGAAAAAATAGTGATGAAAAATAGCATAGTGGCAAGTTTCTACCTTTAATCAAATGATATTTAAAATTAACTTTAAGAGTGATAGAAAAAATAACAAAATTTAATTAATTATAACAATTTTAATTCTTTTATATTCAATATTAGACATTAACATTAAAGATGAAAGTGGGAATTCAATAAAAAAAAAAATCGAAGTTAAAGTATAAATTTTGAAATATAGGGACCAAATTAAAATAAAAATAAAATTTCAAGAGTAAAATTATGACATTTTAAAATTTAGAAATTAAACTGAAACTAAAGTTAAAATTTAAATACCATCTTGAAACCTACAAACCAAATAAAAACCAGATCTAAAATCTAGGGACAATGAAATATATTTTCTTAAAAAAAAAAACGATAAAAATATAGACACTTCTTTGAAACTATTTACAAAAAACAGGACTATATTTTCATCTTCATCGCTTTCCTTTTTCTTTTTGTTACTCTGACTACTAGGTTGGAAGTCTTTTTATGTTAAAAAAAAGGATTTTTTTCCCTTTTATGTTAAATTATTATCTATTATGTATTTTTTAAGAATATAATATTAAAATCGAACATTCGAAAGTATAAGAACTAAAATTTAACAAATTCGAAGGTAGAAAAATGAAAGTATGTATTTTAACCAAATATTTAAAAGTTTTATTTAGAGTTTTCAAATTTTAGAAGTGCCTCCAAAATCATACTACATTAAATTATTTTTCCATTTATTTTTTTTCTCTTTTGATTCCAGTAGTTTTTTTTTGTTTTTTTAATGTGTCTTGCACGTGACATTTTTATTTTATGAATGCAGTTTATTAGAAAATTTTATGAATGCTTTTGATGATAAAAAAAAAAAAAAAAAGTATTCAAATGATGTTTCTATGGGTTAAAATAAATATCATTTAATTATATATATTTTAATACATTTACAGGTATATTTTAAATTAAAAAATACAAACAATATGTTAGTGTTTATATCTCTTTTTTAAGTATTTTTCTTCAATTTAACGGCTTAATATATTTTGATGAGTGTCTACAAGTTCAACTTGATTAAACACCAATTACTAAAATTTGATCATTATAATCCATTCAAATATGAAAAAAATCATAATTTAACCAAAAAAAAAAAATGTAATGTGCAACCCATGGATAGACATCAAAAATAAAAAAATAAAAATTATATGATAAAATAATTAAGAAAAATAAAATTATGAAGGAAGAAATCATGGTTTATGTAATTTAAAAAAATGATTTACCTATCAAATTTAAAGATTGTTAAACAGCACTATTTAATAAAAAAATTGAAATGGTTAGTCATGTACTGAACTAATTAAGAAGTTAACCTAAAAAATTAGAACAAAAAAACAAATAAATAAAAGTACAAAAATGAATAAGAAGAAAAAAAAAAACCTAAACTTGTTGATGGAAATAAGTAGAAGAAAACCTTTTATAATCGTAGGAAATGAAAGAAGTTATAGAACTTTTTGAGATGCTAAAAGTTTTGATATCCAAAAATTAAATGATAATTAATTTCATTGTTTTTCTTTTTTACATCTTTGTTGTAAAAATTATTTAAGTATTAAAATTTTAATATTAAAATATGGCTTATTAATGACATTTATTTGTAAGCGTGAATAATTAATTTTTGTGAAAAAAAAAACTTTTTTGATCCCTAAATTTTTTTTGTCTAGTTTATATTTAGTCCCTATATTTCAAAATGTTACCTACTTAGTCCTGAAGTTTTGAGTTTGATTTTAATTTAGTCCCTAGGTTTGTTACAATTTTATCTTTGACATTTGAGTTTTGCTTTAATTTGATCCCTATTTTTCAAGATTTAGATATTTAACCTTGATTATTTACTAAATACTCATTTTTCGTCTTTAATGTTAATTTATGTTTATAAATTAAAAATCATTAAAAGAATTATAATTAAGTAAGTTTTGCTATTTTTTTTATCACTTTTAAAATTAAATTTTAAATTGCACTTCAAATTATTTTTAATTAATTAATAGAAATTGACGTTAATGATTGAAAGTGAGTATTTAATGAAAAATCGAGGTTAAAAATATAAAATCCTGATATCTATGAACCAAATTGAAACAAAACTCAAATCTCATGAGTAAAATCCGTATAATATAACATTTTAAAATTTAGGGAGTAAATTGAAATAAAATTTACAACTTAAAAAGTAACATTTAAAACCTCATGACCAAATAAAAACTATACTTAAAATCTAGAGATCACAAATACATTTTTCTCTCATTTTTGTATGTGAGTGGAGAAGTTTTGATTTAAAGATTCTGTTTATGAAATTTATGTGTGAGAATGCAGGATAATTCAATTGTATATTTTTACATATTTCGAAAACTTATGGTGGAATTAATGTAAAAAAATTTAGAATTTTATTAGTTTTGCAAATAATGAATAAACAATCTTTTATATTCAAACTTGATTTACTTTTAAGAATTTATAATTTAATTTAGTTAGATGGAGGGAGAATCGATGTTAATATGAGAGATAAAGGAATTTATGGATGGGTTGGAAATAGGGCTGGCAATGGGGTGGGGTAGGTCGGGGATGCACTCTACATTTAGTGAATACTTGAATTTTATGTGGAGACATAAGAGTGGTTAAAGTCCGAGTAAATAGCCAAAATGGTCTATAGTATATGAATAAGGTTTGGTACCTTATTCTGGTAACACTATCGAATGCGGTCCACTTTTTAGTTGTTACAATTTGTTGTAAAGTGCTACAAGCAAAGTGATCTTGATTCATTCATGTGGTGACATGAAGAGTGAGGGTGTCATATGTAAAGAGTTTATATAAGATCGGACCAAGAAATAAGTCACTCTTACTTTATAACGCCGTTTACTATTTAAGACTGACTATTTCAAAGTAATGATCTAGGTAACTTAACCTTAGTCCTAAGCTAACTATGAACTCTTGTTTTTTCGGGATCATCCTTAGATTTGCATGGGTAAGGGTTGACTCAACAATGCCAACTCAATAAGCCTCCCATTTTAGGGGTAAGACTGGGTAGATAGCTGGGGATATAGGGTGCAAGATGAAATTCACTCCTACCCGCTTTTAGGGATAGTAGAGAGGTTGTTCCCTTAAAGTGCTGACTCTAGGTCTTAAACAAGGGACCCCACCCTCTTATTGGTTTGAGAGGGACTCGATTTGATGATTGGATCTCAAACCAATTGATCATTAAAGGATTAGTGGGACTTAAGGAATAAGAGATAATCTTGGGGGTAAAACAACGATTGGCCCAATCGTTATTACGAACAACCTGTGAAGAGTTAACTTACTAATTATGGTTATATTGAGTGGACACAATATATCTACAGTGAGAGGAGTGCAACTACTAGGCTTTAGTGGAGTGACCCGCTAGTTAACGAATGAGGGTTAGTTAGGTTAAAGAGTTTAGTCGATTAATCTCGAATCGTTGGAGCCCATTCACAATGTTTATACAGAGCTTACAACCTACGAGATTACAAGGAGACTGACAGAGTTTACAAACTACGAGATTACAAGGAGATTTAGGACACCATTCCCAATAAAAAAGTCTTGCTTTAGTGAATGAGTATTTGATTGCCCCTTGATAGCACTTATTCTGACTCAATATAATATTGTTGCAAATTAAATAATGAAATTTAGGTACATTATTACTTTACTAAAATTTGATTGGGTTTAAAAGAAATTTACTAATTAGAATTTGTTTATAATTTCAGCATGTTTAATTCTTTAAATTTACTCGTTTCCAACATGTTTAACGGTAATTCAACATGGAAATCGAATATACTAGCAGATGATGATTTAAAATTTGTTTTAACAGAGGAATGTTCTCAGTCTCTCAATTCTTCTGCAGACCAAAAGGCACAACAAAGTAAATATGATTTACTTGTCATTGAGACATGCTTAGTGTAAAATGATAAATTAACCTGGATAATAGATTCAGGTGCCGCTAATCATATCTGTGCTTTTGCTCAGGAAACTAGTTCCTGGAGACAGCTTACAGAAGGTGAGACAATCTTTAAGGTAGGGACTGAGAAGATTGTTTAAGCTAAAGCAGTGTGAGATATAAAGTTATTTGTTAGAGATAGATACATTTTACTTGAAAATTTTTATTACATTCCTTCTATGAAAAAGGAATTTAATTTCTATCTCATGTTCGCTAGAATAAAATTACAAAGTTTCTTTTCAAAATAATGAAATGTTCATTATTTCAAAAAGTAATAAAGTATGTTCTGCAAATCTAGAGAATAACTTATACGTATTAAAACCAATTGAGGTAAAAAGTCGTTTTGAATATAGTGATGTTTAAAATAGCTGAAACTCAAAATAAGAAACGAAAAATTTCTCTAAATGCCTATCTTTGGCACTTAAGATTAGAACACGTTAATCTCAATATGATTGGGAGATTAGTTAAGAGTGGACTTCTAAATCAGTTAGTAGATAACTTTTTGCCTCCATGTGAATCTTGTCTTGAGGGTAAGATGACCAAAAGATCTTTTGCAGGAAAAGGTCTTAAAGCCAAAGAATCCTTAGAGCTGGTACATTCAGATTTTTGCGGTCTGATGAATGTTAAAGCTAGAGGAGGGTATGAATATTTCATCAGTTTAGTAGATGATTATTCAAGATATGAGCATATTTACCTGATGCATCATAAGTCCAAAACACTTGAAAATTTCAAGAAATATAAGACAGAAATTGAGAATCAATTAGGTAAAAAGATTAAAACACTTCGATCAGATCAAGGAGATGAGTATATGGACTTAAAATTCTAGGACTATTTGATAGAACATAGAATTCATTCTCAACCAACACTTGACACACCTCAACAGAATGGTGTTGCAGAAAGAAGAAATAGAACTTTGTTAGACATGGTTCGTTCTATGATGAGTTATGCTCAGTTGTCAAATTCTTTCTGAGGATATGCAATACAGGCTGCAGTATATATTTTGAACATGGTTTCCTTAAAAAGTGTTTCAGAAACATCTTACGAGTTATGGAGAGGACATAAAGGTAGTTTATGTCACTTTGATTTGAGGATGCCCAACACATGTGTTAGTTCAAAATCCTAAGAAAGGTGGTTATTTTTATGATCCTTAGGAAGATAAAGTATTTGTATTGACAAATGCAATATTTCTAGAGGAAGACCATATTAAAAATCATCAACCTCGCAGTAAGCTAGAATTAAATGAGATGACCAGAGAAACTACAGATAAGGCGGCAAGAGTTGTTGATCAAGCAGGTCCTTCAACAAGAGTTGTTGATAAAACTAATGCTTCACATCATTCTCAAGAATTGAGAATTGGTGAAAAGGAAATATACTTCTTATTTTGATGATGATTTTCTATGCGTCGATGGTCATGCATTGATCATACGTTGATAAGAAGAATATGCGGTAATGGTATATGCAATGATCACAAGATAATCTAAAGGATATGTAGTATGCGTTAATCGTTTATGCGATGACCGTGCGTTCCTGCCACAAGTTTTCTTGCTCTCTCGCCAAGTATAACGAGAACACAAGTTTATTGGGATGATCTGAGGTCAAACACAAGGACTTGCAACTAAAGGATGCTTATAAAGTAATGTGTTTGAGGCGGTGAATAAAAATAAAAAGAAAGAAGTTAATTAGGTATGCGCTACTCCTACTCCTAGCTAAACAGACTAAACAATTGAAGTTTGACTATGAGAATTGGTAGAGATGCGACAACTATTAACGCATAATGAGATGCATAGAGAAGTAGAGTAGAGGGAAAATTTCACCAAGTCATTTAGTTTGATCGCAATGGTAATCCCAACCCGCCAGACTAACGCATCGCACACCTCTCGATGGTCAGCCACATGCTTATATCTCTATAACGTATGGTTGTGTTGAGCATAAGATTATTCCTATCTCTAAGAACACTGCTTACTTTGCTTAGTGAGTTTCATTACTTACCCTCTTGGGCAGTTGGTTATAGCTACTCAGCTCATAGACAAGCATTGTGATAGCCTCACACTAAGCAAAGAGGATTGACTCACTATACTCGCACAACGCACACCTCTCTCGGTGGTTTACTACTTGCGTTATATCTCTATGCCACATGATTGAGTATTGGATACTCTTGCAATCTACACTTAACTCATTGCGATGAAAGTAAAAGACGATGGAAATGGTGTTAAAGGAACTAGAGAGATGCATTGATTACAAAATGTATTAATGTCTTAAGCCAAAATGTAATACCATACAAAGGTAAGAGGAGAGGTGGAGGGCTAGATGTACGTAATCTCTTACTTCCATAAGATGCATGTCAAGGCTGCTGGTGGTGCCATGGATGGGCGATGGAGTAGTTGATGACATGCAGAAATGCATGTCATCTTAGGCCTTTTACTTAGAATTATGAGGGCTGTTAAATGGAATATGCGACAATTATGGTAGAAATTCATGAGAAATTGAGTTTACGGCATTCAGCATTAAGAATCTCAGGTAACTCGTTATTATGCGTTCAATTGTCTATTTTTGTAGCTAACGCAAGAAGTGGACGCAAACGCGAAAACTGGACCACCGCATAGACGACTGCATGCAGAGAAACTCTCCATCGCAAAGGTGAGTGTGCTCGATCAACGCATGGATGTTGCGGTAATCAGCCTTATGCGTCCATCGCATAGGAGTTGCGATCGTCAATCGATTGCGGTCATCGTGTAGAAGTTGCGGTATTAAGCGAATGCGGTCACTACACGATTACGGCTACACGATAATGCATAATAATGGGATCAACGCAAGGTAGGTGGAATGAACATATCAACGCAAATCAAAAGATGATGTTGACATCTCACCTACCACGCCGTTGGCAACAGGGATTCAGAAAGGACTAAACGCGTCGAATGTCAGAATTAGAGCAGTCCATTAATGTTGTCGGTGATCCAAGCTCTATATAAAGAAGTTGATGAGCAGAATTCTAAACTGTCCAGGGCTTTCGCCTGAGGTTCGCCTAGGGCGGATCCTTGTGATCCGGACAATTGTGTGAGAAGAAGCTTGAGAGCTCTTCACCTCCTTCATCCATTCAGAGTGACGACCGGAACTTTCGACTGGAGCTAGATCTCGAGAGAGTCAGCTCCATTGCCCATCCATGGTACCACCGATAGCCTTGACGCACATCCGCTAGAAGTAAGTCTTTGCTTCCAGCCGATCATTTCATTTTCCTTTCTTTTCTTATATTGTATTGTATACATTTTGTGATTAAGGAATTAATACATTTTTTGTTCAATGCATTTCTGTGTTTTCTTCGACTCCATCTCCATCTTCTTTGCTTAGCATTTTTACTTTCATTGCAAAACTTAGTGAGATTGCTTGGGTATTGCATACTTAGTCATGTGGATTAGGGATATGAAGCATGTAGCAACCCACCGAGAGGTGTGCGTTGCATGAGTGTGTGAGTAATCTTATTTACTTAGTGTGAAGCTGGCAAGAATGTTAGACCATAAAGAAGCTATCATATCCCATTTAAGTTGGGCCAGCCTTTTTCTATGGCGACAACATCTGTCTATAGACTAACACAATGTTTGTCTATGAGTAAAGTTGGCAACAATCAACTGCCCGAGAGGGTAAGTGGTTGGTCGCATTAAGTAATGTATGCATTGTTCACTAGAGATAGGAATAATCTTGCGTCAACCAAGTTCATGCGGTTACCTTGTCCTATGAGCACATCATTCATCATTTAGGCATACTTGGGAGAGTAGTCTAAAACCCAAATCTAAGACTCGGGAGAGCGGATTGGAACGCATAGAAAAGAACGGGGAACTTAGAAATAAGCTCTATTTGCTAAGTTGCATCGCATGCACCCTAGGAATAGGAATGATATTATGTGGTCGCCTTATTTGTGTGTGTGTCACTTTGTCATCGCATAAGTAAGAATAGAGGCTTATGTGTAGGTCCTATAGACTTATCGCATATATCGCATGCGTTCTAGCATTAGAAGCCGTAGCATTCGCACCGAGAGATGGTTTACTATTGTATGGGGTTGCATGATCGCTTGGCTTGCGTTAACTAAGGTTGCCCTTGCGATTGCTCTTAAGTATTGCAATGAAAACATCTCTGCATTTTATCTATTTTTCCCATTCATTTGTTTCATGTCAACAGTTGTCGTATCTCTACCTCTCATGCATAATCTCATTACGTTGTCTGTTAGCTAGGAGTAGGAGTAGTGTTAGCTTAGAAACCTCTTCATCATTCTTTTGTTCAACCGTTGCATTCACAATCACCGCATTCATTTTGCTACAAGTCCCTGAGTTTGACCTCAGATCACCCGAGAAACTTACGTTCGTGTCATACTTGGTGTGAGCACAAGAAAACTTGTGATAGGACACATGGTCATCGCATACATTTGTTGGCGCATATTCATTCCAACGCATGACCATCGACGCATGACTATCAACGCATACCTTAAGAACATGCATTGCATATTGCGTCCAAGGGATTTTATTTGTCGAGTAATTGACATCTAATTTCTCATCATCAGTAGTCTCTCTCGAGCTCTATCTTCGGTGAAGCTTTGGTCGTCAATCAAAAAGGGTTTTGGGAATGAAGAACTCTCAAAGTATGTCTGCTCATGCTTTCGTCTGTTATCACAAGAATCTATCTAAGGCAAAGACTCGAATGCTTTGAATTTGGGCTCTATTTATAGAGCTCATATGCCGACAACATTGGTAATCCCGCATTGAATCTCTGCCATCCTTGTCGCGGTAGGTGAAATGTCGTCATGACCTTATCTCTTTGACACTTCCGAGGTATGTGTTCACGATTGTTTCTTTTGAAATATCAACGCATCCAACCCACTTTGTCATCATCCTCTATCACGACTATCACTCTGTAGTTGCAGCATTCCATCCGACGAACTTGTCTTCATGAAAATCAACGCACGCGATCAACTTTGCGATGGTTTGGGATCAACACATGCGATCGATTCCTGCGATAACTACAAAAATAGGCATTTTGACACAAGATAACGCATGATATAGGGTTAGCGGGAATTTTCAACGTTGATCGACGTAAGCTCATTTTTCCACATGGATTCTTATCAATATCAACACATATTTTTCTCATCAATCCTCATAATTCTAAGTAAAAGGCTACAATAGCTTGTATTTCTACAAGCTATCAAGAATGCCTCGTCGTAGTGGGAGGGTTGTTCAACAACCTGACCGTTACATGGGTTTAATAGAAATTGAAGTCGTCATACCAGATAATGACTTAGGGCATCCATTGTATTTCAAACAGACAATGGAAAATGTGGATATAGACCAGTGGATAAAAGCCATAGACCTTGAAATGGAGTCAATGTACTTCAATTTATTCTAGAAACTTATAAATCAACTAGAGGGAGTCAAACCTATTGGTTGCAAATGGATCTACAAGAGAAAACGAGACCAAGTTGGTAAGGTACATACCTATAAAGCTAGACTCGTGGCAAAAAGGGTTTACCCAAAGAGAGGGGGTAGACTTTAAAGAAACATCCTCTCAAATTGCCATGATTAAGTCCATTAGAATACTCTTATCCATTGCTACCTTTTATGATTATGCAATTTGGCTAATGGATGTAAAGACAGTTTTTTTAAATGGCTATCTTGAAGAAAGTATCTATATGTCTCAACCAGAGAGGTTTATTGAGCAAAGTCAAGAGCAAAAGGTTTGCAAGCTTAATAGATCCATTTATGGGTTAAAACAAACATCTCGATCCTGGAATATGGGATTTGACATTGCGATAAAATCTTATGGATTTGAACAAAACGTTGACGAACATTGTGTTTATAAGAGGATTGTCAAAAAAACTGTAAAGTTTCTGGTTCTATATGTTGATGATATTCAACTCATTAGAAATGAAGTTGAATTTCTAGCTGACGTTAAGAAATGGCTAGCCACGCAATTCCAAATAAAGGATTTAGGAGAAGCATTGTATGTTCTTGGGATCCAAATAGTTCAGAACCGTAAGAACAGGACGTTAGCATTGTCTCAGGCATCTTACATAGACAAGATGTCGTCTAGATATAAAATGCAAAATTCCAAGAAAGGTATGCTACATTTTAGGCATGGAATTCATTTGTCTAAGGAATATTGTTCTAAGACACCTCAAGAGGTTAAGGATATGAAACAAATTCCATATGCATCAACAGTTAGGAGCTTGATGTATGCCATGTTATGTATGCATTTTGACATATGCTATGCAGTTGGAATCATCAGTAGATATTAGTCCAATCCTAGATATGATCATTAGATTGTTGTTAAAAATATCCTCAAGTATCTTTGGAGAACGAGGAACTATATGCTCGTGTCTGGTACTAAGGATTTGATCCTTACTAGATACATTGATTTTGACTTCCAAATTGATGTGGATTCTAGGAAATCAACTTCGGGGTCAATATTCACTCTGAATGGAGGAGTAATAGTGTGGAGGAGTATCAAGAAAAGTTGTATTGCTGACTCCACAATGGAAGTTGAGTAGGTAACTGCAAGTGAAGCTGCCAAAGAAGCGGCGTGGCTCAGAAAGTTCTTGACCGATTTGGAAGTCATTCCAAATATGCATCTGCCTATCATTCTGTATTGGGATAACAGTGGAGTAGTTTTCCACTCCAAAGAACCATGAAGCCACAAACATAGAAAGCACATCAAATGAAAGTACCATCTCATCGGGGAGATAGTACATAGAGGAGACGTGATTGTCAGACAGATAGCCTCCGAAGACAACTTAGCCGATTCATTTACAAAGGCCTTTCCAGCTAGAGTGTTCGAGGGTTACCTAGTGGGACTAGGTCTACGAGATAGATAGAATTAGGGCAAGTGGGAGAAATATTGAGCATCTGATGCCCTAGTTTATTGTATTTATTCATTTATTACTCAATGTTTGTATATATGTAAATCCACTGAAGTTTTAGTCCAAGTGGGTTTGTTGGATTTTATGTCCTAAAACTCGTGGTTTGTAAAAAAGAAACATATTCTATTTGTAATAAAGATGTTATTGACGTTTATTCAATAAAGTTGTTATTGAATATATAAATTGCACTTGTAAAGACTAAATCCAATAAACTTAAGATCCATGGTTATTATATGAATACCTAAACTTTATGTGGAGACATAAGAGTGCATCAAGTTTGAGTAAATAGCCAAAATGGTCTATAGTATATGAATAAGGTTGGGTACTTTATTTTGGTAACATTATCAGATGCGGCCCACTCTTTAGTTGTTACAATTTGTTGTAAAGTACTACAAACGAGTGATCCTGATTTATTCATGTGGTGACATGAGGAGTGAGGGCATCCTATGTAAAGAGTTTACATAAGATTGGACCAAAAAATAAGTCACTCTTACTTTATAACATTGTTTACTGTTTAAGATTGACTATTTCAAAGCGATAACCTAGGTAACTTAACCTTAATATTGAGCTAACTATGAACTCCTATTTATTCGGGATTATCTTTAGATTTTCATGGGTGTGGTATGACTAAAAAACATTGACTTAATAAGTCTCCTATTTTAGGGTAAGAGCGGGTAGATAGCTGGGGACATAAGGTGCAAGATGGAATTCACTTCTACCCGCTTTTAGGGATTGTAAAAAGATTGTTCCCTTAAGTGCTGACTCCAAGTCTTCAACAAGGGATCACACCCTCTCATTGGCCCGAGAGGGACTCAGTTTGATGATTGGATCTCAAACCAATTATTCATTAGAGAATGAGTGAGATTTAAGGAATAATAGGTAATCTCAGGGGTAAAACAACGATTGACCCAACCGTTATTAGGAACAACCTTTGAAGGATTAACTTACTAATTATGGTTATATCGAGTGGACACAATATATCTACATTGAGGGGAGTGTAACTACTGGGCTTTAGTGGAGTGACCCGATAGTTAACGAATAGGGTTAATTAGGTTAAAGTATTTAGCTGATTAATCTCGGATCGTTGAAGCCCATGTTCTATAGATTCATTAAGTCCCCTTACAAGCTCCCAAACGGAATAAACCTTTGAATAGCGTGATGAGTTAATTTGAATCATTCAAATTCAAATTAGGGGAATTAGTAATTATATGTGTTATAATAACATATTTAATTATCTAATTAAACGAAATTGGAGAATCGAATAATATTTAAATATGATTTAAATATTAATTTCATGAATAAGAATTCATGATAGTGGAGTTGGTGTTTAATTAATTTAATATTTGATATTAAATTAATAGAATTAATTAAAATATTTAATTAATTTTTAATTTTATTAGAAAAATTAATTATTGAATTAAGTTTTTTAAAATCAATAAAATTTCAGTTTAATTAAAAGAATTAAAACGGAATTTTGAGTTTTACTTTGAAAAGTATTTTCAAAATTAAAGAGGAAATTGAAAGTTGGAAAAACCCATTAAAAGTGGGATTTTCCCACTTTGTATTTCCACTTTAATCCCGTCACAATCTCAAAGTATGAGATGTGTGATTTGTGTGCAATCCGATTGCATGAAGTAGGGATGACTATTCAAATCGTAAAAATCGAACTGTTTCTAAAAACCGAACCGAACCGAACAAAAAATTCAATGAAACGAAAAATACGGTTTGGTCCGATTTGAAGAAATTTTGAAACTGAATTAATTCGGTTCGGTTCGATTTCAGTTTCGAAAATTGAATTTGAATCCAAATCGAACCGTTCTTAACTAATATATATATATAATTTAAAAACCAGTAAAAGCGAATTTAAAACTGAATCGTTTTTAATTAAAAAAATAAAACCAAATTTAAAATCGAATCAAACCGAACCATTTTTTAATTAAAAAATATAACATAGATTTTTTAAAAATGCTAAAACCGAATTTGAAACTGAACCAAATTGCATGTATGCAATTCGGTTCGATATGGTTTGAACCAATAAATCGGTTCTGTTCAGTTTTATATATTAGAAAAGTTGGTTCGGTTCGGTGGTCTGAACCATTTCCACCCCTAGCATGAAGGTTTGATACAAATCTGAAGTTCTAATGTTGAGAAATGGCATGCAAAATTTGTTTTTGCTAAGATTTTGACTGAAAAAAAGTTTTTCAACCCAAGTGATCTTCTCCTCTAATATTTCCTCTAATCTTAGCTCATTTTGAGTCCCACAACTCAATCTAAGATCCTAGAGAATAGTAGGGAAGATCTTGTGGTTGGGTGAGGAGATTTGAGCTGAATTTGAAGATTAAAGTAGTTCTTCAAAGGTATTTTTGAAACCCTTCTTCTTATTGTATGAGTATACTTGATTGAAGCTATCATTAATGAATTAGAGTGCTTAATGATCCTAAATTCTTCCACTCTATGTTTGCTACTTCCAACACAGACGTCTAAAAATAGAGAATCAATGTCTGTCATGGTTTTGAATTGAAAAAATAAATATGCATATACTTTTTTTTGCTTACGTACATGCAAATCAATAATATTTTTCTTTTATCTATACATGCACAAAATAAAATCTTAATTGCTATTATATATACAACTCAACTTTAAACAAACACAAAAATTAACTAATTCACAACGAAGAAAGTGACAAATTGTTTAACTAACCTATCAACAATTTATATTGATCAATATATACATAAAGCTCTAAAGTCTAAAGATCAAGAAAGAGTTGGTTGTCTACTTTGGAAGGTCATATAGATACATCCAGCAAAAAAAAAAAAAAAAAAAAAAAAAAAAAAAAAAAAAAAAAAAAAACAAACAAACCTAAAATAATTGCACAACTAAACTAAAATAATCACGCAATCGAATCTCGTCGCACCAAAAAAATCCTGCCAATTTGGAGTTTTATCTTGAAAAAAAAGCATGCATTTTCTTAGCAAATCGAAAACTACAGTTAAGAGGTAAACATCACGACAAAAGTTCAATAGATTATTTAACATGATGTTTTCACTAAATGAGATATTTTAAAATTATTTCTTCATTTCTTCAGGAAAATTTATACTTATAAACACAAACAACTTAATGAAAATCATAAACAAATTTTATGAATCCAAACAAGCAAGCTTGTCAAATTTAAAAGAAAAGGCACTAACACAAAATTGGGCTATAGTAGCCATAAACAATTTAACAATCTAAGCTAACAATTTAACAATTTAACAACCCAAACATGAAAATAAGAATTTGATATCAAAACTAAAAACATGAAACCATGAACTTATCAACAACAAAGCTATTTATAAGCCACATGTTCCAATCTCAAAACTAAAGACTACTTATCACCAACATTATTTCCAATACATTCATTTAAGTCTTCTAGCACATTAATTATAAATCCAAAAACAACATGACTACCAACCATAACAAAACTCACTAACGAAGACATTAACATAACATCTCTCTTTTTCAACAAACCATGACTACCAAATGTTGTTGTTTCAATCGTGTTTATACTTTTGAAGATAAATGATGATAAGAATAAATGATTATGAAAAAGGTGTTTAATCTATCTCTTGGTATGAAGATGATGCTATGCGTTAGATTGATGATAGATTTATGTCCGTGACACCTTGCTAGTGCATACAATTTCTCTTAAGTTAGACACAAGTATAAATCTAATTTAAGTGTCTTGGTAAGCCCAAAGTTGAACGTAGGGACTTTAGAGTACACTAATGCAGGTTTGGTCTTTGGATCTATTGCAGAAGTTTCCTAATTGTTTGATATGCGTTGGTTATGTATATTAAACTATTGGCACACATGCAAGAGGGTAATAGGAGTTCAGAAAGAGGGAAAAAGGTTCGTGGATGATTGGATCAAGCATAGATGATATGCATTAATTTCCTAGTGGGAACAACAAGCCTATGTAAGCACAATGACAATGAAACAAAAATGGTGCAGATGCCTGATAACTTGTAGAAATACAAGTTATTTATACTACTTTATTTAGATATTGCGGCCAAAAGAAAGGAAAGTTGCGTCAATTGTAGAGAAATTAGCTAAGAAATGCAAGAATTATAAATTGTCGTCAATACACCCACTAACACCATTGCGATGGTAGAAGAGAATATTTCAAGTATGTTTTGCAGGAAATCAAGTCACCGCATGTGTTCATGGCTCAAGATAATCTGAACAACGCATCTACGTCGCATTGCGCCAATCATTCAGAAATGAATAGACGATTAACGCAATGACGACTCATGTGACAATCGATCAAGAGCTAAGTGATCAATGCAATCTCAACTGCATGTGGTAATAAAAAACAACACCGCATGCGGGCAAACGATCGAAGATGTAAAGAGAAACACAATTGCAGAGGATTCAGACACATGTACAACTGACCGTTGTGCATTTCTGACAGGATGGATTGTGTAGCAAAAAGAATATTCACTCTACCATTTCCGGAATTGCCATAACAATAAAGTGGGATCCACACTACAGAAAGTCAAAGCTGAGCCTATAAATAGCCTCTGAAATTCTATTGGAAGATATACTTTATACGGGCATATTTTGATATTTGTATATTGAAAGAGAGACTGGTATGAAGAGCCTGATTAGAGAAGATCTGGGAAAATTTAAGAGACAAGGCTGAGAGGTGAGTCTCAGAGCAAATTCTTTCAATCCCCGCCGTTGAAGCTCTGTATCAAGGTCATTTCTATTGGACGAGCACGCCTGAGAGGGAAACTCTTCTCTTCATCCATTCCATATGCCGGTAAGCAAATCCACCATCTAGATCTGTGTCAAGACATTGGCACTCTTCTGTATTTGTTTCTATCTCTTTATTATTAATTGTATTCATCTTCTTAGTCTATCATTCACACCATGTATCAGACGCTAAATATTAGTATTGAATGTCATGATCATTTCCATCTCCATCTTTCTGTCTATTTCTGTTCATCTGTAAATTGCTTTCTCCATGATGCTTTCTTAATCCCTTGGTAATTATTACAAATTGAGCAAGTAAATCAATTAGGTTAAGGAAATAAACATTTTTAGCTAAAGCATGCTAGACGACATCTTCACCTGTGAGAGCATAAGTGAAGATGTTATTCCTCCTGTCGAGAGAAGGTTGGAAGAATATGTTAACTAAAGCAAGAAGTACTTCTAGAAATGGAAGCAACCTTGCGTTCATTACGTTCATCCATGTTTCACCACAGAGATGTGGGAACACAGCCGATCACCGAGAGGTGTACGCCAAGGGAAAGTGGAACTGTAGTTATGTCTTTAACACAATTAATAACTTGCGATGTTTATACTAGTTTCCTTTTCTATTTCTATTTCATATATAAAGACTTGCCACCGCATAACACGACCCTTTGTATAATCTTCATAGTCAGTCTCAAACTCAGTATCATGTATCATGTATCCTATATCTTGTATCATAATAGCTTAGGTTTACTTTTATGCACTTTATTTTATTAACGCAAGTTTACTTTACCGCACAATTTTACTTTATCACAATTTAAATTCATGTACAAACCAATCTTTTATTAATTGTAAAAACCGGTCGCATATATCACAAATGTAGTGCATTAACTAAGCAATCCCTGTGTTCGACCTCGGACCACTCCGAGAAACTTGCGGTGAAATTATACTTGGTTTCAATGCAAGGAAACTTGTGACAACGCATAGCATTACTACAAGCATTCCATTAATAACGCACACATCTAGAAGTAGTATCGCATAAAGTCTGAATAAGCACAACACAACATCCATATTCCATTTCCATCTTTCAAGTCATCAAGTTTATGGCAGCATGAGCTTGTATGGTCCATCATTCATCACTGTCCATATGCTTATTTAGACAACATCAAATTAAGCGTACCATGCCTGCTAAAATCTAAAGATAAGTGTGATGCGTTGAAAGTCTGTTATTTACTTTATGTTCAACATCTCTTGATGCGGATGCCACACTTATCCTATCTCTAAGTTGCATGAGTTAATTAAAATGGACAGATGAATGACATGAATAATTTTATCTCTAAGACTACTCACGCCCTAACTTGATGCGTTCAACAAGTAGAAACTCTCTCGAGTAACTAATTACTTTTTCACTTCAATCAATTGATTAGGTGGAACAAAGTTATGCACTTATCAAGTCAGAAGATTCACATACATAAATACTTAGAAAATTAATAGATGGAGATGTGAAGAATGATTGAGATTGAGATTTAATTAAAGAAATAAGTCTTGATACATATAATCTTAGTTCAATCAAATGAGATAGTGAATGAGAATGCAAAGTAAAAGAAAGAAGTCAAGCTGCAAGGTTCAATCTCTTGTTCCCATTGGATTTTTTTTATGCTTGTTGTTGCCAACTCGATGGAAGGGTTAAAGGAGATGTAAACCCCGAACCCTATTTTTCCTAATTAAGTATGATAATTAGTATGTTAATTAAATTTAAGTATAAGTTAATGTAATATTTGTAGGGAAAACTTGAGAATGATAAAGAAGAAGGAAAAGTTCTAAGAAAGGAGAAACAAGGCTCTCGGATAGCATTGGCATTGAGACATTAGGTGAGGAAATTTGGCTAAGTGTGGAAGTTAGATGTACCATGCATTGATAGCCCATACGTTGAAGGATGTGGCCTAGTTCACGACAACTATGCTCATGGAGGTTATTTAGGTGCATGAAAGGCATTAGCCATGAGGCTAAGTATGATCGAGAGTGAAGCCATGTGTTGAAGCATGAGCAATGCGCTAACCAAGCCATGTCTCAGTGAGGTTAATTGGGCGCTTGTAGGGTGTTAGACAAGAAAGAAACGGCTAAGTGCTGGCCGTAGGCATTGCATGCATTGGCCATGAACTATGCATTGGTAAGGTGGGGCCTTGGCGTTGGGCATTGGTCTATTCTTCGGTTGAAGAGTCAATGACGTGTAAGATTGAGGGAATTTGGCCGCGAGTGTCAAAGTAAGGTCATGCATTAACCATCCTGCCAAGTGATGAGCACATGATGCGTTGACGCTATGCATGGCGAATGGCTGTCCGTTGAAATGTGCCATGTGATGGTGAGTTCATGGTGAAGCTTGCATTGGTTAAATGGTGACACAACTTAGTCACCCACTTTAGTGGGTCAGTTGTTGAAATTAAGGGAACTAATCCCATTTAGTGGCTGAGTTGGCAGTCTAAGATTTAAAAGAGGCATGCAGTGTTTAGTATAAAAGGAAAGCATCAATTCAGGAAGTAGGTTTAAGCAAATTACTCATGCTATTGCAGTGATTTTAGAGCCATTTGAATGTATGTTGAGTGTAGTTAAAGCACCAGGACTGCTAGAAGAAATTTCCTATGGATTCAAGTTGGCATTTGAAGAAAATCTTAAGAAGGTCAAGCTCTCGGATGAATCTGAGCCAGTGGTGATTATTGAAGAATTCCAGCCAAACAAAGAGGAATTCAGAGCCTAAATTTTAAGATAAGCAAGTTAAGATGTTTTTAAACAAGTTTATAAAAGGAAATTTTCCAAGAAAAGTTTAGAAAATAAGTTATTCGAGCTCAAAGATGAATCTGGAATTTTGGTTTGAATAAACAGGCAGTTGCTTAGGTTGAACAAACAAGTAGCTTGAAAGGCCAGATGGTGATGCTGGTTGAACGCGAGCGCGAAGGGCTAAGTCACGTGCAAGGGATGCACTGTGGTTAACGCAAGGTATTGCACGGGTAAGGGCACTCGGTTGTTCACGAGAGGAGGCGTGAATCTGCGAGTCGAGTGCTTGAGAGCAAGGGCCGCATGGAGCGTGTGTTGGCACGTGGCTGGACGAGCGCATGAGGCATATGATGGGCGCTTGGATGGTCTTGTGGATGTATAACCTAGAAATATAACTCAAGAAAAATATAAATATTAACTGCATAAGAAGGTATGCGTTGAGCTTGAAAAGGATGCTATAAGTTAAATGTTAAGCTTATTTACGTGAGTTAATCTCACATAAGGATTAAAGGCAATGACTAAACATGGTTATTATTTCCACAGGGTTAACCCCAATAGGAAAGGCTTATCAACCCTAGGAGAAACTGTTGGGGTTGATGTCCCTAATCTCGTAGGGTCCTGTAGTTTGTAAACACATGTATCAACAAACAGTTTTGTGATTTATAATATGAGATATTTTATTCGTTTCAATCTATGAAATATGAGATATTTTAGTTGCATTAACCACAAACCAATAAACTAAGATCTCTGGTTATCGTTGTAACCTAAGCATGTATGTGGAGACATACAAGTGGATTGTGCTTTAAGTTATAACCTAAATGGTCAGTAGTATATGGATAAAGGAGGGAAACCTTATCCTGGTGACACTACGAGTGTGGCCCACTTTGTAGGTATTACCAATGTTGTAAAGTGCTACAAATGATCTGATCCTGATCATTCGTGTATTAGACATGTGAGCGGGGATACTCTATGCAAAAGAGTTTGTATAAGATCGGACCACGAAATGTTTAGTCTCGTTATATAGTGCCGTTCATAACAGAGACTTTCATTTCACTAGGATGACCATAGGTAACATGATCTTAATCCTGAGTTAGTTGTGAACTTTTGCTTATGAGGGTAGTTCTTTGATTTGCATAGGTGCGAGTGGCCAGATCACCGACTCAAACCTACCATTTTGGGGATTTTTCTGATTGGGGAGTTGGGAACTCAACTACAGAAGACAGAATTCACTTCTTTTCCGAAGCAAGGGTAAGTAGATAAATTGCTCCCTGAAGAGTTGATTCTGGGCTTGAACAATATGACGCTACACCTTCTCTTGGCCCGAGAAGGGTTTAGTCATAGTGGGACTATGATGTATTGTTCATTAGAGGAATCAATGGTACTTAAGGAGTTAGATGTAACTACAGGGGCAAAACAGTAAATTGACCTAGCTGTACTTAAGATCGATTTGTGAATGGTCATTGTACTATTGATTGGTTATATCCAATAGACATACAAATATATTTGTAGTGCGAACAATTTAGCTGTCGGTCTTTAGCGGAGTGCCTGACAATTAATGAATGGTGGATTTTGTGATTAAAGAGTTTAGTCAGTTATTCATGTACCATTGGAGCTTCAAGCTACAGGTCCATAAGGTTCTCTTAGTAGCTCAATGGATTCAAGTTGAGAATCAGTTTTTGAGTTAGTTTAAAATGTTCAAATTAACAAAAGGGAATTTGATTATATATGATATAATTAAATTGATTCAATTATATATGATATAATTGATTTAATGTATTTGATACACTGTTATTTGATTTGAGGAATTAATATAAATATGATTTATATTAAATGCCATAAAGGAGAAAAAGAACTATGGTTTATATGTTTCATATGATGAAATATTAAAACTATAGGTTATAAATATAATATGATAAGTTAGTTATTATATTTATTTATAAATAATTAATTATGAGATAATTGATTTTGTTTTCTCCAATAACCGACTTAGTGGTTGGTTATGCATGATTTATGGCAAATGATGGATAAAGTGAACAAGAATTTTTCATTTTCATAACACAAGACACACGCATCAAGTGATCGTTTTCATATTCGAGAGAGTAAACGATAGTCATCGAGTTTACTATACGATAGTTAGTCACTTACTAAACGATCGAGTACTCAAGTCTATACGATAGGCTTATTCCTTTTATCACATACTCGACTGTCTAGTTCCTTCATTCCTCTATCCAAATCCATATAAAGCCCACAACTTCTGGATTCTCACACTGAGAATACCAAGGTAATTGAGTTGTGGTGTCCAATTATGTTCTAAGGTCGAGGATCGAGTTATATTTGATGGTGATCGAGGATATTTTAGTATGTGTTGTTTGCTGAGTTTTCTCGTTGTGTTCGTGCTGTTCAACGTATATGAGTTTGATTGAGGAAATACGTGAAGAAAAGGGTTCTTCAAGGTATTGTACTCGATCTTTTTTTTTAATTAAGAAGCATGTTGTAATTTAGTCTTTAATGCATAACTGTTTCTATTTGATTGTAAATGTTTATGTTCTTTCACATTGGAGTTTGAAATGATCTGCTTCCGTTCACTGGTTCTCTAGATTTAGAGTTCTTTCAATTGGTATTAGAGCTAGGTTGTTCTAATATTCCAAATCCATTGATACATTGAATTACATTTACAATCTTGGTGGGTTTAAGCCTTCCACAATGCGTGTAAATGTTAGATGGGGTTGTACATGTGAATTGATGGATGTTTCGGGGAGATTGCCTCTGTTTCAGCTTTCTTTTACTTTTATATAAATTAATTTGTAAAGGCCCCTGCATTTTTGGACAAAATTAACTTGCTATTGAGTCTGCATTCAATTTCTTGTTTGATTCATTCGTGATGAAGCTTTAGACGCATGGAGATGTTGTTCACTTCGAGGAAGAAGACCAAAGGTTGGTCGCATCATGTAGCCTAGGCTAAAGGATAATTTAGATTTGGTTATGCGATCGTGTAGAAAAGTTCTACTTGATCGTGTAGTATTTGCTAAACAATCGCATAGCTAATGCTACAGAATAGAGTAAAGAGTTTACTCGATCGTGTTGCATTGGCTACTCGATCGCGTAGACGTTCAGGGTAAACAATCATTGAGTATATGGTACTCGATGCATGGCGTGCGCATTAAGCGATTGCGTGAACCAGCATGCTCATTGTATAGTCACTGGCTACTCGATCACTCGGTATATGATACTCAGTGCTTGCTCCTCGATCGTTTAGACAATCATGCTTTATCGTATACGAAAGAGTAATATAACATGCAGCGGAATAAATCAGAATCAATAAGCAATCTAACTACTCTTAATTTAAGTTTTAAACATGCTATTCAAGTGATATTCATAGAGGGTTTGAAGCAAACATTACCTTTGAAGACTTAATCCACGAATTCAGCAGCAATACTCCAAGATTGAGCTTGAAACTTCAACAAGACCGCCACTAAGATCTTCTCTACAAAGCTCAAGAAGGAATATGTGGTGAAAGCACTCAAATCTAGCTGAATTGGAGAGGAATTTTGGTGGGTTTGTGAGAGTTTTTATTTCTGCAACACTTCAGATAAATTTCCAGAAATTCTACCCCATTTCTCTGCATGAAGAATGTATATATACACTAAAATCATGCAAGATAGTAGGGCTGCATGAATAATACCACCTACTTGGTGATAATTGCAAAAAACAATTGAAATTTGGTGAAATTCCATTATAGTGTAGTTAGTGGATTTTTCTAAATTGGAAAAATCCACTAACTTAAAACCAATTTTTAAAAATTGAAAATTTATTTTAAATAAAACAGTTTTATTTAAATTAGTTTTATAAAATTAATTCAAAATAATTAATTTAAATAAAACTAATTTTGATTTTAATTAAACTTTTTAATTAAAAGAATATTAATTTAATATCTTAATATTAAATTAATAAAACAACAATTTCACCAATTTGATTCAATTTCATATTTAAATCATAATTTAAATATTAATTGATTCTCCAATTTCATTTAATTTTAAATAAATTAAACGTTTTTAATTTTATCAAATATAATCAATTGAAAACCCTAAAAATTGAATTTGAACATTTCAAATTCATAACCCTAATTCCAAAATTCTTCCAATTAATACTCAGTTTGTTATTCCAATTTATGAGCTAGTAGAGGGACCTAATGGACCTACAGATCATGAGCTCCAACGATTTGTAATTAATTGGTTAAACTCTTTAAACCGAATTAATTACTATTTGTTAACTATCAAGGCACACCATTATAGCTTGGTAGTTGCACTCTCCTCACCGTAGATGTGTTTCTGTCCATTTCAACCATAATCAGTAAGTTGATCCTTCACAATTCATTCGTATTACAGTTGGGTCAAAATATCGTTTTACCCCTGTAAATACATCTTGCACCTTAAGTTTCCACTGACCCTCTATTGAATAATTGATTTATAATACAATTTATAAATCATATCCCTCTCTACCAAGAGAGGGTGGGGCCCTATTGTTTAAGACTGGGCATCGACACTTAAGTAGGGTTGGCAATGGGGCCGGGGCGGGGCGGGGCGGGGGAGGGTCCCCTGTCCCCGGCCCCGTGGGGGAAGTTCCTTCTCATCCTTGCCCCCGTCCCCGCCATTGGGATTCTTCGTCGGGGAAACGGGTCCCCGCGACGCCCCATTCCCCATTTCCCCGCGGGGAATCCCCTATTAGATCCCCGCGAGGATTTTCCATTTTTTTCTTTTAATTTTTTAAGTTTGGGCTTGACTTTTAGGCTTAAATTTAGAATTTATATATTCAATATTGAGCTTACAACACTATAAGTCTATAGTATACATTATAAACATACATATAAATAAGTTATTTTATATATTATAAATATAAATTTATAAAATATTAAAAATATAACTATATAAAATCGGGGTCGGGGTCGGGGTGGGGATACCATCCCCGTCCCCGCCCCGTCCCTGGACGGGGCCCCGAAAAAATTCCCCGGTTTGACCCCATCCCCGGTCAAACCAGGGATTCCCCACGGGGACCCGAACCCACGGGGAATTTTGTCAACCTTACACTTAAGAGAACAACCTATCTACTGACCCTAAGTCGGGTAGGAGTGAATTCCATCTTGCATAGTTATGTCCCCAGCTATTTACCTGATCTTATCCCAAAAATAGGAGGCTTATTGAGCAGTGTTATTGGACTACGCTCACCTATGCAAATCAAAAGATAATCCCAAAATAAACAGGAGTTCATAGTTAGCTTAGGATTAAGATCATGTTACCTTAGGTCAATTTAATTTGAAATAGTCAGTTTTAACAATAAACGGTCGTTATAAAGAAAAGTGACTATTTCGAGGTCCAGTATTATGCAAACTCATTGCATAAGATATCCCCACTCACATATCTCTACATGAATGATTTGTGGATCACATCATTTGTATCAGTATACAAAATTGGCCGCATCCAATAGTGTTACAAGGTTGAAATACCCAACTTCATCCATATACTTATAGACCATTTAGGCTATATACTATAACTTGATCCTGTTTATGTCACCACATAAAGTTAAAGTATTCATACAATAGCCAAGGATATGTTTATTGGATTTTCTGAATAGAATGCAATATCAATAACTTTATTGAATAAGTTACTCAATAATAATTTATAGAATGTTTAACATGAATTATGAACTGTGAGTTTTAGGACATCCCCAACAACATAGTCGTTGTCTACTTGATCGTATAGCATGTGTTACTCGATGTGCACTGCACGATCGTGTGACCTTCATGCTCATTGCATAGTCAAAAGGCACTCATCCGCACTACATGATCGTTTATATTCAATAGGCGTTACTGGACGATCATAATATGCTATTACACGATCAAGAAACGAGGTTTCACTCGGGTGGTTTAAGACCCAGTTCGCCTGTTTGAATCGATTGACTCGATGCTTTTGTAATAGATAGCTTTATTTTTTCCGATTTTGAGGCTAATTATCCCGGTCCATCAATTTTTAATGAATGTACATATGATGTATGTTTAATTATATGCCATAATGTATGTCATATAGTTTTAAAACCCACCATAGCTTATGCATTTCTTCATACATCATCTTTATATTATAAGAATTTTAATATAGTAGTTTGCATGATTAAATTACATTAAAGCATGTTCATGCATCATATAATATAAGAATTATAAAATATGCATGCATTAAGCATATTCATGCATCATCTTTATATTATAAATGTTATAGTATAAGGGTGTATGTTGGTATATATGCTTGTTTATTACAAGTTATATAAAAGTTATATATAGTAATGAATGAACATTGCATGAAGCATGACACTTAGGTTAATTTATAAAAGTTATAAATACCTTATCTAGCTTAGCAATGTGGTTCATTTTAGTTGTTTTATTTTTTTATAAAAGTTATAATTAATGAAATTAGAATTAAAATTAATAAGAAAGACATGTATGCACCCTTAGGCTTAATCATGTTTTAAAAGAGTTTTAAAATTTTATTGAGATAGATCTAAGATCACGACTCTAATGAGATTAGAAACCTAAGTTTAATCTTTTAATTCGGTTTAATAGGATTAAATTGACTAATAAAATATTAAATATATACCAAATCTATCTATAAGGTACCTTTTATCTAAGGCGGTTTCTGGCTAGGCTAGGAGTATTTAAGCTGACGGAAACGAAACACCCCTACCTAGGAACCTACCTGAAAAGGTGAATTAGATAGATTTTTTGCATGCATGCAAATTTGATGATAGTCTGTTAAAGTGTTTAATACGACTTGACTCAAACTTGTTTAATTATCAAAAGCAAGTGTTGTTTTTTAGCAAATTAAACACCCATTTAGTTAAAATTAGTAGCAGGTAATGGAGGATGTTGACAGAGATGATTGGGTCAAAGCCATGGATCTCGAGATGGAGTTTATGTACTTCAACTCAATTTGGGATCTTGTAGATCAATCTGATGAGGTTACACCTATAGGTTGTAAATAGATCTACAAGAGAAAACGGGGTGCCGATGGGAAGGTACATACCTTTAAGACTAGACTGGTGGCAAAGGGTTATACCCAAGTAGAGGGAGTTGACTATGAGGAGACTTTCTCGTCTGTTGCCATGCCTATCCATTGCCTCATATTATGATTATGAGATATGACAAATGGATGTCAAGACTGCTTTTCTGAATGGTAGTTTTGAGGAGACCATTTATATGATGCAACCCGAGGGATTCATAGCTCAAGGTCAAGAGCAAAAGGTTTGCAAGTTGAATCGGTCCATTTATGGACTAAAACAGGCATCTCGATATTGGAACATAAAGTTTGATATTGCGATCAAATCTTATGGCTTTGAAAGAAACCTTGATGAGTCTTGTGTCTACAAGAAGATCATCAATAGTTTCGTAGTTTTCCTAGTGTTATATGTAGATGATATCCTACTCATTAGGAATGATATAGGTTTACTAACTTCAGTAAGAATTGGCTAGCGATCCAATTCCAAATGAACAATTTGGGAGAGGCTCAGTTTGTTCTTGAGATTCAGATCTTTCGGGATCAAAAGAACAAAATGCTAGCACTGTCTCAGGCATCATACATTGACAAGATGTTGATCAAGTACTCGATGCAGAACTCCAAAAAGGGGTCTTTTTCCTTTTTGGCATGGAGTTACATTGTCTAAGGAACAGTGTCCTAAGACACCTCAAGAGGTTGAGGTGAGACGAGTTCTCTATGCATCTGCCGTAGGCAGTTTGATGTATGCGATGTTATGTATTAGACCTGTCATCTGTTACACTATGGAGTTAGTCATTAGATATCAGTCTAATCCAGGACAGGGTCACTAGATAGCTGTCAAGAACATACTCAAGTATCTTCGGAAAACGAGGGACTACATGCTTGTGTATGGTTCTAAGAATTTAATCCTTACAGGATACACAAACTCTGATTTTTAGACTGATAAGGATTTTCGGAAATCCACTTCAAGATCAGTGTTCACTCTTAATGAAGGGGTTGTAGTATGGCAAAGCACCAAGCAGGGGTGCATTGTTGACTCCACCATGTAGGCCGAGTGTGTAGCGGCTTATAAAGCTGCTAAGGAGGTTGTTTGGCACAGAAAGTTCCTGACTGATCTGGAAGCTGTTCAAGACATGTCTAGACCCATCACCCATTATTGTGATAATAGTGGTGCTGTGGCGAATTCCTATGAGCCTTGGAGTTATAAGCGCGAGAAGCACATAGAGTGGAAATACCATCTCATCCGAGAGATTGTGCATCGAGGGGACATGATTGTCACGAAGATAGCATCGGACACAACGTTGCTAATTCGTTTATGAAGGCTCTCATGGCTACAATGTTTGAGGGTCACCTATGAAGTATGGGTCTATGAGACCGACAGCAACTGGACTAGGCCGAGTGGGAGATGTTGTACTGGCCATTTGTGCCTTAGTTTATTGTTTTATGTACTTGTAATGTGATTATCTTGTACACCTCACTAGCTTTAGGACAAGTGAGAGATTGTTGGGGTTGATGCCCTAAATCTTGTAGGGTCCTGTAGTTTGTAAGCACATGCATGAACAATCAGTTTTGTGATTTATAATATAAGATATTTTATTCACTTCAATCTATGAAATATGAGATATTTTAGTTGCATTAACCACAAACCAATAAACTAAGATCCCTAGTTATAGTTGTAACTTAAGCATGTATGTGGAGACATACAAGTGGATCGTGCTTTAAGTGATAACCTAAATGGTCTGTAGTATATGGATAAAGGAGGGAAACCTTATCCTGGTGACACTACAAGTGTGGCCCGCTTTGTAGGTATTACCAATGTTGTAAAGTGCTACAAATAATCTAATCTTGATCATTTATGTATTAGACATGCAAGCGAGGATGCTCTATACAAAGGAGTTTATATAAGACCGGACCACGAAATGTTTAGTCTTGTTATATAACACCATTCATGATAGAGACTTTCATTTACTAGGATGACCATAGGTAACATGACCTTAATCCTGAGTGTGTTATGAACTCCTGCCTATGAGGGCGATCCTTTGATTTTCATGGGTGCGAGTGGCTAGATCGCTGACTCAAACCTACCAATTTGGGGATTCGTCTGATTATGGAGTAGGAAACTTAGCTACACAAGACGAAATTCACTCATTCCCTGAAGCAGAGATACGTAGATAAATTGCTCCCTTGAGGACTGATTCTAGGGCTTGAACAATGTGGCCCCATACCTTCTCTTGGCTCGAGAAGGGTTTAGTCATAGTGAGACTATGATGTATTTTTCATTAGAGAAATCAGTGGTACTTAAGGAGTTAGATGTAACTACAGGGGCAAAACGGTAAATTAGCCTAGCTATACTTACGAGCGATTTATGAAGGGTCATCATACTGTTGATGGTTATATCCAATGGACACAAAAATATATCTGTAGTGCGAATAGTGCAGCTGTCAGTCTTTAGTGGAGTGCCCGACAGTTAACAGATGGCGGATTTCTTGATTAAAGAGTTTAGTCAGTTATTCACGTACTGTTGGAGCTTCAAGCTACAGGGCTATAAGGTCCACTTAGTAGCTCAATGGATTCAAGTTGAGTATCATTTTTTGGATTAGTTGTTCAAATTAACAAAAGAGATTTTGATTATATATGATATAATTAAATTTTTGATTTAATGTATTTGATACATTATTATTTGATTGGAGGAATTAATATAAATATGATTTATATTAAATGTCATAAAGGAGAAAAAGAACTATGGTTTATATGTTTCATATGATGAAATATTAAAACTATAGGTTATAAATATAATATGATAAGTTAGTTATTATATTTATTTATAAATAATTAATTATGAGATAATTGGTTTTCGTTTTCTCCAATAACCGACTTAGTGGTTGGTTATGCACGGTTTATGGCAATTGATGAATAAAGTGAAAAAGAGTTTTTCATTTTCATAACACAAGACACACGCATCAAGTGATCGTTTTCATATTCGAGAGAGTAAACGATAGTCATCGAGTGTACTATACGATAGTTACTCACTTACTAAACGATCGAGTACTCAAGTCTATATGATAGGCGTATTCCTTCTGTCGCATACTCGATCGTCTAGTTCCTCCATCCCTCTATCCAAATTCATACAGAGCTTATAACTCTTGGATTCTCACATCGAGAATACAAGGTAATTAAGTGGTGATGTACAGTTCTGTTCGAGGGTCGAGGATCGAGTTATACTCGATGGTGAAGAAAAGGGTTCTTCAAGATATTGTACTCGATCATTTGTTTTTAATTAAGAAGCATATTGTAATTTAGTCTTTAATACATAACTGTTTCTGTTTGATTGTAAATATTTATGTTCTTTCACAATGGAGTTTGGAATGATATGCTTCCACTCACTGTTTCTCTAGATTTAGAGTTTCTTCAGGAACATCTAAGGCTGTGAGTGACAAAACTAAATGTTTTAGTAACACATGCTTTATTTAAATATTAAACTCATGCTTAGTTTTGTTTAAAGAAATTTTTGAAATAATCTCCAAGCAAACTAGATTTCATGAATCCTATTAACGAATGCTAGTTTAAAGAAGTTTATGAAAGCACGGTTTAAGTATTTTTATACTTAATTTTTCAGGAAGCATGCGTTGGAAGTTTTATGCTTTATAGTAAAGATGTTTAAGCATATGATTTATGTTGCCTACGCTTCCAAAGTATGTTCTAATTCAAAGTATGAGTGTTATGATGATTACTAGAATCCGATACTGAAGAACATTGTAAAGGTATCTTGGCAATAGTACCTAATGTTGGGATTGGTGTTCTAATTCTCCTGGAGTCTCATTATTTTGTAAGGATACACATTGCTCAATGAATAAAATAAGTGTTATTTAATTCTGGCATTTACTCATATCCAATAAACAAAGCTCCTTGGTTATCTTATGTGAACTTAAGCATGTATATGTGATAAGTGGATCATGCCTTAAGTGATAACCTAAATCGGTATGTAGTATAAGGATTAAGGTGGGATACCCGATCCTGGTAACACTACGATATGACCCGCTTTGTAGAGGTTTGCAAGTGTTGTAAACTACTACAGATGGTAGATCCTGACCATTCATGTAGAGACGTGGAGCGGGGGTGTCCTATACAAAGATTTTGTATAAGACCTGAACCACGAGGTGACTAGACTCTGTATATAACGCCATTGATACTAGAGACTTGCATCTCACCTAAACGACCATAGGTGACACGACTTTAATCCTAAGTGTTTGGGAACTCCTGCCTTTGAGGGCGGTCCTTTGATTAGTATGGGTGAAAGTGGCCAAATTGCCAACTCAACAAGCCTACTTTTTTGGGGACTTGTCTGATCTGGGAGCTGGGAACTTAATCCACAAGATGGAATTCACTCCTTTCCCGAAGTAGGGATAAGTAGAGAGATTTCTCCCTTAAGGGCTGATTCCGGGACTTGAACATAGTGGCCACAACTTCTCTTTGGAAAAGAAGACTCAGTCATAGTAGGACTATGACTTATGTTTATTAGAGGGATTAGTGGTACTTAAGAAGACAGATGTAACTACAGGGGCATAACGGTTATTGGCCCAGTTGTACTATCTGTGAGGGGTTGGGCATAACGGTTATTGGCCCAGTTGTACTTAAGAGTAATCTGTGAGGGGTTGCCGCACCGCTGATTGGTTAAGATGGACATATAATATATTTGTAGTAAGGAGAATTCAGCTGTCGGTCTTTAGTGGAGTGCCTAGCAGTTAACGGATGGTAGATCCCGTGACTAAAGAGTTTAGTCAGTTATTCACGTACCGTTGGAGCTTCGGAGCTACAGGTCCATGAGGTCCCTTTGGTATCTTGGATTCATGTTGAGGATCAGTTCTTAGTGTTGATTTAAAATATTCAAATTGACAAGAGGTATTTTGATTATATATGAATAATCGGTTTGATGTATGAGATATATCTAGTGGAGGATTGATGTAAATGAGATTTACATTAAGTACCATGGAATAGAAAAAGAACTATGGTTTATATGTTTCATGAGATGAAATATTAAAACTATAGGTTATAAATATAGTATGATAAGTTGGTTATCATTTATGTTTATAATAATATTAATTATTAGATAATTAATTCTTTTTCTTTTAAATAACCAAAATAATGGGTGGTTATTGGATCATAGTAACCATGAGTTTAAAAGGAAAGTGGTTTCCTATTTTGAAAAGAGTTTTTTTTCTTTACAAACGATTGAAAAAAGGATTTTGAGTTTTTCTCTCTCGCACAAAGAAACTCGGTGGTCGTCAAGTAAATACGGATTTACTAAATGATGGCTGGGCGAGCTAAAAGATCGTGTAGGTGCGAGCTAAACGATCGTGTAGTGTTTACTAAACGATCACATAGTTTTGCTAGACGATCGCTGACGCAAGGTAAACAATCGTGTAATGTCTGTAGGCAACAGACCGAGCTAAACGATAGGCTAAATGATCGCATAGCTTTTGCTAGACGATCGCATAGCTTTATCTAAATGATTGGGCATCGACTTATACGATAGGTCTCATCCATCTCCCACTTGCCCAGTCGTGTACACGATTGTTGTTTCCTCCCTTCGTCTGCCTCATACCAAGTTCGAACAGAGCCTACCCTTTGGATTCTCACACCGAGAATACCAAGGTCGCCTTGTTGGTGGTGTCAGACTCAACTCGACATCGTCGAGGTTTTCTGAGGCCGTTTGTGGTGTTATGGAGGCTGTTTGTGTTGCGCAGGAGTTTGTGACTGAGGAGATCGTTGAGAACGAGCGTGAAGTGTTCGTGCGATGTTCGTGTTGTGTTCGTGTGGTGTTGCAATCGTGTAGATCGAATGTTCGTGGTCGCTGTCGTTCGAGCGGTCGCGTAACGAAGCGTGGAGACGCTTCTGCCTATGTGCGTAGAGATTTACTCTCTGTTCCGTTGTATTTTACATGCTGTAATTTCTGTATGAATCACATAACCGTTTGTTTGAAGTCGACTGTAAATGATTTATTGATTCATGATTGTAATTTGGAATAGTCTTGCTTCCGCTACTCACGGAAATCTTCGAGTTCCGATTTCCTTCATCTAAGGTATGCGGTACTTAGTTATTACCACGTGCACGTAGGTAGAGTTGACGTTGGTTATGTTGAGAATACTCCACACCAACTAAGGCTTGTCGTTGAGGGATTGAGCAAAAGGGTTCTCTCTCAACTAAGGATCATGTTAAGTTATGTTTAAGCCATACTATGTTTGAAAGTTTTAAGTATGAGTTTGTTTGGCAATTTTCTGTTTAAAGCATGATATTTATGATTTGTTAGTCATCACTAGGCTAGTAGTTCACTCGTTTTAAATGTTTTCTTCCTCAGGTAGTGGTTAATTCCCCAAAAGTTAGTTGCACTGCTACTCTGCCATTCAAAGACTCCAGTTTTCAGAAAAGTTTTAGGTGTCTACTTGTAAATGTTTGTACATATATGTTGTTAATGTTAGGGACAAGGGCTAGCTGTCGGGACCCAACTTTGTATTTGTTAATGATGTAATTATGTTGTGTGCTTAACCCTGGTTGTGTTATCTGAATTTAAGTATCTTAAACTATTATTTATATTCCAGGGTTTTCTAAGTAGGCAAAGGGTGTAGGGTAGACAGTAAATGCCACAAAGGGTTGGTAACTATTGTCATCACACTCTTCTAGATTAAAAGAGTAATATGGGAGATGGTATGACAGAAGATGTCTCTCTCAAGATTCTTTCCATCAACACCTCGTTACCAACTGTGGAGAATAACTATCGTCCCTCCTATTCCTTACTTGCAGTCGGTAAAGGTGAAAAATAGGAAAATGGCTAACTTTGTAACTAACTAACTGCTAACTCCTTCATTTATTGGCACCTCCTTATATAGACAATCAGCTCAGCCACTTGGTGATGTGTGATTGCCACCTACCATTTTACCTTAATCAGATGCCACTAGTCAGATGCTTATGCCTGCAAGTTGTGATTTCACGTGGATTGCATGAGTCAAATGTATCTTTCATGCGTCGATAAGCTAAATGCATTCCCCTTGCATTGGTCTTGTCTGCAATACTTAGTTGATTCTTGCATTAAAGTGCATTAGTGATGCAGTTTTTTACTTAAGAAGATACTTTTGCATGAGTTTATCACATATATACAATTTCATGCATTTTCCTTTATCCTGAGTATGTTTTCATCACATATAATCCTAATTATTCCAACTTTTAGAGAACACTAACTTGTATTTCTACAAGTTATCACACCTTCAAATTTTGAACAATGCTCATTCTCAAGCATTTTTAAAATAATTCCTTAACATACTCTTATGAACTTGGCACATTAACTCCACCTCTCATCATATACTTTAACCTAAAAGTGTTTGAGATTTGCATTTGAAATATAAATTTGTTCCTTTCCCAAAGAAATATATACCTGATCTCTTATGCGGAAATTACATTCTTAAAAAATTCTTTTGCTTTCCAAAACGTTTCCATCTTTCAAGTTCAGCAATGCATAAGAAGGTTTTCTTGTTATAAAAATCCTTTTAAATGTAGGTTTTTATTTCTTGAAGACTACTCATGCATCGATTCAAGTAACTCACCTTCGTTTTGGCTTGCTCCCACGGGTGTCATGTGGACATCCAATTATAGAAAGAACCTATACATCTTACTGGAACTCAGATCTTGATGGAACGAACTTGAATTTGGAAAGAACAGACTTAGATCTAGACGATGGCATGGACGAGAGTGACGGTATACGAAGCTCCCAGATTTGAACGACACGTGAAGCAAGCTCTCAGATCTAAATTACATGTGGACACACGCAACTGGCATGAAGGATCTAGACAAGCGTGACGACATGAAATTCTCGTATCTAGATGAGCGGACGAGCTGTGATGACCAACAATCAGATTTGGATGAATCAGATGGGCTAGATGACGACCAACAATAAGATCTGATGAACCTATTGCGGGGACGGTGTGGTTGAGAGAGAAAGGAGTGGATAGACGACGTGGTTGAGAGAGAAATGAGAAAATGATGAAGGTTGAGATAGAAAGATGGTGAAGGTTGAGAGAGAAAGGAGAAGATGGTGAAGGTTGAGAGAAAAAGGAGAAAATAGTGAAGGTTGAGAGAGAAAGGAAAAGATGGTGAAGGTTGAGAGAGAAAACAATAAGGGTTGTGTGAGAGAGAAAGAATGGTTTTACAAAAAAGAAAAGTGAGTCAGAAATTAAATAGGGAGGATCTTTAATGTCGATTTTAAATCGACATTGTAGCCTTATATTTAATGTCATGTCGGTTTAAAACCGACATCAAAGATCCACTTTTCATTTTGAAGAAACCGACATTATACATTCGTATTTAGTTTTTCTAACCAACATCAAAGGCCAAATTTCTTGTAGCGAATGTAAAGTAATGTCATTGCGAAGTCTATCAAATTCTATCACTGATAGACTTCAACACTCACTACAGATTAACAAGGGTTTAGCCCTTAGATTTTTAAAATAGATTAACAGAGTATGTGATGCCCTAGTTTATTGTATTCTCTCTAAGAACTCAAAAACTCATAAATATGTGTTACCATTGGAGTTTTAGTCCAAGTGGGAGTTTGTTGGATTTATGTCTTAAAACTCATGGTTTGTAAACAATAAACTTATTCTATTAATCAATATAGATGATATTGAAGTTTTAATTCAATAAAATTGTTATTGAATGTATGAATTGCTCATTTCGTTTTAGAAAGAACCTAAATCCAATAAATTAAGATTCATGACTATTACATGAGTATTTGGACTTTATGTGGAGACATAAGAGTGGATCAAGTTCGAGTACATAGCCAAAATGGTCTATAATATACGGATAAGGCTAGATACCTTATTATTGGGACACTATATGATGTAACCCACTTTATAGATATTACAATTATTGTAAAGTGCTACAAACGATGTGATCCTAATTTGTTCATATGGAGACATGCAAGTATGGGGTGTCCTATGCAAAGAGTTTGTATAAGACTGGACCAAGAAATAAATCACTCTTACTTTATAACGCTATTTACTATTTAAGACTATTTCAAAGCGACGACCTAGGTAACTTGACTTTAATCCTAAGCTAACTATGAACTCCTGTTTATTCGAGATTATCCTTATATTTTCATGGGTGAGGGTTGGCTCAATAGCTCTGACTCAATATGCCTCCCATTTCAGAGGTAAGACTGGGTAGATAGCTGGGAACATAGGGTTCAAAATGGAACTCACTCCTACTCGCTTTTAGGGATAATAGAGAGGTTGTTCCCTTAAGTGTGACTCCGGGTGTTGAATAAGGGGCCCTACCCTCTCATTGGCCTGAAAGGGACTTAGTTTGGTGATTGGATCACAAACCAATTGTTCATTAGAGGATCAGTGAGATTTAAGGAACAAGATGTAATCTCAGGGGTAAAATATCTTTTGACTCAGTCGTTATTACGAACAACCTGTGAATGGTAGACTTACTGATTATGATTATATCGAGTAGAAAGATATATCTACAATAAGGGGATAGCAACTACTGGGCTTTAGTGGAGTGACTCGGTAATTAATGAATGTTGGTTAATTAGGTTAAAGGATTTAGCCGGTTAATCTCGGATGATTGAAGTCCATGATCTATAGGTTCACTAGGTCTCTCTACTAGCTCAAAAACGACTAAACCTTAGAATAGTGTGATGAGAGAATTTGAAACGGTCAAATTCGAATTAAGAGAATCATTAATTATATACGATATAATTACACGTTTAATTATCGAATTAAACAAAATTGGAGCATTAGATAATATTTAAATATGATTTAAATATTTAATTACATGAATAGAGATTCATGTATGTAGAATTGGTGATTTAATAATTTAATATTGGATATTAAATTATTAATTAATTAAATTGATTTGAAATTCGCAATTTCTAAATTACATTGATTTAAATGTAAAATCAATTTAGACGATGAATTTTATATGGTATTAATTATTGAACTAGTATATAATAAAATTAGTTTTCATTTTAATTTCAATTGAATTTTGAATTCATTTTAAAATTGAAATTAGATTCAATTTTATTTTAAAATGAAAAGCAAAACCAAAGTGGGGTTTTTCAACTCTTTCCACTCACCATTCCACTAATCTTTTTAAGAGATTGGTGTCAAATTCTCAATATTAACAGTTGTGGTTAAATAAAAAAACTCAATTTGTTGAGTTGAGAGGGACATGCAATTTTAAAATCTCTTGTTTTATGATGAAGAATGAGTTCTTCATACCTTGAGGGAAAAAAAAACAGAAAATTGCTTCTCCAAAATCCTTCCTAAATTTAATTTATTTAGGATCCATTTATTTTGGATCCTACATTGATATCTAAGGTCCTAGACTATAATAGGGAAGATCAAGTTAGTGGTTTACAACATTTTGGAGTGTAGATTCAAACTGAATTCAAAGATTGAAGAGTTCTTCAAAGATATATTTTCAAAACCCTATTTTAGTTTATGAACATGCTTGCTTAGTTGTTAAAATTGAAGGAATTAGACTGCTTAATGATTCTATTTGATTTCGCTAATTGCATGCTAACTTCAACACTCTTTACCATGGATAATTTCTAATTTCTCCTCATCATTCAACATCTTAACATGCTTCTTCCAATCCACCCAATTATGAGGTTGTTTTGGAACCAACAAGTTTTCCAGCAAATAAAGATCGACAAGTTTTAATTTTTTCTTTTTCATCACTGCAGTTACTACAAAAATAGTTAAATGCACTCTTAAGATATTCTCTATTGATGATAATATCATTTCTAAAAAATGCTTGTCTAATCTCAAATCATTTTCTTCAGTTTCATCTAAAACATCCTCAACATGATATTCACCACAATTTAATTTTGTAATCAAACAAAAATCCCTCAATCCAAACTCTGCAATATTATTTTCAATGTTGAAAAAAGAACATTGTTATCAATAAAGATACATTGTCTTCTAATCAAATGTGCTAGAAGTTGTAAAGGTATTTTGGTCATTTTAAAACTTAACAAATGCCCGAATGGTCCTTCCTTAAATAAAGATAGACAACTAGAATCTAAGCTCTTAATGATATGGCCTATCACTTCCAGCATGAGGCAAACTTTGACTTTCAAAGTGGATTTCCAACTTTCTTCGGGAAGAATTATTGTTTTCCCTATTTAAACAAGAAAAGAAAATATATATTATAATTATGCTAAAGTACAAGTTAGAAATAGATGGACTAAATATATAGTGAGTACCTTCTCTTTCTTCATTTTTTTTTTCTTATTGTTATATATAATATATATATATAAATTCGAAATTTCGCGAAATTGAGTCAAATCGAAATTCTTAATTTTAAAATTTCGAGATTTCGACTGAAATTTTAAAATATGCACATATATACATGCAATTCTTTCATTTATCACGGGTAATAAAAAATAAAAATTTAATATTTTTTTAAGAAAGACAAGATGTAGGGTGTAGATAGATGTTAATGTAACCACTACCACATATATTTCTTTTATAATGGTTTATAAACACAAATACCATTTTTTTTCTCTACTTAATAATTATTGGGTCACTACTTGGCTTCCAAATTCCAGCCATGTCCTTCTTCTTTTGCTGCAAACATCTCATTTTCATTTCCTTTATCTTTTCTCTTTTGATAAACAATCAATTAATTGAAGCTCAAATAATGGAAATGGACCCTAATCTTGATCAATCCCTTCTCCCCTTCGGCTCAATCGCTAATATCGGTAGTGGTTTCATGAGAAGCTGCGGATCAATTCCAAGTGGCGGTTTCCCGACTTTCACTGTCCTCAATAACTGCTCCTACACAGTTTGGGCCGCCGCTAACCCAGGCGGTGGCCGCCGCCTCGACAGCCGGCAGACTTGGTTCTTAAACCTACGTCCCACCGGCACAACCACAGGACGAATTTGGGGCAGAACAAATTGCAAGTTCGACAGCTCAGAGCGCGGAAGTTGCGAAACCGGCGACTGCGGCGGCGTTCTTCGGTGCCAAACCAACGGCTCACCACCCAATACTGTGGCTGAATTTGCCCTCAATCAAATCAGCGATCTGGATTTCTTCGACATCTCTCTAGTCGACGGGTTCAATATTCCAATGGAATTCAGACCGACGTCCAACGGATGCAGCAATAGCATCCGTTGCACCGCCGACATCAATGGGCAGTGCCCGTTGGCGTTGAAGGTGGCCGGCGGGTGTAACGGCCCGTGCACGGTGTTCCAGACGGAGGAGTATTGTTGCATTACTAACAGGGAGAATTGTGGGCCCACAGGTTATTCGAAGTTTTTCAAAGAGAGGTGTCCTGATGCTTATAGTTACCCAACGGATGATGCAACCAGCACATTTACGTGTCCGGCGATTGGTGGGACTAAATACGACGTCGTTTTCTGCGCTCATTAGTGGTATGGACTATGCATTTTTTTAAAAATTTATATGATATAATAATTATAATATTATATAATAACTAATATATTCATATTCTGTTATTAATAATGATTTTCAAGTAATAATAATTGTAATATTATATAAGAAAATTAAAATTGAACAACTCTTAAATTACATGGACCAAAATAATATTAATCTAAATTATTGATAGTAAGTTTGTGTGAATAAATATCATTTTGTTGTGAATTCGAGGAGAATGGGAATACGGATGGTAATAAAATATAATATAGCATTAAAATAAATAAAACATAATATATAAGTAAATAAAATAAAACAAAATAAGAAATGAGAAAATTCTCAAATTTCTCCACTTTCTCCAATTTATATAGAATTTACTCAATATGTGTTATTTTAAGATCCGTCAAACGTCACTATTTACAGGCAAAGTGACAAGTATGATGTGGACTTAATGGATACCAAACATGAATAAGTACATGGCACATAGACAACATAAAGGGTGACACATGACTTTTAAAACACTAAGCAATGAGCATCTATTTATTATTATAATATTCATAATACTCTCCCTTAGATGCCTATATATATATATATGAAATATGCCTCATTAAAATTTTACTAGGAAAAACCCAATGGGAAAAAATCCTAGTAAAGAAAAAAAAGAGTATATATTTCATATAATATATACTCCTAAAAGAATACAATATATTTACTCTCCTCATGAAAACATCACTTAAGATTTTTGAGTTGTTGCATTCCAATGTTGTGGATCAATTTTTCAAAAATTGGTTGGTAATGTCCTTGTAAATAAGTCTGCCAGATTATATTTCTAACAAATTTGTTGTACAGTGATGTTGTCATTTTCTTCAAGACCGTGAGTGTAGAAAAGTTTCGGTAAAATATGCTTTGTTCTATTTCCTTTGATATATCCTCTTTTCATTTGGGCTATGCAAGTTGTGTTGTCTTCGTAAAATATTGTTGGAAGATTTTTATTAGAAGAGAAGCCACACATTTCATGAATGTGCTGAGTCATTGACCTTAGCCATACACATTCTCGATTAGCCTCGTGAATTGCAAGAATTTTAGCATTATTTGAGGAAGTGGCCATTATAGTCTGTTTCATCGATCGCCATGATATATCAGTTCTTCAACATATGAACAGATAATCTGTTTGAGATCTAGCTTTGTGTGGATCAGATAAATATCTAGAATCTGAATAACCAACTAGATCAAAATTTGATCTATTTGAATAAAATAAACCCATATCGATTGTTCCTCGGAGATAATGGAGTATACACTTAATTTCGTTTCAAAGTTTTTTTTTTTTTTTTTTTAGGAGAAGAACTATATCTAGCTAATAAATTTATTAAAAATGCAATATTTGGTCTTGTATTATTAGCAAGATACATAAGTGCATCAATAACACTAAGATATGGTACTTTAGACGAAGAAGTTTTTCATTATCTTCTCGAGATCGAAATATATCTTTCTTTATATCCTATGAACGGACTTCCATTGGAATATCTAATGAAAGTGCTTTGTCCATATAAAATCTTTTAAAAAAATTTTCCTATATAAGCTGACTGATTAATAAATATTCTATATGCTAAATGTTCAATTTGTAAACCAAGACAAAATTTTGTTTTCCAAGATCTTTCATCTCAAATTCTTTCTTAAGATATTCTATTACATTTGAAGGTTCTTCAGAAGTTCCAATTATATTCAAGTAATCAATATATACAGTTATAATAGTAAATCCTGATTGTGATTTCTTTATAAAAACACACTGACATATTGGATTATTTTGATATCCTTCTTTCAATAAATATCCACTCCGGCGAGTGTACTACATCTGTTCTAATTGTTTCAATCCATATAGTGATCTCTGTAACTTTATTGAATACTATTCCCGGGAATTTGATGTATATGTTTCAGGTACTTTCAATCTTTATGGGATTCTCATATAAATATCATTATCAAGAGATCCATATAAATATGTTGTGACTACATCCATAAGATGCATATCTAGACTTTTATATATAGTCAAGCCAATTAAGTATCTTAGTATAATTGCATCCACCATTGGAGAATATGTCTCCACATAATCAATATCAGGTCTTTGTGAAAAACCATGTGCAACTAGTCTTGCTTTATATCTTGTGACCTCATTATTTTCATTTCTTTTCTTTATAAATATCCATTTGTATCCCACAGGTTTAACACTTCGGACTACTGGTCCAAAAACCTAACATTTTGAAAGTGGGTTTAATTCTGTCTCGATTGCTTCTTTCTACTGAAGCCAATCTTTTTTATATCGGCATTCTTCAACAGATTTTGGTTTAGGATTCTCATTTTCAGATATAATATCAAGAGCAATATTATACGCAAAAATGTTTTCAATAATTACATTAGCACGATTCCATCTTTTTCCTGACATGACATAGTTTATTCAAATCTCATTATTATCTTAGATATTTTACCTTCCTCACTAATCATGTCGATGATTTCTTTATGGGTATTTACATTCTCAACCAAGTGTTTTTCACTATTAATTATTTTTTGTTTTTGAGGATTTTTATCTTTGGAACTCACTGGTCTACCATGCTTCTGGCATGTTCTAGACTCATTAATGAAAACTTGTTGTGTTGAGATATCAATTTTTGATGGAACATTTGTAGCTGGTATCTGTGACTTAGTTACTTTCTTTGCATCTATAAATACATCTGGTAATTGATTTTCTATATTTTGCAAATGAATTATTTTCTAAACTTCAAGTTCACAATGATTTGTACGGGGATCTAAATGAGACAATAACGATGCATTCCATGTAATTTCTTTTTCCAGTTTCTTAATTCCTCCCCCTAATGTTGAAAAATTTGTCTCATTAAAACGAAAATTAGCAAATCGTGCACTAAATACATCACCCATCAGGGTTCAAGATATTAAATAATTGATGGAGAATCATATCCAACATATATTCCTAACCTCCTTTGAGGACCCATCTTAGTGCATTGTGGTGAAACAATTGGAATACATACTGCACATCCAAAAATTCTCAAATAGAAAATATTTGGCTAATGACTATAAGCTAATTGTAATGGCGAGTACTTATGATACGCTACTGGCCTAATGCGTACAAGTGATGCTGCACACAAAATAGCATGTCCCCATGCAAATGAAGGAACTTTAGCTCTCATAAGTAATGGTCTTGCAATTAATTGCAAACGTTTTATAAATGATTATGTTAAACCATTTTGTGTATGAACATGAGCTATAAGATGTTTAACACTTATCTCAATTAACATACAATAATTATCAAAAGCTTGAGATGTAAATTCACCAACATTATCAAGACGAATGGTCTTAATTGTATAATCAGGAAATTATGCTCTTAACTTAATTATTTGAGCAAATAATCTTGCAAATGCAAGATTTCTACTTGATAATAAGCACACGTTTGACCATCTACTAGATGCATCTATTAATACCATAAAATATCTAAATGCTCAACTTTGTAGGTTAATAGGTCCACATACATCACCATGAATTCACTCTAAAAATGCAAGTGATTCAGTCCTCACTTTAGCTGATGATGGTCTAATTATCAATTTTCCTTGAGAGCAAACATCACATAATAATTCATTAGATTGAAGAATCTTCTAGCTCTTCAATGGATGTCCATTTGAATTCTCAATAATTCTTCTCATCATTATAGATTCTAGATGACCCATTCAATCATGCTTAATTGTAAATATGTCTGGACTCATGAACTTCAGGTTCATTGTTGCATATGTTTCAATTACTCGTATATGAGTATGATAGATCTAGAAGATAAAGCAGGCAACTCTTCCAATATACATTTTTCATTTGAGGCAGTGGATATGATATATAGATATTCCACATTATTCTTACTATCAGTCTAAAAATGATAACCATTGCAACGTATATCTTTAAAACTTAGAAGATTTCTCTTCGATTGACTAGAGAACAATGCATTGTCAATTGTAAATTTTATTCCTCTAGGAAAAATAATATTTGCTTTTCCAAAATCTTCGATCAGGTTTGCAGAACTTGATATCGTATTGACTTTTGCTTCTAGTATTGTCAGTTTGGAAAAATATTTTTTTATTTGTAAGTATTGTATGTGTAGTTACACTGTCTGCCAGACATAGATTTCTTTGCTCATTTTTGAAATACCCAACAGATGAAAATGATCCATGTTTCTTCATTAAAAGAAAATAATTACGATAAGAAAAACAAGACTTAAAATATACAAAAGTTACTAAAAAAACATGACAATAGATTTAAAAAAAGACATCATTAAGTCTAGATATTCTCAAAGTCAAAAGAAACATTTGATCTTGCACCAACTATGTCAATCTTCTCTTTAGGAGATTCAAAGAAGTCCGCCACATCCAAATTTGTCATGTGAGATGGGTCAAATATGTCATTATCCTGGTTTGTAAAATTTGCTTCCACATTTTTCTTTTTTTCCTTCAGGGAGGCTTGATAGAGGTCAACTAAGTGTTTTGATGTATGACAGGTACGTGACTAATGGCCAGTTGTTCCTCATCGGAAGCATTTATTTTCAACACTCTTTGAACTTTTATCTTGTGGAGCTTTTCTTTTGTGTTCATCATTTTACATGGTTCTTTTAAAATTTGAATGATTAAAGTGATCACCACGAAAATAATAATTATTTCTTCATCTACCATGGTCATGACCACGACCTCGACTACGATTATTAATATTCGTAGCATTCGCTTCAGGGAATGATGCTGTTGTGGTTGGTCGAGATTCATGGTTTTTCATCAATAACTCATTATTTTGTTCAGCCATGAGAAGATATGAAATTAATTCAGAACATTGTTTAAAACCTCTCTCGATATTGCTATTGCAGGAGCATATTCTAGACATGAAATATAGAAAATATCTTCTCTAACATATCAGAATCAATAATTTTCTCTCCGCATAATAACAATTTCGAACTGATTTTAAATAATGCGGAGTTGTAATCACTTACTAATTTGAAATCTTGTAGCCTCAAGTGCATCCACTCATAACGAGCTTTAGGAAAAATAACTATTTTTTGATACCTCTCTTTCAATTTTTGTTCACAAGATACGAGGATTTTTTATTGTAAGATACTCCATTTTCAATCCCCAGTGGATATGATCCTGACTGGATATCGTATTTCCTTTTTTAATAGTCTCCCCAAGATTTATAAAATCTAGGTGAATTTCGGCATCAAGTACCCATGAAAAATAATTATTGCTGTTAATATCAGAGGAGACAAGTTCTAATTTTGTGAGATCTGTCAGATGGCACTATCATAAAATATTGTACTTATGTTAGAAATTTAATAGATATTGAATATGCAAAATAACATTAAATTTATTAATTATAACGAAGAGGAAAAAACCGACATACCTTTAGGACCTACCTTTAGTGGAAAAAACAACAAGAGCTATAACGTGTTGTGAATTTGAGGAGCACAACGGGAACAAGGATGGTAATAAAATATAATATTAAAATAAATATAATATAATAACAAAATAAATAAATATTAAAATAAATAAAACATAATATATAAATAAATAAAATAAAACAAAATAAGAAGTGAGAAAATTCTCAAGTTTCTTCACTTTCTTTAATTTGTATAGAATTTGGCCAATGTATGTGATTTTAAGATCTACCAAATGTCACTATAGGCAGAGTGACAAATAGCATATGACAAATAGCATATGGACTTACATGGACATTAAGAATAATTACAAGGCAACCACATGAAGGGTGACTTATGGCTTTTGGAACAATAAGCAATGGTATCTATTTATTATTATAATATTCATAATAGGAATAATATTCTGGTCAAGATAATTGTTGATTCTCCCTTCCATTTAATATTCCTTCTCAAAATATTGTGTTTGTATTTTCTTTTGTAGAATAGTATATTTTTCAGATTGTTTTTGCTTCGTCGGATTGGAAATTCAAATTTAAATACCTCATAATAGTATCAATTTCTGAATTAAATTTTTCACAATGAAGGAACTTAATTAACGAGTGCCTGATGGTAGAAAATGAAGTTTCATTCCTTAAATAATTTGTTTTTTTATTCTTTCTTTTGCTAAATGGGAATTTTTTTTACCTCATAATAGTATCAATTGCTTGTGGATGTGCTTTTAGAAGAATCAATTGTAAAACGAAGTAAAATAGTGTCGGATAAATTTAATTTAAAATAGAAAAAACTAACTATGATGTTGGGTAAATTAATACTAAATTTATGTAATTTAGTTATATGAATCAAACTAGAGTTATTATTTTAATTATTTTTGTCTAGATAATTAATTTATAATTTATTAAAAAATTTCTGTGATTTAAATTTCAACTAATTTTATTTAATCTAAATAATTTGACAGAAGTTCTAAAACTATCTTCCTTGGCAAATGGTTAAAAAATAATTCTTATAAACGTGAATTAGTTAACATTTAAAAATATATATAACAAATATATTAATATAAAAGGATATTATTATAATATATTTAATTAAATGATTAAGAAGTTAGCAAATTTTTAGGAAACAAAATATAAAAACTAGTATCTATAAGTCATTTTATCCAATAAGATAAGCAGTTAGGACTATAATCAATTGCAAACGAAATTCAAATGAAGCATAATTGACCATTATTAACTACTTTGGGTTTCTTCTAATTAAATCTTTCCTTATTCACTAATTACATGAAAAGTAAACTTTTACATCATATTTAATTACAATGAGTCTCTTCGAAATGAGAATGATCAAACTAAGATTAAAAAGAAAAAAAAAAAAAAACACTAAAACTTAAGGTATAATTTTTTTTATATGCCCTAAAGTTTTTTTAAATGGATACTTTAAGTCCATGATGTTTGTGAAATAATAAAAAAATGTTCCTAAGTTTATTTGGACTAAAAATGTGATGTAGCATGGTTGAGTGTTACTTTTTGAAAATATGTTGTGCAACGGAAGATATTTGCTGAAAAAGATTTGTCTGATAGGGCTCAAGATTGCCTAGAGATTATGGAAATCAAGATTGTTTCGAACCTTGACCCTAATTATCCAAAGTTTGAGTGAGAACTCATTATGAACTTCTTCCCATCATTTGATGATGCCGGGTATCTTGAATTTCGACATGTTCATGTGAGGGGTCATAGCCTTGTGATTTTTACTTCTATAATTAACAAATTTCTTGATAGAAATGTTTCAGCGAACACTCGAGAATTACGTCCTTTGTTGAAGGAATTAGTGTCTGAATTGACTGGTGGTATGAAAAATTCCTAGCCTAAGACTGGTCAACTTGCTTAAGCAAGATTAAGTGCCATGTATGCTATATTGTTTTTTATTGGTATTGCCAATTGGTGTCCATCATCGCACTACTCAGATCTCTCTGTATCTCTTCTAGTTACCTTATTATATCAAATAGGTAAATTTGCTCAGTTTGACTATGGAATCTTTACTATTGATCAACTAAGGCATCACATTGGGTCTCAAGAGAGAAACTTTTCAACTCAAGGGGAGAGACAGAGTTAGACAGAAAAGGGAATTTCAGAGGCAATCAATTCTTTTAAAATCTTCCATTCTGTATAAATGCACACTTTACAGTTAGGATACCATTTTCTATTTATATAGGAGAAGAATGGTAAACCCTAAGAAATAAAAGGGTATTATACACAATTTATATATATAAAAGAATCGTACAAGAGCAGCCACATGGTAGGCGCAGAGAGGGTGACTTGGTAACAAAGAAATTCAAATATCTTCACAAATTCTTTTCTCCTAATACCTTGATATCCCCCCTCAAACGAGAGGGTAACATGGTTATCCCGAGTTTGGATCGTAGGTAGGCAAACTGAGAATGAGATAGAGGTTTCACGAGACAGTCGGCGATTTGATCAGCAGACGGTACGTACCGAACTTGAAGAAGGCCTTGAAGGATTTGATCACGAACGAAAAGTACATCTATTTCAATATGCTTGGTTCGGGCGTGGAAGATGGGATTTGTTGCAAGGGCACCGGCGCTAAGGTTATCACTCCAGATAGCAGGTTGGTTGCCTGATTTCGTATTTCAGCAGATGTACGGGCAAGGGCTCGATACTCGATACTCGATACTCGAATTTTGTACTTGATCGGGCAATGGTGGGTTGTTTCTTAGAAGACCACAAAATGAGAGAATTACCTATATAGACACAATAGGCAGCAATAGATTTCCAATCATCGATGTTGGATACCCAATCGACATCAGAGAAGGCAGTGATATTGAGATTATCAGATGGGGGAGTCCATGTCTTTCGTACCACTTAGACAATGGAGAATCCGTTTCACACCTTGCCAATGGATATCAGATGGCTGTTTGAGGAATTGACTGAGATGATTTACAATGTAGGTAATGTCAGGTCGGTATTGGTTAAGTATTGTAAAGCACCAATAGTACTTCGATAAAGAGATGGGTCTGCCATAGGGGTGCCATCATTGGAGTAGTTTTTGCCGAAGACAGATGGTGTGGGTGCGAGTTTAAGTGAGCTCATGTTCAGTTTGTGCAAGAGGGCATCAATGTAAATGGATTGATTGAGAAGAAGGCCTGAAGGAGTTCGAATTACCTGTACACCCAGAAAATAAGTAAACTGCCCAAGATTTTTTAGGGTAAACCTTTGATGAAGTGTTCTTGTTAGATGGTCAAGCAAGAAGGGGTTGTTGCCGGTGAGAATAACATCATCAACATATACTAGGAGTAAAGTGATGGAAGATCCTTGCCTGTGAATAAATAGTGATGAGTCGGAACGACTGTTTTGAAAACCCCAGCTGAGCAAAACGAATTTCAACATGTTATTTCAAGCACGAGGGGTCTGCTTGAGGCCATACAGAGCCTTTTGTAGCTTATAGACATGCGTGGGAAAGTTTGAATAGACATACCCCGGTGGTTGGGCCATATACACATCCTCTTCGAGATTTCCATTGAGAAAAGCGTTATTGAAATCTAAGTGGCGAAGCTCCAAATTACAGGAGACAACAATTGGTAGTACCACCCGAACAGTTGACGCATTCACCACGGGACTGAATGTCTCAAAAAATAGATGGCAAAACTCTGATGAAACCCCTTTGCAACAACTTTGGCTATATATCGATCAACTGAGCCATCAGGATTTCGTTTGATTCGAAAAACCCATTTGCTGCCAACAATAGTGGCATTTTGTGGAGGTGGAACAAGGACCCAAGTCTTATTAATGAGGAGAGCTTGGTATTCAAGGTCCATGGCATTTTTCCAGACTAGGGTAGCAAGAGCATCAGAAATGCGGATGGGTTATGTTTGTGTCCAATCAGGACTAGAGGTTGTCATCCACGCTTTGGGTTTGAATATACCGGCCTTTGCACGGGTGATCATAGGGTGACTGGGAATGAGAGGATTATGAGGGGTAGCCGAATGAGGCAGGGAAGAGTGAGATGAAGGCTGAGGGATAAAGGGTTGGTGTTCATCGGAACGAGGGGTGATAGGGTTTGGTGAAAGATGAAGGGGCAAGCACGTGGACAGTGAGGAGCTAAGGGATGATATTGGGCTTGGAATGGGGGTAGGGAGACGAGAAGTAGTGGGCTGAGAGAGTGGGCTCACAGGCGGTGCTGTAGGAGTATCAGTTGGGCCCATAGGTGGGGAGAGAGGGTCGTTTGGATGAGTGGGCTGGGCCCAAGGTGGGCTAGGAAGCTATGAGATTGAGGGTGGGCCGAGCTACTGTGATGACACAATGCTTGATCCAAAACCTTCTGCAAAAGGAAAAGAAGACTCATCAAATTCAACGTGCCTTGAAATAAAAATCCTCCCATTTTGATTTAGGCATTTGTGCCCTTTGTGTACTGGACTGGGCCCTAAATAAACACACTTTTCAGATCGAAACTGAAATTTATTTGAGTTGTATGGCCTCAGGCATGGGTAGCAGGCACACCCAAAACACCTTAAATCATTAAAATTAAATTTTCTTTTGATCAACATCTCCACAGGGGCTTTTCCTTTGAGTACTGAGGATGGTAATCCATTGATGATTAAGGTAGATGTCATGAAGGCTTCCCACTAGAAGCGTAACGGCATGGATGCTTGAGTAAGTAGTGTGAGCCCCATCTCTACAATGTATCTATGTTTTCTTTCCGCTATGCAATTTTGTGATGATGTATAGGGGCAAGAGTAACGAGATAGCATTCCTAGTTCAGTACATAGCTTGTGAATTTTCACATATTCTCCTCCATTGTCAGTTTATAGGGATTTAATTTGTAACCCAAAGTGATTTTTGACAAAGATAGTAAAGTGGTTAAATGCAGCAAACACATCACTCTTTAACTTAAGTGGGTAGATCCACACAAATCTACTAAAGTCATCAAGAAAGTGTATATAATAACAGTAACCTTCAGTAGATATAATCGAAGCAGGCGCCCACAGATCTGAATGAATTAATTCGAAAGGTGAGCTAGCATGAGAGGTAGATAGAGAGAAGGGAAGAGCAGGAGATTTCCCAAACTTACAGGCTTCACAGAATAAATTTTCTTCATTGGCTTTCACTGGTAGATTTAATTACATCATTGAGAACTTTAGGGGAAAGGTGTCCAAGCCTCCTGTGCAAAATGGTTTAGACACAACATTGATACTAGTATTGTTAACTACTGCAGAGCATGCCATTATCTTCTTGTTCGACTTCAGGTTTTTGTTTTACACACATGAAGCACTACCAGTGGCTCTGTTCGAAGCTATTTTATATAGTCCATCATCAAGTTCCCCCTTCAACACCACTTGACCCGTGTTGATATCCTTAATAAGACAGTAATGGGAGTGAAATTCAACTGTTACTTTGTTATCCTGTAAGAGCTTAAACACACTTATGAGATTCTTTGCAATGGCAGGCACACATAACACATTATGAAGATTCAGTAATCCAACATTAGTAGATATATGATACGAACCAATATGAGTTATAGGGAGAGAATTTCCATTACCAACAATTATTTTTTCTTTACCTGCATATTCATAAGGATTGGTCATGCTGTTATGGTCAGAGGCTACGTGATTGGAGGCTCCACTGTCAATGTACCAACCTGGATCAAATATTGACTCAAGTGTTGCAATGAACGGGTTGATGCTTTGGGTTGCTATAAACGCCTGATTGGGTGGGGGGCCTGAAGGGTTGTGACCTTGATTTGGATGTTGTTTTCCTGAAAAAGAATGGTCCTCTGTTCGATTGTTCACCGTTTGAGTTTGGACCAAACTGTATGTTGAGTAATTGATAACACTGAAGGGTAATGTGTCCAAGTTTCGAGCATATTTGACAAATCGAGCGATTGTTCCATCGACCCCTGCCCCTGCCACAACCATTTCCACGTTGGCCATTGTTTTGCTGTTGAGGAGGTATGCTGTCATTGAACAAATTTTGATTTGGCTTCTGATTTCCCGAATTGGGATTTTTGTTGGTAGTCATATTGATGGAAGTGGATCCACTGAATGAGATCGTTTTCTGGGTGTTCTGATGTTCAAGCTGCTTTTCGTAGATTAATATTTTCGACTGAAGATCAGTCCACTTGATATTCATCCTTCTTTCCATCGTTGCAACGATTGGGTTATATTCTTCATCAAGACCCAATAAAACTTGGGAGATCAACGCCCTTGAGGAAACCGGACTTCCTGCCTACTCTAGATTATCTGAGTGAGATTTCATGGTATGAAGGTAATCGTTCATTTTCATTGATCCCTTGCGAGTAGATTGAAAAACTTGCCTTAAATAATCCTCCTCAGCACGAGACTGAACGCCAAAGAGCTATTGCAAGGCATCCCATAGTCCTTTAGCAGTCTCGTGACCCATTACTTGGGTGGCTACCTCTGATGTCATGGAGTTGTATAGCCATCCCAAAAGGAGTTGATCTGTTACTGTCCATGACTCATACAATGGATCGACAATAGTCTGGACGGTGAGCGATGAACTTGAGGCCCCTGATGCTTCAACTTCTGAGATCATTACTCTTGGAGTTGGAGATGCTGTGGTAGCTGCATCCTCTTGTTGAACAAACATGGGTGGGCACACCTTCTCTCGTGAGATGCCCAAATAGCTTGTAACTTTTCAAAATAGGAAGGGCCAGGTTTTTTCATAGGAGAAAGTTTCTCCTATCAAGCTTAATGGAGATGATCTAGTTTAGGGGTGGGTTGCTGTAGGTAGGATTTGTAGCTGGTCTATTTGGTCTATGATCTAGTTGATTTGTAGGGCCATTTGTGCTCTGATACCAAGAGAAACTTTTCAAATTCAGGGGAGAGACAGTGTGAGACAGAGAAGGGAATTTCAGAGGCAATCAATTCTTTCAAAATTTTCTATTCTGTATAAATGCACACTTTACAGCTAGGATACCATTTTCTATTAATACAGGAGAAGAATGGTAAACCCTAAGAAATAAAAGGGTATTATACACAATTTACATGTATAAAAGAATCGTACAAGAGCAGTCACATGGCAGACGCAGAGAGGGTAACTTGGTAACAAAGAAATTCAAATATCTTCATAAATTCTTTTCTCCTAATACCTTAACATCAAGCTTTTAGACTCCTATTGCATATCCCCACCTCGTTTGTGGCATAGTGTTGTCACATAAACTAGATTTACTGACTACTTGTTCGTTGCTATCGTGATTCGAGTTGGGAGTGTATTGTATAAAATAAATTAGAAAAATAAGTTCTGAGTATAGATGATGCGTTGATGCTTTGATGCGTTTATGTGATTGTAACGCATTGGTGCATTAGAGATATGCAACATAACGCACAACTTTCCACTATTATTGACGTTTAAGTTTTCCTAAACCAGACCCAAGTATAAATCCAATTTAGATTCTTGGTAAGTCTAGAGTCGAACTCAGGGATTCAGTTAAACTGACGTAGACCTTGCGTTGTAGCTATTGTAGGGGTTTTCCTAAATTTATGAGAGAAATGTGTTATTTACACTAAAGTGTTGTGCCTGTGCAAGAAGATGCAAAAGAGTTGAGTAGTGAGTGATGAATCATGCGAAAATGGACTTTAATGTAAGTGGTATGCATCGGTCTAAGATGAGTGTACACAAACCAGAGTGTGATGTGGATGAGATGGGATGATTTACTTATCTTTGTTTATGCGTTAGACTTCATTAAACATTTCTCAATGCGAATAACATACAAAACCTATCTCTATGATGCATGCGTCTAACACAGAATGCAATAAATACCAGTAAGTCTATCTCTAGATGTACTGGGCGTCTTACTTGATGCTGGCTTATCTATTCTCTCGAATAATCTAAGCTAAGGATGCTTTCACCAATTGATCAAGTCGGCTTAAGCGTTTGAAATGAGATTTTGCATAAAGTATGAATGCATTCAACATAAACAAGAAATAAACAATGACAAAGTGTGATGGATCAAATATATGAATTTATAAAGAAGCAAATTGTCTTTACAAAAGCAATATTCAATCAAATGAAATGAAAGCGATAAATGAGATGAAAGGAACTGAGTCAAGCCGCAAAGTACAATCTCTTGAATCTCTTTGGCTCAATTCTGTTGTGTACAATCACTTGTATAGGAGTTGGACGAAGTGTCTTTCTCAAGCTTGGCTTCCTCCTCTCCCTGACCGGCGATGGCGGTGGTTCTTAACTCTTCTGATCGTCTTGGCACCACAGCACAGCTTTTAAAGCCTAAAATTACAACTACGCTATACAGAGAATGGGAGTCTTGAAAATTTCTATGTACTGACTAACTGCGAACTCTGGAGGGACTTCATCTATTTATAGACGTTGGTCATGTCCACTTGGTGATGGGCAACATTAAAGTCCATGCCCTAGTCAGCCGCCTGACACTCGAAAGCTTTTCAGACGCTGCCTGTTGCAGGTGCCCATACTTGCAAATGGTGATGTGACACAATCAGCCTGGATCAATGTATCTTCTCTGCGTTGAACTCCCTCCGACGCATGGCCCATGTGTTAGAGCTTTCCTTGCGACACTTTCTTGATTATGCGTTAGCTTCGTTGAAATCCTGCAATTCAATGCGTTAGTGCCGCAGTATTTAGTAATAAAACTTCTTTTACATGAGATGCTAATGTTTGAATAATTTCATGCGTTTTTTCTAAAAATGAGAAGAATTTATCATTAAAAATCTTAGGTGTTCCAACTTAAGAGCAAAAATAACTTGTATTTCTACCATTTATTACTACTAAAGAATCATTTAGTGCTAATCCAGAGTTGATAAACTTTAATTACAAGTTATTTCAAGGACGCCATGAGCCTGATATCACCCCTTCGTCTTCGTCTTAAATTGAATATGCTCCGAGTGCTAAACTTGTTCATTCTATGTTTGGCCAACGTCTTTGCACTATTTGATTGCAGAACTTCACATGTTATCTGATATGATTGATTGGGCTTCTGATCACAAGCGTGAAGTTAGTCTTCTTTTGAATCTGATGAGAGGAGTAGTTAATGATGGTGGGCAGGTTGGACCATCACAATGATTTTTTTTTTTTTTTTTTTTTTTTTGAAGTCAGAATGGAAGAAGTTTGGTGTTTGGTGTTTTGTTTTGGGTTGTTGTTGTTGAATTGTTTTTATTTGGTTGGTCTTTAAGTGACTTTGTTGTTTTGTCCTTTTTTGTGCATGGACCTCTTTTTGATACCATGGATTTGAACAGTATTTTTTATTTTTCCAACCCTGTTGTTTATGTGATGGTTGGTTGGTTGTCTTGTGGAAGTGTTCTGTCTTAAAAAAATATATTTTAGCCGAAGGAGCAAGCAATTTGTTAGATATGTGATATTGACTATATATTTCTGGAAGATTCTTGGTGTTTACTCCTTGGGGGGTTTATGAAATATCTCCATTTTTGTCCCTGTGAGAACTTGTCTTAGAGATTGTGTCAATGTGCTAATTTTGCAAAATATTTTGTTTTCTTATTTAAATGATTTTGCAGAATATTTCTTGTGGAATGTTTTTCTTTTTGGTGTCCTGCCGATTTTATGTGGGGATATTTTCCATCCTTCCACTATGATATTTAAGCCTAAGAAGTTTTCTTTGCTAGGCGTTGTCGCATGTATTATCGTGTGAGATTGTTAATTTAATTTGACAAGGTACTTTCTATAATGAGTGCATTCTGAGAAAGGAGTTCTGTTTTTCGTGTGTAGCGGTGTATTTCTCATATTGTTCTTAAAGTGAACAGATCGATATTGTGAAATGTTGTTTATTTTTTGGGTTGTTTGGGGCGCTAAATTGAGATATAATTTCTGGAGTTTATATATCCGTGGAGTTCATATGTCTGTATTTGAGGTGCAGAGTTGAGTTCATATATTTAGGATATCTTGTGTAATTTTTTGAATTCTAAATAGTATGCTTTTACTATTTTTGTTTTATAACTTTTTTATTCAGTAATTTTATCCATCTTTGTTTGAATAAAATATAGATTGTTTTTTTTTTCTTTTAATTGTTAAAACTTTTCTTACTTTCTTTCTTTTTTTGGGTAATGAACAATAATTAACCCATTACATTTCTTGTAGAAACATGGTTATTAAATAAAATGAGAAAACAAAGAAAAATCAAAACTTTTGATTTCTAATTTTTCTCAATGAATTTCAGTATCTTCTTCTTCTTCTTCTTATTCGTTCTGTTGTTGCTCTATATTTTTACTATGTAATGAATTTTTTTAATTAAATCTCTCTCATCATCTTAGCAGCTAATGGAATGTCACCACATTTCTTCAATAATTTCATTTTCAATTCCTCTAAAGTTCGAAGATTATCAGATAACAAATCTCTATTTTTCACTAATTCTTGTTGTAAAATATTCCATGAGTTTTTTTTTTTTTTTTCATTTTATGTTTTTTTTATATGTTACATACTTTTCAACTACATACATACTTTTTGTCTAAATATTGTTAACACTCATTTGATATGTGAATTTAATTAAATAAAAATATTTTTTTTACAATTTTTTACGTATAAATATTGCACTTAATGTTGACAAAATAATATTTCTTTTTATATAATCAACAACCCTAGTTTAACAGTCATCAGTCTTATAATAGTCGAAGGTAGTTTAACAGTCATCGTATATATTATAAAAATTTATAAGCTATGTGATGGAAACTTCGATGAACATTACATCCAAATATTACTCACCAAAATTTGCTTCCACCCATATGGATCGTCCCGACCATTTACTACAAAGATTTTGAGGAATAGAATTCATTCGTGGATACATTGATTTGAAGTTTGATTTGAATGGCACTGTGTTCTTTTTACTTCTTGAACTGTTTTATTTCTTTTATTGTAATTTTGTTGAGGGAATAATATTGTGGTTTAGAATATTTGTTGATACTCTCTTCCATTTAATATTCCTTCTCTAAATATTGTATTTTCTTTTTGTAGAATAGTATATTTTAAATTGTTTTTGTTTGGTCGGAATGGAAATTCAAATTTAAATACCTCATAATAGTACCAATTTCTGAATTAAAATTTTCATAATCAAGTAACTTAAATCTTATTTGGTAATCATTTGGTTTTTTATTTTTTATTTTTGAAAATTAAACCTATAATCACTATTTCTACCTCTAAATTTCTTCATTTATTAACTTTTTGTCGATGTTTTAAAAAATTTAGGCAAATTTTGAAAACTAAAAAGAGTAGCTTTTAAATATTTATTTTTGTTCTTGTAATTTGGCTAAAAATTCAATTATCGTTATTAAGAAAAATGCAAATCATTGTAAAAAAGATGGAGGATATAAGTTTAATTTTCAAAAACCAAAAATAAAAAACGAAATGATTAACAAATGAGACCTTAATTAACTAGTGCCATATGGTAGAAAATGAAATTCCATTCCTGAAATAATTTGTTCTTTTATTCTTTCTTTTGCTAAAGAGAATTTTTTTTTACCTAAAAATTAAAAAGTTTTATTTTTTCAGAGAGAGACTAATTGACAATTAATTACTACTCTGGCTGTGACTATTTTCTTATAAATCTCTCCTTATTACCTAATGATGTAGAAATAATATTTGAATGAATATTTTCTATATTAATTTGAGATTTACATAGGGAGATTATAGAAAGTACGATAACCAAATTTCCTAATTATAGTCTACATATAAGCATAATACAAAAATTAAAGCCTAAATATCTCAACACCCTCCCTCAAACTCGAGATGATAGAGACAACTTGAGTTTGTGAGCGGATAAACTGAAGCAACTGGATGACTGAATCTGAATCATAATTCTGAATCAAAACCCAGTAGATTTGGGTAGGAAACAGACACCCATGAAATTAAAATAGAACACAAAGAACTTTTGGGCTGCAAACATAAACTCACAAACTTCTAATTTGGAAACAGAGACCTACTAGAGATTTAAAACAAAACCCACGAACTTTTGAACTGAAAACAGAGATCTACGAATGCAAGATTATAAAAGCTAAAAACAGAGATCTACGAATGCAAGATTAAAAAACGGAACAAAACAGAGCTGAAACCCATTAACAAAGACAAACCAAAACTAGGCTTCATTGAACCAAACCAAATCAAAATGAACTAAGTTTTTTTTTTTTTTTTTTTTAACAGAATTGGACCAAACCAATCAAATCAAAATTGAACCGATTACACTAAACCAAACCGATTTGAATTAAATAAACCAAAGAGACTTTTGAAAGGAAAAATTAAAAGGATATTGTAATTTTAGAAACAATTTAGAAAAATATGGTTGTTTTCAAACTATTTAGAAAAATATTGTTTTTTTTTGGGTTCAAAATTCGACCAAGGTAGCAAGGTAAGGTCGAATACCTGTCAAATTTTGAACGCCCGTCCTTGTGCCATTTTTTTTTTTCTTTTTAATTATTACACATTCGACCTTTTTCTTTCTTTCTTCCTTTCTTTTTTTCTTTTTAAATTTTCCATTTTATAAAAACAATTTCTAAAAATATTTTAATATTTTATTTAAACTCTAAAAAGAATAAATTAAAAAAAAAACAGTATCTCATAAAAATAAAAAAGTGTAAATTAAAATATCTCATTTATATAAAAATAATTACAAAAATCAATGTGTCCCACAAGGCGGACGTCATCGATTTCGAGCTGGTTGTCGTCGTCGACTTCGAACTTGAGGTTGCTCGGGTTCTTCTTGATGTTGCTCTGGTACCTCTGCAGGCACTCCATAATATAAATATTCATTATGCTCTCCACGACCCCGACCATGTCCATGCACATATGAAGACGAAGGACCAGCCTCTGAGTCAAAATGTCCTGAACCAAATGTTGGCATCATCATCTTCGGACTAACATAATCAGTTTGACTCTGCGTCTGCATCATAGGGGGAAACTCTTCCACATTATGGGAAACCTCATCAAACTCATCCTCTTCCCGAACAGGTCCTCTACATCTAAGAGCTGGTGGAGGAACAATAGGTATATCGTACATATAATGTATTTCCTACATATAGCTTTGGTTGTCACTACATATAGCAAGAACCTGGTTCGGATCATTCGCAACCTCACGGAGTCTACTGTTGTTCGATCTCTATGAATTATAAAACAATTAGACAATATTTAAAATAAATTTAAATTAAAAATAATTAGATAATATTCTTTCATTTACCAGATGACCCACAGTTGCTCCCGGACGAGTGACGTAGCGCCTTATGATATTATTATGCCAATGAATATATTCTGGAGTGACATCCATGTCAAACTGTTCAAGAGAAACCCCACTGCAATAAACCTTGCATGATAGTGCCATCGCACTACCAAACGTGGAACTTTTTTGGACCAATCTCCAATCCTTAGGTCAATTTCATGCAGTACGGGTTCAGTATTACAAGGCGATGGGACATCCTGCTGAAAACTGAATTGTCTCACCACGAAGATGCCACTCACTAATGTGAAAACATATGAGAGGACTCATCGTCCGCCATATGTTTTGACCATTCGTATAAAAATTAGGCAAAGTATGCCTAATCATTTTGTACAGTTCCCAAATAACCTGAAACACAAAATATTATATTGGAGAACATTAAAGACAAATACAATAAAAATGTGTATAAAATAATCAATTAGGTTCAATGTAATGTACCTGATCAGGTTGAAGCAAATCAAACATGTATCTATACTGGCTGACTATATGTGTGGCTGTCCTAGTCACACAAAATTTGTCTCTCCACCTAAATTTTTAAATTGATAATTTAGAATCTAAATTAACTAGATCAGTGATATAAAAATTAAATTGAATTAAAACAACATACTGAGAACCGTAGGTTCGTCCAACTAACTGAGCGTCATTAACATGTTGTAGCTATGGAGCCATTGTTGGAAATCGCTCCCAAGCCCATCGTTGCAAAAGTATGAGAGACCCAGCTATCTCTCGAACCTCAGGTCTTGTCGTACAATAGATGATCGATGAATGGACTGGACATCGGGATCAACAGGTCCTGGGTTTAAAGCCATGATCTGAAAGAAAAAAAATATTTATTTCTCAATTAAAAAATATTTGTTTCTCAATTAGACGAATAATGTACAACTTAATTAAAAGAATAATGTACAACTTAATTAAAAGGATAATGTACGACTTTATAATAAAAAAAATTGAATATATAATAAAAGTATCTACACTTAATTAAATAAACATGATAAAAGAAGTATTTATTTCTCAATTAAAAGAATAATGTATAACTTTATTGATTACAATAAAAAAAAATTGAATATACAATAAATTATTATAAAAAAATGAATATACAATAAATTATAATAAAAAATTGAATATACAATAAAATGAATATATAATAAAAAAATTATTTATTTTTCAATCCCTAATTATCTGGAGCCCGTCTTAGTAACGAAGAACGCTTCCTTCGATTATGGCCTAACTGGTTACAAAATCCACATCGTTGTCGAGTGGCTGGTTCTGTCCAATCCATCTCGTTGTGATAACGTGAGGTTTTCGGTCTACCATGTTTTCTCAACAACGATGGATTAGGATGTAACACGGGCATATTAGGGTGCGTGATCCAGTAATCTTCATGCGATACAGGTTGAAATTGAGGAGAGTAACATTCAGCATACATTGACAATTTATAGTAGTCCTTAATAAAATCTTCGTAGTTCATGTTAAAATGTGAGCAAACGGCCATAAAATGTGAGCATGGAATGTCGAATGCTTGCCACTTGTTACATGAACAGTACCCTCGGACCTATTTAGCCTCAATATTTGAATGTTTCCTTCTTTGGCATTGAGACTATGACGTTCGGTCTTCACATGAAACACACCTTCATACCGATCGTATGATTGTATTTCATGTTTACTAGATCTTGCAGCCTATTTATTTATTTTCTCATGTACGTATCTGGATTTTTACTCCATTTAGTATTATAAAATATGTTTGAAATAAATTGTTAATAACATATATATATATATATATAAATAATATTACCGAGTGTATTTATCTTGACGCTCCAATGCATCCCTTATTTCTTATCTTTTTTTCTTGAAATAGTTCACGCATTTGAAGAATGTTATCTGAGCAAGAGCATTTATAAGCAACATTCGAGCTCCTTTGAGGACTTCATTTATGCACTCTGATAGATCTGTCGTCATCCACTCATATCTGAATCCTTCATCATATGCTTGAGTCCATTGCTCTAAACTAATGTTGTAAAAAAAAACTCAAACAGCTCCGATTTATTCCTTTGACATCTTCAATTGCTTTGTTGAACTTTCGAATTTTGAAACTGACACCCGACACGATAAACATAATTTTTCAATGAATTAAATTTATACTTTTTATTGAAGTTGCTGACAATATGCCGTAAGTAGAAACGATAGTGACATTTCGGTCCCGTCCAACCATTTGCTGGGTTGTTCACTACCACGATTATACCAGCATGTCGATCTGAAATTAAACACACATCTTCGTGTGTTACAATTTCTCTCAGGTGTTTCAAGAACCATCCCCATGAGTTTGCGGACTCTTCATCAGCGACGAAAAATGCAAGTGGAAGAAGATGGCCGTTCGAGTCAACTGATGTAGCAATCAACAATTTTCCTCTATATTTTTCGTACAAGTGTGTACCATCTATCTGAATTATCGGCCGACATTTATTAAAAGTTCTATACAAGGACCAAATGCCCAAAATACAGAAGTTAGGATAACATGACCTTTAGTAACCGTTTCTTTAATTCTCCACTCTACACGTGTTCCGGGATTGGTCTACTTAACCATATTAACCACATGGGTAACAATTTGTAAGACTCATCCCAATCACCGAACACTTTAGCCAACGCTTTTCTTTTGCCCTCTCATACCCTATGGTAAGGAACATGATATCCAAACTTTGATTTGATGTCGGACTGCAGTTGTTTTGCCCTCTCATACCCTATGGTAAGGAACATGATATCCAAACTTTGATTTGATGTCGGACTGCAGTTGTGCCACACTGATAAATGGTTTTTCTCTTACGACGTCACAGAACTCCAGTGCAATCATTGATGAATCCAATTGCACGTGACTTTGACTTAGTTCTGAATAAAAACATGTATGCTGCTCATCATACTTAGTGATCTCGAACAAGCCATGCAATTTTTTCTATATTGCACGAAGTCTCCACTTGCAACCTTCCTCCCACTTCTTACACCGAATTGTCCAAATCATCAATGTAGATTCAACAACCTCATATGGTGCGTGACATTTTATTGCAAAACATTTGACCGCATGTTATAGGATTTCATTGTCTTGACAAATCATCCCTTTATACAATTGAGTATTGTCAACGTCCACAGGGGCTACAATTAGGTCATGTTCTCGAATGCTATCCAGTACATTCATATCCAAATCATTGAATGTATCTGAAAGCATCTCATGTTCACGACCATCGAAATCCAACTCTTCAAATTCATCATCTGTTTCAGTTCTGATGTCTTTGTACAGGTTGTTAGCCACCATATCTTCATTATCACATGGCGATGCAACTGACTCCGGATCAGGATCGATACATTGAGTTGGATCTTTAAAATGGTTAAATGATGTATCAGGATCCACCCCTATCCTATTTACATTTACATACAAATGCACTAAATTTGATAATGGCATTGCCATTGACAACATCAAGTTCATTGCTTGTGTATTCGAAATAGGGAATGACATAAACCTTATTGATCCTGATGGTTCTAGTTTAGGGTGTCTATATATTATTTCTATCTTATTTGTTCCCATATCTACACTAAGTAACATCCCAACTATTTCAATGAATTGTTCAAATACAATTCCACTATTCACATTTATGTTAAAACTCCCACTTGGTGGTTGGTCATAGTCAACTACATAAATACTATCAATCATATTACCGTTTGTAAACAACAAAAATCCTAAGCATTTACCTGCCATTTTCTAAAAAAAAAAAAAAAAGAAAGACAAACATCCATTTTTTGTATTATACTTTTTATAAGAAGTATATTAAAAATTATTAAACTTTTTAAAAAAATCACAATAATTTTATTTTTTATAAGAAGTATATTAAAAAATAACAATAATTTTGTATTAAACTAAAAATATTAAAATTTTTATTTTATAAACAAAAACTTTTTAAGTTTAATGAACATCAACTTTTTAAACATAACAATAAATTAAACTTTTTATAACTATTTTTAAACATAACAATAAATTAAACTTTTTATAACCATTTTTAAACATAACAACAAATTAAACTTTTCAAATTAAAATGAGGTAAACTTTTTAAAACTATTTTTTTCAAATTTAATACAAAATAAAAAATTAAATTAAATTAAACTTTTTCAAACTATTTTAAACTATTTTAAACTATATTTTCAAAGTTAATACTAGAAAATCAAATATCATAAGAAATATATTAAAAAAAAATCACAATAACTATCACAATAATTTTGTATTAAAGTATAAATATCAACTTTTTAAACATAACAACAAACTAAATATTTTAACACTATAAATATCAAAGTTAATACTAAAGAAATCAAATATCGTATGAATAAACTAAACTTTTCAAACTATACTAAACTTGTTAACTATCACAATAATTTTGTATTAAACTATAAATATCAACTTTTTTAAACATAACAATAAACTAAACATAAACTAAACATTTTAACATTATAAACATCAAAGTTAATACTAAAGAAATCAAATATCATATGAATAAACTAAACTTTTCAAACTATATTAAACTTTTGAAACTATACTAAACTTGTTAACTATCACAATAATTTTGTATTAAACTATAAATATAAACTTCTTAAACATAACAATAAACTAAACATTTTAACACTATAAACATCAAAGTTAATACAAAAGAAATCAAATATCATAAGAATAAACTAAACTTTTCAAATATCATAAGTTCAACTCACAGATTCGACGATAGTTCTCTTTTTTACTTCAAAGTGACAACGTTCACCATTTTTTCCTGTTATTTGTTATCTGACAACAACTACAAAAAATTAAAAAAAATTAGAATCTATAAAAAAATAATAATATAAGAACAAAAATAAAATATATAATTATTCTTAAAAAATAAAAATTTAGTAGAGTAACGAACCAGTATAGTTTGTGGTCAACGGTTGTGTGAGAATAATTTGTATGAAATACAAGAAGAGAAATGGAAATGGAAAGCAGTGAGTTAAAAAATGGGAGGAGAGGGATATTAAGAAGAAGAGAAATGAAAACGGAAAGAAATGGGAGGAGAGGAAGATGATTTCGAAGGCTGATTTTTGAAGGCAGTAAGGGGGCAGTGAGTAAGGGAAATGAGGCTGCAAAAATTAACGAGGCAGTAAGCAAAATGAAGGGGAGAAGAGGGTTTAAAAGGACATAGATCGAGTGTTGAACGCTCAACCCACGGGTTGGAAATTAAAGGGGGTGGTTAAGCGGCAGTGAGCATGCATGCTAAGGCTGTGGAGGGGAGCATGCATGCAGGGAATCTGGTCAACACAGTAGGGGCAGACTTGGTAGCACGGATGTGACTTGACAAGCTTGTCGAGGGTTGAAGTTTCAACATACATAAGTCGAAACTTCAACCTTCGACTTATCTTCCTTGTCGAGGGTTGAAGTTTCAACTTATGTATGTCGAAACTTCAACCTTCGACAACCCTTAATATATACCTAGGTACCCACTCTTTCTTTGCTTATCGAGTTTCAACCTTCGACCTCCATATTCATCGAATCCTCAACCCTCGACTTCTAGCCTCGATTACACAAAACAACAACATTTCTCTAATTAGTTTCAAAACTATCCTATTTTCCTAATAAGTTTTCAAAACAAAAATAATATAATAAAAGGTCCCTTTTGAAACCCTCCACGATGGAGCAGATGGAGATGGCAAAGTGGCGGACGAGATTGGGCATGGGTCTAACATCTAGGCGACGGGGGCTGTGCATGCGGCGAAGCAGAAGTAAACCTGGCGACGGATTTAGGCGAAGCTGGGCGGTAGGAACAGAGTAGAAGAGGTGGCTAGATGATGGTAGATCTGGTACCCATGAACAAAAATAGCAAAGACACGACAACGAATCGATGGAGCGATGTAGATCGGGGTAGGGCGATGCGATATGAATCTACTTAGTGGCAGGGGTGGACGAATAGTGGACGGGGAGAGACGTGTGATTGATCTGACGGTGTATGAGTTGAAGTGCGGTAGTGGAACTGGTATGATGAAGAGGGGCTGAGCGGCGACAGATTTTGAGAACTATGGAGGTTGAGAATAGAGATTTGGGCCAGAAGAGTGGTGACGCATGGATCTAGGTTTCCACAAGTCGAAACAAAAATCAGGCACCAATAGATCTAGGTAGGGACGAGTCTACGTTAAGGGTTGTGTAGGGGCTGGTCTAATGGTGCAAAGATAGAGATCTGAGGAACGATTGGACTAGAGGACGCCAATGGTTAGAATTGTGAAGGTCTTGATCTAGACTGCAAATTGATGATGATCTATGCTAGATTTACCTCCGTCGATCGGCCATCAACGCGGAGGCAGAGATCAGAGAAAAGCCTGAAAATTAGAAAACTCTAGGAATTGAGCTCTGATACCATGTGGAAAAAATATTTGAAAGAATATTTTCTATATTAACTTAAGATTTACTTAGGGAATTTATACAGAGATCTGAGGAGCGATTGGACTAGGGGACGCCAACGGTCAGAATTGTGAAGGTCATGATCTAGATTACAGATTGATGATGATCTATGCTAGATCTACCTCTGTCAATCGGCCATCAACATGGAGGCAGAGATCGGAGAAAAGCCTGAAAATTAGAAAACTCTAGGAATTGGGCTCTAATAGCATGTGGAAATAATATTTGAATGAATATTTTCTATATTAAAACTCTAGGAATTGGGCTCTGATAGCACGTGGAAATGATATTCGAATGAATACTTTCTATATTAACTTAAGATTTACTTAGGAAATTTTTAGAAAGGATGATAACCAAATTTTCTAATTATAATATATGCATAATACATAAATTAAAGTCTAAATATCTCAACAAAATACATGAAAACTGTTCAAACATATTTAATCACAACGAGACTCTTAAAATGATAATGATTGAACGAAGATTAAAAACAAAAAGAATTGGAAAATACACTAGAATTTAAGGTATATTTTTCTAAGGTCCCTAAAGGTTTTTAAATTGGATAGTCCACAAGGTTTGTGAAATAATAAAAAATGGTTCCAAGTTTGTTTGGCCATTAGTTGACTACTTCTGTCGCTCCATCCCCACAGGGGTGAAGCAGGGTCAGGAACAACGAATCTCTTTATGATAAACAGATTCATTTTGTGAATTGTCATCTTTCCTTAAGTTAGAAAGTGAATTCGACGGCTTGGAAAGAGAAATCGCTCACTGGAGCAACAAACAAATTCCTTCCTTCAAAAACGTTAAGTAGTATGGTTATGTGGTACATTTGATTGTTTTAATTTAACAACTTTTTATTGAATTTTTAGTTTATGTGACGATTTTTTAATTTTAATTTTAATTTTCCTTTCCTTCTTTTAACGGCACAACCATATGACGGAAATTAAAAATAAGAATAACTAATACAATGTTATTTGCTTTAATTTACTTACCATTTATGGCAAAACAATGTTTGAAAGAAAATTTCAATAGACTTGCAAATGTGAAGCCAAAAAAACATCTTATAAAAATTTCCAACGGTTCTTTATAAAATTAAATCCTCTCATTTGTGATTTGGCACATCATCATCACAAATTACTTAGAGTTTCAAGATTGGAGAGTATTAAAATACGATGTCATTGATGATTTTCAACGAAATGGTGTTTCTTTACGATTATCTTCAATTTAACCTCGTATGTAACTCTTGGAATTTTATTGTATTATAATACAAACTCCAACGATCCATAATTACTTCGGAAGTTCCTCAACTTCTCATGCTCATTGTTCCCTAAGAAGATGATGTTGAGGAACAACATTATTCTACAATTTTCACAAAGTTAACTTTAAATTTCCCTTCAACAAAAGGTGTTGTGGTTCATCTTTCGATGATTGATCATACATGAAGAGACACTTGAGGTTACTCTATTCTCTTTTCTGGGAGTGTGATTTTTCTACCTTCAATTATCATAGATTACGAACCTGGTTATTTTCCGGCTCGCATAATTAAAGCTATATCTAACCAAATATTCATCACTATAGTTCATTTTTTGAATTGAGATAAAGATAAAACTTGATTGCATTATTATCCGCCAAGAAAGGAAAATGCTTATGAAGATGTTAATGTCTTTAATGATACTTTATATGCTTTGACAAACAATACGACGGTTTGGAAAGTTGAAGTTGTGAATAAAGATGATGAAAGTTCATCTATTTCTATTTTCTTAAAATAGATTAGCACAAAATAAATATCTGTTTTAGGTATACTGTATATTACAGAGTGTTGAAAAAGAGAGGTTTTGTTAGTTCAAAGGTTCATAGATCTATTTTAAGAGGACAATCGGAGACTACCAAGTATAAAGTCTACAAAAGTTACACATGTATGTAAAGATGACGTACAAAGAGTTGTAAGGGTGAAGAGCTTAGATGATGATTCAATATTTATCGATGATTGTCTTTCCATGTGTGTTTCAACTAAGGATTTTCCTAAATGCTTACCAAGTCATATATATTTTAGTAATAGTTATCACAATCTTATTCCTCATCTTTTTTAAATGGACCTCAAGATTTAGGTATGCACAACTTAAAGGGATAAAAGCTATGATAAGCGTTACAAAACAAATCCTACCCACAAAATTTCCCTCACCCTATATGGATCGTCGACAATATAATTAATATTCATTTCTTCTTAATATATACCAAACTCTTGCTTTTTCTATTTTCTTTAGTCTCGCCATCTGTTTGTTATAATTTAACACAAATTTATATTTTTAGAATATTCTTATATATTTATTGATACTCACTTTTGCATTTAATATTATTTTTTTATTTGATATTATTGATTTATAAAAATACAGGAAAGTAATAATTTAATACATAATCTTTAGTTAACAAAGATTTAGTCTCTATATTTTTAAATTTGTAACAATTTAGTCTTTAAACGTTAATAAGTAGTCTAAATAAATATACCTAATTACAAAATTGTAGTCTAATGAACTATTATTTTATATAAAAATCTGCCCCAATTTACTTTTGCAACCCTCCTTACTATTCAATTTTATATATATAAGAAAAATATAATAATAATATTGATACAAAAAGAAGCATATAAGGAAGTTTCTTGTGGTTTTAAACCTTTCAAAAATGTTTTCTTTTCAAAACCTATACAAATAAAAAACCTATAGATAGGTAATCGATTTTAAGATAGGAAAAATAGAATAAAATTAATGAAATTTCCTAAAATGGAGGAAAAATTAATGTTAAACAAAGAATGGAAAAGAGTGAATTAAAAAAGACAATCTATTAAATAATAATTATTATAAAAAAACTCCAAAAGAAAAAAAAAAGAATTATAAGAAAGAGAAAGTGTATTTTGGAAAATTTATTTTTATTTAAACACTTTTGATAAAAACTCTTTAAAATAAAAATACACGTGTTTGACAACTCTTTCTTAGAAGTATTTTTATATACAAGTTTATTTGTTTGTTACATACTAAAAGAGTGTTTTTATTAATATTTTTCAAGGTTAGTTGAAGTTGGTGGCCAAAGTTTGCTGACGATGGTCGTCGAAAGTGGTGACTGGATGTTCGCCGGCACTACATTTTTAATCTCACAAATCATGAAATTCATACTGTTGACTTAATGTAAAGACCCTACCTATCCTAGGATGATATGTACCTAAATTAGGATCTTTACTACATGCATATCATGGAGGCCTAAAGAAAATTGACCATTCTAAATCACAAGAAGAAACATAGAGTTTATAATCATCCGAAAGCACTACAAAAAATACAGTCTTTAGCAATGAAAGGTAGCAACAAATTTTATCGTCGCACCCTTAGCGACAAAGAAATATTTTTCGTTTCTAAAGTTGCGAAAAAAATCTTAGATATCGCATTTCAACGACTATAAACGTGGTCATCGCATATTCGTGCTAAGAAATATTTATTCCGTCACATGTACTTTACAATGAATGAGTTAATTCTTCATAGTTTGTTTGAGACGAATATGTAAATCGTTGCAAGTTGCAAGGAAAAGGTAATAACGTCACAAGCCCAATTAAAAACGTAGGAGTTTTGGGTGCAGATTCAAAGCCCAGAGGAGAAAAGCCCAAAACTGTAGGGATAAAAGCCTTAACACAGTAGAATTAACCGGAACCTTTTCTCGAAATTAATTTAGAAATTGAAATACTCAATGCACTAAAAAAATCTAGAAAATCATAGAGACGTAAAAAAAAAAATATATATACAGCCTACTGTAAAAATCCTAGGTTAAACATACATTATAATAAAGAGATCAAATCTACACAGGAAGGGAATAAAACTTAATCTACACAGGAAGGGAATAAAACTTACTTTCGTCTGATGACTCAGACGAAATGGTCAATTCTCATTTGAGATCGAAATCAACACTACCAAAAGGCTTCCTTCCTATTCTCTAAGAATTCTTAGGTGTAGTTTGTGGGAACCAAAAGAATGGTGGGAAGAATGAGAGAATTTTAGAGATATTTCTGTACAGGACGATTACGTGAATTCTTTTTGCAATCTCCTGCAAAACATGGTTTCTTAACCAAATTGAGGGAGAGATGAAAGGAATGTGGGATAACCCACATTTCAGATAATTTCCCTAAATGGGAGTTATTTGATTAATTAATTTAATTTAATTAGTTAAAATAAATAAATAATTACATCTAGTTTAATTAATGATTTCATTTAAATCATATTTAAATGAAACATCCTCACATAACCTATAGTTTTAATTCAATTCATTTGACTAAATCAAATGTAATTAAATTAAATAATTATTTAATTCTTCAATTAAATAATTAGTAAATTAAATATAAAATATTTAATTTAGCCTATATTTAAATCATATTCAATTGTACTTCTCTTAGTTTTAATGTGTATCTAATATACATTAATTTTAACCTATTGTTTTAATATGAACCCAATTCATATTAAATTAATATTTGAATTCCTTTAAGTAATTAATTCTCCCATAAATTAATTTTGAATCATATAAAAAATTATATATATATATATATATATATATATATTATAAAGTTTAATTAAAATATAAACTTTATATTATAATGTATCATTATACATTATTGTTGAGGTTGATGCCCTAAATCTCGTAGGATCCTATAGTTTGTAATTGCATTGTACAAACATTTTATTTATGTAATAAAATATGTGATATTTTATTTTCAAATTAGTTGCATTAACCACAAACCAATAAACTAAAATCTAAGGTTATCTTATAGCTTAAACATGTAGGTAAAGACATATAGGTGGATCACGTTTAAGTGATAACCTAAATGGTCTGTAGTAGATGGATAAGGTTGGGTACCTTATCCTGGTGACACTACGAGTATAGCCCGCTTTGTAGATATTACAATTGTTGTAAAGTGCTACAAATGATCTGATCTTGATCATTCATGTGGAGACATGTGAGCGAGGATATTCTATACAAAGGAGTTTGTATAAGACCGGACCACGAAATGACTAGTCTCATTATATAATACCGTTCATAATAGAGACTTACATTTCACCAAGAAGGCCATAGGTAACATGACCTGAATCCTGAGTGAGTTGTGAACTCCTGCCTATGAAGGTGGTCATTTGATTTGTATGGGTGAGAGTGACCAAATTTCCGACTCAACAAGCCTACCATTTTGGGGATTCTTCTTATTGAGGAGCTGGGAACATAGCTACACAAGAAGAAATTCACTCCTTCCCCAATGTTGGGGCAAATAGATAAATTGCTCCCTAAATGAATGATTCCGGGGCTTGAACAATGTGGCACCATACCCTCTCCTAGCTCGAGAGTGGTTTGGCCATAGTTGGACTATGATTATTCATTAGAGGGACCAATAGTACTTAAGGAGTTAGATGTTACTACAGAGGCAAAACAGTAATTTTGGCCCAGCTGTAGTTATGAAAAATTTGTGAAGGGTCATTGTATTGTTGACTGGTTATATATAATGGACACAGAAATATATCTATAGTGTGAAGAGTGCAACTGTCAATTTTTAGTGGAGTGCCCAGCAGTTAATAGATGATGAACAATTTAATTAAAGAGTTTAATTAATTATTCACGCACCGTTGGAGTTTTAAGCTCACAGGTCCATGAGGTCCCCTCATAGTTTAATGGGAATTAATGAGAATCAATTTCTGGATTAATTTGAATTGTTCAAATTAATTGAGGAAATTAATTATATGTGATATAATTAATTTATTCTAACTATATATGATATAATTACTAAAATGTATTTTGATACATTATAATATAAAATTTATTTGAGAGGAAATAAATATTTGAATATGATTCAAATATTAATTATATGAATTTGATTCACATAATTAGATTTAATATAAATGGGATTTATATTAAATGTCATTAATGATAGAATATAAACTATCGGTTATATTGTATTTAATACAATATAGAAACTATAGATTATGTGTTATTTTTTATATAACATATAGTATAATATATATTTTATATGATAAGGTAGTTATCATATAAATATATATTAAATTGATTTATGTAATTTAATTTGATTTATTTGAAAAATCATTTTGGGAGGGAGTTCTAACTCCTTCCCCCATCTTTTCTCTAAAAAACATGCTAGTGGGTAGAAGAGAAGTAGTTCTTCTTCTTCTTCCTGGTGTGGTTCCACAAAAAGGGAATAAATCCACATAAACATTCTGAGATTTTTGAAATCCCATCACTTCCTCTCATATCTCTCAAAACCAATCTCTTCCAAAATAGCCAGAGTCTACAAAACTCCTGGATTCTCACCCAAAGAATATATAGGTAACATTTGTGGTGGTGCCCTCATTAACGGTTAGAGGGTTCAAGATTGTTTGTGACAAGATTTGGAGAAGGAATCTCGTGAAGAATAGTTCTTCAAGGGTAAGGTTTCTTAAGCCCTTTTTTTCTTTTCTGTAATCTCTATTTTAAACCATGCTACATTTATCTTTTAGTCATAATATGTATTTTTTTTTGTTTTTTGCTATAAAATTTATGTTATGTAAATTTTGGATATTTGGTCCAATTCCATGCTTCCGCTCAAAGACCTTCAATGGTTCCTTCAATTATATTATTTCCCTAAGCGAATTTGAACATTTCAAAATCTATTCAAGACATAATTAGCTCAATTTCCTTTACGAGCTAGGAAGGGGACCTCATGGACTTACAGATCAGAAGCTCCAACGATATGAGATTAATAGGTTAAACCCATTAATTAAATTAATCAATATTCATAAACTATGGGTACACTTCACTAAAGATCCACAATTGCACTCTTCTCACTACAGATATATTTCTATGTCTAAGGATATAGACCAATAACAACAAGTTAGTCCTTCACGAGTGTTCGTAACATCAACTGGGTCAAATTACCAATTCACCCCTTGATTACCTCTGTATCCTTAAGTGGTGCTTTCTACTAAACAACCTGTTTATGGTCAAACCATTAAATAAAAACCCCTCTTGGGTTAGTTAGAAGGTAAGGCCCTTTGTTCAAGTTTCGGAGACACAACTTAAGGTAACATTCATCTACTTACCCTATTGTTGGGAAGGAATGAAACCCGTCTTGTATTATTATATTCCTAGCTCCCTACTTGGTCTTGTCCCCAAAATGGTAGGAATGTCGAGTCGGCGAACTGGTCACTCTCACCTATAAAAATTAAAGAATAATCCCTTGTGAACAGGATTTCATAATATACTCAGGATTAAGACTAAGTTGCCTAGGTAATTTTATTGACATAGAATCTTAACTACTAAACAGAATTACATCTAGTGGTTACTATTTCGCGGTCCGATCTTATACAAACTCATTAGGAGACTTTCATTCGCATGTTACTTACACGAACGCGTTGGATCATTGAGTTTTTATCAAATACAAAGTGGGTCGTATCCATAGTGTGACCACGATAAGGTATCCAACCTTATCCTTATACTATAGACCCTTTAGGTTATATCTTGAATATTGATCCCTGTATGTCTCCACATACAGTTCAAGACTCATAAGATAGCCTAGGATGTTAGTTTATTGGATTTAGGATATTAAGACAAAACATAATGAACCTTTGAAGTGTTGGGGTTGATGCCCTAAAGTCTCATGTCCTGTAGTTTGTAAACAGTTTGTACGAACGTTTATGATGTATAATATATGATATTTACATCACTTCTTGACTTTGCATATTTTGATGTTTTATTTGCTTTACCACAAACCAATAAGCTTAAAATCTCTAGTTGTCTTTATGTAACTTAAACATGTATGTGGTGACATACAAGTGGACCATGTCTTAAGTGATAACTAAAATGGTCTGTAGTATATGGATATAGGAGGGAAACTTTATCCTGGGAACGCTGTGGACGCGGGCCACTTTGTGGAATAGTTACAAGTGTTGTGACTTATCACAGATGGTCTGATCCTGATTATTCGTGTAGGGGACATGCGAGCGGGGGCGTCCTATACAAAGAGTTTGTATAATACTTGACCACGAAGTGTTAACGTCTCATTATATAACAACATTCATGACAGAGACTTCACTTCACTAGGATGACCATAGGTAAGATGACCTCAATCCTGAGTGAGTTGGGAACTCCTGCCATCGAGGGCGGTTCTTTGATTTGTATGGGTGCGAGTGGCCAGGTCGCCGATTCAAACCTACCACTTTGGAGATTCGTCTGATTTGGAGCTAGGAACTCAGCTACACAAGATAGAGTTCACTCCTTCCCCGAAGTAGGGGTAAGTAGATAGATTGCTCCCTTAAGGGTTGATCTCAGGGCTTGAACAATGTGGCACCACACACCTTCTCATGGCCCGAGAGGTGTTCACACATAGTAGGACTATGTTGTATTGTTCATTAGAGGGATCGGTGGTACTTAAGGAGTAAGATGTAAAAATAGGGGCAAAAAAAGGTAAATTGGCCCAGCTGTACTTACGAGCATCTGTGAAGGGTCATCGTACTGATGATTGGTTATATCCAATGGACATAGAAATATATCTGTGGTAAGAAGAGTTCAGCTGTTGGTCTTTAGTGGAATGCCTGGCAGTTAACGGATGGTGGATATCATTGCTAAAGGAGTTTAGTTAGTTATTCACGTACCATTGGAGCTTCGAGCCATAGGTCCATAAGGTCCCCTTGGTAGTTTGGATACATGTTGAGAATCAGTTTTTGGGTCAGTTTGAAATGTTCAAATTGAACAGATGGAGTTCGATTATATATGATATAATTGAACTAGTTAATTATATATGATATAATTGACTTTATGTTTGAGATATATTAATTTGAAGGAAATTGATATAAATATGATTTATATCTAGTGGAGGAAAAAATACTATGGTTAATGATATTAAACCATAGGCTATGAATCTAATGTGATTATATTTATTATTTATTAATTGGACAGTTATGGGATAATTGGTCAACGTCTCTTCTGTTTCCGTAACTGATGAGTAAGATGAAGAATCATTTTGAGACGCTTAAATAGCTCATGGTTTGTTACGATTCAAGAGAGTCATCGCTTAGTAAATCAGAGCATATATGATAATGCTGTTTACTGAACGATCGCTTACACCCATGCGCGCTACTTACTAAACGATCGTTTAGCGCCCGATCTTTACTAAACGATCGTATAGACGATCACTTAGCTTTTCCTACACGATCATATAGACAATCGCTTAGCTTTTCCTACACGATCATATACTTTACCTAAACGATCGAGCATTTTGTCTATACGATAGATAAGTCTTTCTCCCACTTGTTTGATCGTTGTATACGATCTCTTTTCCTCCTTCCATCTACCAAATTCGAACAAAGCCCACCCTTTGGATTCTCACTCCGAGAATACTGAGGGCTCAAAGTGGTGGTGTCGTCCCCATTTCCTTGTGTTCGTGCGAAGCTGTTTTTGTAGACGACTGGGGTGTTGCTGGACGATTACTTGCTAGTCTAGCAAGAGCAAGAAGTCGTTCCTGGAGAGAGCAAGATTTCAAGTGAAGAAAAGTCTTCAATTGGCATATTCTCTCCGTCTCTTATTTATTGATCTGCATGCCAGTAATTTAGCATTGTTAATGCATATTTGTATGTTTGAATGTATATGTGAAATTTCTGTCACAATGAATTGGAAAGATCCGCTTCAGCTCAGAGGTACTTTTATATAAGAGTTCCTTCATGAAGGAGCGGAAGCGTGGAGATCGATAAAAAAATTTAATTTCATAAAATCAAAATTACAGAGTATAAATGTTATGCATAATCATAAATTTACAGCATGCAAAAAGAAAATGAGAGAATTATGGTGAGAGAACTAACCCTTGAAGAACGATCATCTTCGTGTATCCTCTTCTCCAAAAATCACGAAGTTGAAACCCCACAATGGACACCACGACTTGATTGCCTCTATATTCTCTGGTATGAGAATCTAGGAGTGTGTGGGCTCTGCATTTTTTGTGAGGGAGAGAATTAAGAAAATGGAGAGATTTTTTGGGGAAAGGAGAGATAAAAATCACATAACCTTTTATGTGAAAACCCTAAAGAGGAAGAAGATTATAAAAACCAAATTCAACCCCTCTGGCTTCCCACTAACGTAGTAGAGAAAAAAAAAGGGGAGGGAGTTACAATTCCCCCCCTAAAATTATTTTTAAAAAATAAAATTAATAAATAAAAATAATTTTAATAAAAACTTTAATATATATTTATATGATAACTACTTTATCATATAATATATATTAAACTATATGTTATATCAAATATAACATATAACCTATAGTTTAATATTATATCTAATACAATATAAACTATAGTTTAATTCTCTCAACCACGATATTTAATATAAATCTCATTTATATTAGATTTAATTATATGAATCCAATTCAAATAATTAATGTTTGAATCATATTCAAATATTTATTTCCTCTAAAATAACTTTATATTATAATGTATCAAATACATGATAGTAATTATATAATATATAATTAAATTAAAATAATTGTATCACATATAACTAATTTCCTCAATTAATTTGAACAATTCCAATCAATCCAAAATTGATTCACATAAAAACACTGTTGAGCTACAGAGGGGACCTCATGAATCTGTAGCTTGAAGCTTCAACGGTACTTGAATAATTAATTAAACTCTTTAATTAATTTACTCAACATCCATTAACTATCGGACACTCCACTAAAGACCGACAATTGCACTCTTCGCACTACAGTTATATTTTTGTGTCCATTTGATATAACCAATCAATACTGCAATGACCCTTCACAAATTGCTCGTAAGTACAACTATGCCAAAATTATCGTTTTGCATCTGTAGTTACATCTAACTCCTCAAGTACCACTGATCCCTCGAATGAACAATAAATCATAGTCCAACTGTAACTAGACTACTTTCGGGCGAGGAGAGGGTGTGACGCCACATTGTTCAAGCCCCGAAATCAACCATTAAGGGAGCAATTTATCTACTTTCCCCTACCTCGGGGAAGGAGTGAATCCGTCTTTTGTAGCTGTGTTCCCAGCTCCCCAATCAGATAAATCCCCAAAATGGTAGACTTGTTGAGTCGACGATCTGGCCACTCTCACTCACACAAATCAAAGGACCGCTTTTAGAGGCAAGAGTTCACAACTCACTCAAGATTTAGGTCATGTCACATATGGTCATCCTAGTGAAATGTAAGTCTTATTATGAACGGCATTATATAATGAGACTAGTTATTTCGTGGTCTGATCTTATACAAACTCCTTTGTATTGAATATCACTGCTCTCATGTCTCCACATGAATGATCAGGATCAGATCATTTGTGAAACGGAAGAATTCAGAATCAATAAGCACTTTAACTACACTTATTTGAGTTTTAAACATGCTACTCATGTTATATTCATAAGAGAGTTTGAACATAACATTACCTTTGTAGATCTCTCCACGAATTTAGTAGAAGTTCCACGAATTTGTGCTTGATTCTTCAAGTAGACCACCACTAAGATCTTCTCCATTAATTTCAAGAAGGAATATGTGGTGGAAACACTCAAATTGAGCTGAATTGGTGATGAACTTAGGTGATGAACTTAGGTGGGTTTTATGGTTTTTCAGTTTTGCAACAATTCTGGTGTTTAACTCAGATTACCCTCTAAAGTCCTCGCATGAAGCTCTTCAGTTTTGCAACAATTCAAGTAGACCACCACTAAGATCTTCTCCGTTAGACGCATGTGATTTTCGTCCGCGCTGTCTTTGCAGTAGACTGGCTTCAGCGCATGCATTTGTCTGTGATTGTTAGCTTCAAATGCATGCGTTTGATTCATGCGATAGCTACAAATATAGATATTTTGGCACGGAATAACGCATAATATTGGGTCAGTGAGGATTTAGGTGTTAATCGACGCAAAACTCAATTTTTCATAAATTCCAAGTATTATCACCGCATTTTCTACTTATTAGCCCTCATGATTCTAAATGAAAGGCTTATCATAACTGGCATTTCTACCAGTGATCATATTGTTCAAAATTTGTGATTAGTTTCCTTCGTCTAGCATTCTCAGTAGGTGGAAAATATTTCTTCATAAATTTCTATATGACCTGTTCCCATGAAGTGATCTCTCCCGGCTCGGGGGAATACACCCATTTTCTTGTCTGATCATAAAGCGAAATTGGGAACAAAGTTAGTCGAACTTCTTCGGCAGAGATGTTTGGGAACACAAAAGTATTGCAGATTTCAATAAAGTTACGGAGGTGGGCATGCGGGTCTTCGCCACGTCGTCCTCCGAATTGTCCTGCAGTCAGATCATCTGTAGCATCACTGGCTTCATTTTGAATCTGCTTCCATCGAGGGCAGGCCTCATGATTCCTGGAGAGAAATCATAGAGGTTTGGAGATATATAGTCCCTAATGGGCTTATTACGATCTACCAGCAGGATTGGATTCGTCATGACGTTCTTTTCGTTTGGTGCTCCGTTTTCAGGCTACTCCGCCATATCTTCTTTGTCTGACTATTGTTGTTGGCGGTATCTTAATCGTCATCTAAACGTCTTCTCAATCTCTGGGTCGTAATTCGCTAGAGATTGAGAGCCTGCAAAGAAATCAGAAAAAATACTGTTAGCACACTATTTTGCCAAAGTCCTCGGCAACGGCGCCAAAAACTTGATGACGGGAAATTAGATGTCAATTTATTCGACAACTAAAATCCCTTGGACGCGATATGCGATGCATGTTCTTAAGGTATGCGTTGATAGTCATGCATTGGAATGAATATGCGTTAATAAATGTATGTGATGACCATGCATCCTGTTACAAGTTTTCTTGCGCTCACGCCAAGTATAACACAAACCCAAGTTTCTCGAGTGATCCGAGGTCGAACACGGGGACTTGTAGATGGCTGAATGCGGTAATTGTGCATGCGGCGGTTAAATAAAAGAGTGGATGGGGAGGTTTCTACGCTAACACTACTCCTACTCCTAGCTAACAGACAATGAAATGAGAATATGAATGAGAGGTAGAGACACGACAACATTTGACATGAAACAAATGAATGGAAAAAAAATAGATAAAATGCGGAGATGTTTTCATTGTAATACTTAAGAGTGACCGCAAGGGCAACTTTAGTCAACGCAAGCCATGCGATCATGCAACACACGTACAATAGTAAACCACCTCTCGGTGCGAATGCTACGGCTTCTAATGCTAGAACGCATGCAATATATGCGATAAGTCTATAGGACCTACACATAATCCTCTATTCTTATTTATGCGATGACAAAGTGACACACACACAAATAAGGTGACCATATAATATCATACCTATTCCTAGGGTGCATGCAATGCAAGCTAGCAAATAGAGCTTATTTTTACCCGTTCTTGCCTATGTGTTCCAATCCACTCTCTCGAGTCTTAGATTTGGGTTTTAGATTACTCTCCCAAGCCTAAATGATGATTGATGCGCTCATAGGACAAGGTAACCACATGAACTTGGCTGACCTAAGATTATTCCTATCTCTAGTGAACAATGCATACATTGCTTAATGCGACCAACCACTTACCCTCCCGGGCAGTTGGTTGTTGCTGACTTTACTCATAGATAAGCATTGCATTAGCCTATAGACTGGCGTTGCCACAGCTTCACACTAAGCAAATAAGGTTACTCACACACTCACTTAACGCACACCTCTCGGTGGGTTGCTACATGCGTCATATCCCTAATCCACATGACTAAGTATGCGATACCCAAGCAATCTCACTAAGTGTTGCAATGAAAGTAAAGATGCTAAACAAAGGAGATGGAGTTGAAGTCGAAGGAAACAGAGAAATGCATTGAAAACAAATTGTATTAATTCCTTAATCACAAAATGTCATACAATATAATTTAAGAAAATAAAGGAAAATGAAATGACCGGCTGGAAGCAAAGACTTTCTTCCAGTTGATGTGCATCAAGGCTGCCGGTGGAGCCATGGATGGGCGGTAGAGCTGACTCTCCTGAGTCTAGCTCCGGTCGAAGGCTCCAGTCATTACTTAGAATGGATGAAGGAGGTGAAATACTCTCAAGCATTTTCTCACGCATTTTTTCTGGATCACAAAGATCAGCCCTAGGCAAACCTCAAGCAAAAACCTTGGATTCAACCTTGGGCGAAAACCCTGGATTATTTGAATTTCTGCTCATTGGTTTCTTTATATAGAGCATGGATTGCCGACAACATTAATGGACTGCTCTGATTCTAACATTCGGCTCGTTTAGTTCTTTTTGAACCTCTGCCTCTAATGGCGTGGTAGGTGAAATGTCAACATCATCTTTTGATTTTCTCGAATTAGATGCGTTGATGCGTTCATTCCATCAACCTTGCATTGATCCCATTAGTATGCGTTATCGTGTAGCCGTAATCATTCAGTGACTGCATTCACTTAATATCGAAACTCTACATGATGACCGCAATCGCTTGACGAGTGCAACTCCCATGCGATGGATGCATACGACTAATTACCGCAACATCCATGCATTGATCGACGCGTTCGCCTTTGTGATGGAGAGTTTCTTCGCATGCTGTCGTCTATGTGGTCTGGTTTCTGCGTTTGCGTCCACTTCCTGCGTTAGCTACAAAAATAGAACATTGAACGCATAATATCGCATAATAATGGGTTAGCCGAGATTCATCATGCTGAACGACGCAAGCTCACTTTTCTCATGGATTCCTAGCACAACTGCCGCATATTCTATTTAACAACCTTCATAATTCTAAGTAAAAGGCCTAAGATGACATGCATTTCTGCATGTCATCACACCCTCAAACTTAAAATCATGCTTGTCCTCAAGCATGCGTTATACTCAAGAAATTCAAACTCACCTTCATGCTTTCCTTTGCGATGACCAGCTTCTCAGAATATAATTTCCTCATACCTCTGACCATCGCTGCAAGGCTCCCCTCTTCTTTGGCTGCTTCTTCAAAAAGATCTATTCTAAGTTTAAATCCAGTAAGCCTTTACTCAAAAACTTTTTATTCATTCACCGCAACTTTGTGTTTAGCTTTTGAGAATGCATTCGTTCAAAACACTTCAAAAAAAATTTGCGATGACTTATTCAAATGCGGCATTAAACCTGGTTATGCTCTTCGTTTTGGCTTGCCCCGACGTGTGTCATGTGGGCACCTAACTTCGGTTATGTTCCATATTCAACTCAACTCTTGTCTTGCTTGATTGGGCTTGCGCCGGACAGAGAAGTTGCGCTTATGAAACAAGAATGGTAGAGACACGACAACTCTTGACATGAAACAAATGAATGGAAAAAAAATAGATAAAATGCGGAGTTGTTTTCATTGCAATACTTAATAGTGACCGCAAGGGCAACCTTAAGCAATGCAAGCTATTCGATCATGCAACACACATACAATAGTAAACCACCTCTCGGTGCGAATGCTACGACTTCTAATGCTAGAATGCATGTGATATATGCGATAAGTCTATAGAACCTACACATAAGCCTCCATTCTTATTTATGCGATGACAAAGTGACACACACACAAATATGGTGACCACATAATATCATACCTATTCCTAAGGTGCATGCGATGCATTAATAGCAAACAATGCTTATTCCTAAGCTCCTATCTCTTGATTATGCGTTCTAATCTGACTCTCTTGAGCCTAGATTCTGATCTGACCTTCCCAAGCCTAGATTCTGTCCTTAGACTACCCTCCCAAGTATCTCTAATGGACGAATGAAGCATACATAATACAAGATAATCGCATAGAATGAAGATCCCTAGTTAAACTAGCTAAGTGCTTCTCAACCCATTCAACAGATTTAGCTACTCATGCGTAAATAACAGAGAGTGAGCAGATATAGAGAAGTAAATTCCATTTCTATAAATGAGTTGAATACAAAACAACAATGAAAGATAAAGGTAGAGAGCCTGGTAGCAATCCCTTTCTGACCAAGGCTTTTACACTAGCAATCTCTATTAGGTTCAAAAGATATTCCTGCTTCTGCAAGAGTCGGCCCAACCTCCTTCTCTCGGTCCACCTTAAAATGAAAGAAAATCTAAGAACAAGGCTAAACTATGAACAAAACTTGTGAACTTGGACCTTTCGAATTGGTGAACCACTTTTCTGAAGGATGCCTTCGGTATTTATAGAGCTTCCGGGGTGAAAGGCGGCTTCTCTCTTATGATTGCATAGATGGGATGGCTTTAATTCCCTGACTGATCGTCGAATATTTGTCACCGAAAAGCTAAATGTACTTTTTATCGTTAGCGGCTATCAACTTAATTCAGATTCGACCGTCATCAGCTTTCTGTCCCATCGTGATTAATTATGCCTTTCACCCAGATGCAACCACCAAGTTGTGCCGGCTCTATGCGGAAATCCTTCTTGGGCAGATGTTTGCAAACAAAAATCACCGCAAGGCCTTGCTAAATGCTGCATTCGACCATTGATTTCTTATGATCGCTCTTTTCGCCTTGCGTCAACACATATTCTGCAAAAAAATACAAAAATAAATTGTTTCTATGCGATGAACGCATGCGACCGCAATGTTATGAATTTAATGCTTTTTGGACGCAATCTATCATATTGTATCAACGCAAGCCAACATTGTTTAAGAACTTAGCATTATGATAACGTGCATTTCTGCCCGTTATCAGCCTCTCGCAACCTCCACCTCCGTTTTGGAGAAAACGGTTTTAGAAAATGGGTTTGGAGAAAAAGATTTTCGCAAACGTTTTGAATGTATGAATAGAGAAGAGAAAGATTGTAATAAGCTAGAAAGCAATAAGCAATAAGAACGACTTTATAGCATACCACTTCGAGTATGTGAAAGTGATGATTAGTCTTATCCCATATAGTATATTATGAACAAAAACACATCCGTCTCCCTTGAATATAGAAATGGGGAGCGATCACTCACTAAGAAAAATACATAGAAAGCTAACTACCTTGCAAAAGGAAATGCATAGAATGAAAGCATAGTAAAAAGATGTGGAGGCAGTCATGCAACCATGGTCAACACGCCTTGTTCAAGCATGATCGTGACATTCTCCCCCACTCAATTGGTTGACGTCCCCGTCAATTGACTTTGCTCGAACACAACATATTGTTGAGCAGTTGTTTTTGAGGTCTTCCACGCGCTCCCAACAAACTTCTTTGTCTTGGAGGCTTCTCTACTTCTCCAGGAATTCTTCCCAGCTTGGTCTTGGTCTTTCAGCTCTGTTGCTTCTTCTAGCAAGTCTCTCGTTGGCTTCTTCTCCTACCATTCTCTTTATCGTGGCATGCGGACGGGTCCCTACCCTACATCGCCCCTCAGCATGGTTGGATGATAGGGCTTCATTCTACTTACGTGGATGACAGAATGAATCTCCATCCATGATGGTTACTGCATCTGATAGGAGGCTTTACCAACCTTTTCGATGACTTCCACCTGTCTTCTAAAGCTGCTCACGAGGCAATGTTCTCTTTGCCCTCGACTTCAAAAGTGTCCCAGGCATAAATTTACTCGAACCCTATCCACTGGTAGGAACTCTCGGTTTCTGTGCTTCCTCTTTCTTATTCTCCTCCTCTTTGGGGGTAGGGACTTGTGTAAACTGTTCGGCTCAACAACACGACACTGTTCTAAGACACACAAAATGTCTGGGGGCCTTCTCTTTCATGGTTTCGACTGACTCATGGGTAAAGTCCCTCTCCAACTGGAGGACCAAGATCATCCTTATCCCATTTGGTTGTTTGATCTCGACATTCATAACGTTGGGCGTAGACACTGTGATCACTAAACACTTAGTGAAGGGTATTAGTATTACCTTATGTTCAAGTAAGTACTCCCATTTCCAACACCACATCAAAGTCATCCATCTTGACAATCACGAAATCGGCAGGGCCACTTTAATCCCTTAACTTTACGGCTGTTCTCTTTGCCACTCCTATAATCGACAAGGTCGCGGAATTCACTGCTTTCATTTTACCTGCGCCTCCTTCCCAATGAAGATTCAGTCGTCTGGCTTCTGTTTTGGACATAAAAATATAGGTGGCCCTCGAGTCGACCATGGTACTTTTGGCCGATCTATGGTTAACCCAAGCATCAACATATATCAATCTGCCTCTTTGGGATCCTTTTGCTTCTCCTACATCCTTCTGGAGGGTAGCTAAAAATCTCAGGGCCCTAACCCATGGGATTCTATCTTCCTCTGCTTATACATTTTCGTCTTCTACCTGAACAATTTTTCCTTTCCAGTTCAAAGCTAATGAGGCTAGGAAAACATTAAAGGTTGCTCGTTCTGGACACTCGCCCACCTTGCATTGTCCTTTGCATATATAACAGGATAAGGGCCAACAAAAATTCTTCTGATTCTGCCCCCGCCACGTATTTTCAATCATCTGTTGAGGTGGTTTACTATTGAGAATAGGCAGAAATGTATGTTATCATAGTGCTAAGTTCTTAAACAATGTTGGATTGCGTTGATAAAATATTTTACTTTGCATCCATTAAGCATCAATTTCGTAATATTGCGGTTGCATGCGTTCAGCGCATTAGAACTATTGATTTTTTTATTTTTGTGCATAATATGCATTAACGCAATGCAAAGATTGCGATCATAGGAATTCATTGGTCGAGCGTAACTTCACCGCAAGACTTTGTGTTGATCGTGCTCGCAAACATTCACCTGAGAAAGATCGTCGCAACTTGGTCAGCGCAACATGGTGGGCGCATCTGGTGAAAGGCCAATTAAGAGCAATGGGGCAGAAAGTTGATGACAGTCGAATCCAAATTAAGTTGACAGCCGATAACGGTCACAAAGTACATTCAGCTTTATCGGTAACAATCATTCGACACGTCAATCAGGAATTAAAGCTGTCTCATCTGTACAATTGGGAGAGAGAAGCTGCCTTTCACCATGGATGCTCTATAAATACCAAATGCATTCTTCAGAAAAGGGGTTCACCATTTTTACAACCAGTTGTCCAGTTCGCACATCTTGTTCTTAGTTTTCTTCCATTTTAAGGCAGAGCAAGAGAAGAGTGGTGGCGCCGGAGATCGCTCAGGGAAACTCGAGAGAGAACCTTGAGGCGTAAGAGTAGAGAGTGGGCCGACTCTCACGAGAGCGAGATTATCTTTAGAGCACGAGTAGAAACAGTGTAAACGCCTGGTAGCAAGAAATTGCTACCAGACTCTTTATTATACTTGCATTGTTATTTGTACTTCATCTTCATATCTATTCAATGGAAGTTCTATTTCTACATCTGCTCATTCTTTTAATATGCATGAGTAGCTAAACTAGTTGAATGGGTTGAGAAGAACTAAGCTAACATGACCTAGGAAGTTCATTGCTTGCGATTGTCTTGCTTTATGCTATGCAAAATACCCTTTAGAGTTACTCGAGAGAGAGTCTAAAGAAAAAACCTAATGTCTCGAAAGGGCTAGGTTAGAATTTGGACTCGAAAGAGCAAGAGATTAGGCTTGCATAAATAAGAGATAGGGACTTAGAGATAAGCTCTGTTTGTCAACACTGCATCGCATGCACCCTAGGAATAGGTATGATATTATGTGGTCGCATATTTGTGCGGATGTCATTTTGTCATCGCAAAAATAGGAATAGAGGTTTATGTGTAAACCCTGTAGACTATCGCATATATATCGCATGCGTTCTAGCCGTAGAAGCCATGGTATTTGCACCGAGAGGTGGTTTACTGTTGTATGCATGTTGCATGATCGCAAGCATGAACGCATTCTAGGGAGTGTTAGCCGAAACCTTTCTCAACCCGTTCACCACATATTCATCACATTTCTCGTTTACCAACTCTTTTCAAACTCTGCCATATTTTTTATTTATTTTTAATCAACGCAATCAATAAACCAACGCAATCTATTTTCACAAGTCCCTGTGTTCGACCCTGAACTTACTAGAAAACTCAGAGGAATTTACACTTGAATTCTGCTAGGGAAACTTGAGTGCACAACGTAATTCCATCAACGTATATCATCCATATTTTCATTACATAAATACGAGCATCAACTATCCCCACTAGTGTCTTTATCTCTCCACTATTTCTCGATGGGCTTGAACCGTTGCTTTTTCTCCCTCTATTAGGGGATATCGAGTGTTGCCTCATCTCTTGAGATTCATCAATCAAGTCGAACAACCGTTTGGCTGCTGCATATGCACTAGGAGATCCTTTATTCTCTGCTCATACAGTTTTGTTTTTGCCCATGGTTTCAGACCTTTGACAAAACAGAAAACTTTGTCTTTTTCGGACATATCTCTTATGTCCAACATCAATCCGAAAAATTGTTTCACATAGTCCCTAATAGTACCAGTATGTTTCAATTCCCATAGCTTACGTTTTGCCAAAATCTCAAGATTTTCGGGGAAGCACTGAGAACACAAGTTTTGTTTCAGTCTCTCCTATGTGTCAATGGTGCATTGACGCGCTTGAACGTCCATGAAACGGGTCTTCCACCATAACTTGGCATCCTCTTCTAGGTGCATCGTCGCTAGGGTGGTCTTTGACTCTTCAGTCACTGTGTTCGTAGCTCTAAAGTACTGTTCCATGTCGAAGATAAAATTTTCTAGCACTTTCTCGTCGCGAGCCCCACAGAAGGGCTTAGGCTCGGGTACTTTTACCCTGTTGAGTTGGACTGCACCCCTGACTGGGACTTGATTTCCCACTGCTGTCATGTTGAGGTTAACTCTTGTACTAATGTCCACAATCTCTGCCCGGATGATATCAATGGTGGCTCCAAAGTCCTCGGATAATTCAGTCATTAATTGAATTATCGCACTCTGCGAGCTGTCTAGTTCTTTGACACACTCTTCTACAGGGGCAACTGAGTCTGATGAACCATCCTCATGCTCAAGAGGCCCACTTCTCGTAGCTTTTGCCTCTAGGGTCTTAACCTTGTCAACAATTCCTTAACAGTCATCCCGTCTAAGTGGCTAGCCACTACATCGATTTCGTCGGTCTTGTCAGCGACTTCTTGTAACCGAGTTTCTAGGAACCGAACCTGATTAGGGACTTATATTAGATAGAGCATTTGCTCTTATATCTCGACCAATCAGTCAACATGGGACTTGCCTAACTGCTTTGTAGTAGACATGATCACAGCTTCTCACCTCCACGAGCCGACCTGTCTCTGATACCAACAGTCACAATCGCACTTTCAGAAGCTTCACTTAGCGATTATGCGACGCTTGTTCCCACACACAAACAAGTCAGCCAGTTCGAATACAGAACATCGATGCCACACCAGGTGCCTCTCGCAACCTCCACCCCATTTTTAGAGAAAATAGTTTTAGAAAACGGGTTTGGAGAAAAAGGTTTTCGCAAATGTTTTGAATGTATGAATAGAGGAGAGAAAGATTGTAGTAGGCTAGAAAACAATAAGCAACAACAATGACTTTATAGCATACCACTACGGGTATAGGGAAGTGATGGTTAGTCTTATTCCCATATAGTGAATTATGAACAAAAACACATCTGTCACCCTTGTATATAAAAATGGGTGAGTGGTCACTCACTAAGAAAAGTACATAGAAAGCTAACTACTTAGCAAAAGGAAATACATAGAATGAAAACCTAGTAAAAAAGGTGGAGGCGGTCATGCGGCCATGGGCAACACGCCCTGGACAAGCATAACCATGACACCTAGCAAATCTCCCATCAGCCACCCTGCATGCTTTTGCCTTCACCTGAAAAAAAAAAGTATAAAAAGATTGAGTATTTAAAATACTTGGTAAGTAACCTCACTACCGAAGTTGGATTATGCAAACACGTAAGTCATAGTTCATGGTGTTTTAGTGGGACCTATTCTTTTCATCTGCCAATATTTAATTCCTCAAAAGGTAATTGCCATGAACATGGTCCTTATTTTTCGTGAAGCATACAAATGCATGAGGTCCCACAATCATTTCATGCTTTCATAGAATGCAACATAGATAACTTCAATAATGGATGAATACAAGTGTTCGTAATTTTTTTTCTTTTAAACTTCAGACCATGGTCTATTCAATAGATATATTCATGGTTCTTGCAATATTCATCCATTTACCATGCATACACACCTCACATACAACAATCCTATAGGGATAAAAGCCCGGCAGCGAAAAAGTCAAGACCTAACTCGAAATCAATTGAGAAATTGAAATACCAATACACTAGAAAAAATATAGAATATCACAGAGACTTAAAAAAAACTCAACCTACTGTAAAATTTTTAGGTTAAGTATGTTGTACTTAGGGAATTTAGTATTATAGAGAACAGAAAAAAATCACTTACTTTCGTTGACGACTTAGGCGGAAGGACCAATTCTCCTTAGGATGAATTTCACGAACACCACCAATTGGAAAACCTCCCTATTATCTAAGTATTTGGGTATTGGTTTGTGGGAACCAATTTCTAATTGGGAAGAAAGGAGAGAATCTTTTTAAGATAATTTTCTTTTCATAGAACCCTTCTATAAAAACCTTACGTTCTAAAAAAACTTAAATCATGATTTTAAGATAGTTATCCCATGTTTCTGATAACTCCCTACGTGGGAGTTAAACAAAAATCAAATAATTAATTATATAAAATAATTAATAATTAATTAAATTAATAATTGATTGAATCTAGTTTAATTAATGATTTCATTTAAATCATATTTATATGAAACATCTCTCACATAACCTATTGTTTTTATCCAATTAATTTAATTTAATTAAAATTAATTTAGTTTAACTTAATTAATAAATAATTAATCTTCCAATTAATTAATTACCAAATTAAATATCACATATTTAATTTAACCTACATGTAAATCATATTCAATTGTATTTCCCTCATAACCTATAATTTTAATTTCAATCTAATACGCATTAATTTTAATCTATAGTTTTAATTCATATTAATTTAATATTTGAATTCCTTCAAATATTTAATTCTCTAATAAATTAATTGTGAATTATATCCAAAATTAAATTTATATTACAAAATTTAATTAAAACATAAACTTTATATTATCAAAATATAATATAAAGTTTATATTTTAATTAAAGAATATGAGATTAATTGTCCAAACTTAATAACCTCATTAATCAATATTCTTTAACTGTGGATACACTCCATTAATGACCCATAGTTACACTCTTCCCACTTTAGATATATTTCTGTGTCCACAAATATAGACCAATAATAGCAAGCTAGTCATTTACAAGTGTTCGTAATACCAAATGGGTCAAAATTACTATTTTACTCATGGGTTACTTTTTTATCCTTAAGTATCAGTGCTCCTCTAATGAAATAACTGTTTATGGTTCAACCATTAAACAGAAACCCCTTTCGGGCCAGTGAGGCGGTAGGGCTCGCTGTTCAAGTCCCAAGGACACCACTTAAGAGAACAATCATCTACTTACCTTATTGTTGAAAATAAGTGAAATCCATATTGTATTATTATGTTCCTAGCTCTGCACTTAATCTTGTCCCTCAAATGGTCAACATATTTAGTTGATGAATTGGCCACTCTCACCCATACAAATCAAAGGACAATCCTTCATGAACAGGAATTCATAACAGACTCAAGATTAAGATTAAGTTGCCTAGGTTATCCCATTAAAATAGAAACCTAACTAGTCAATGAAGTTACATCTAGTGGTTACTATTTCGCGGACTCATCTTATGCAAACTCATTGCATAAAATATCCCCACTCGCATGTCACCTACATGAATGTGTTGGATCATTGCATTTATATTAAATACAAAGTGGTTCGTATCCATAGTGTAACCAAGATAAGGTACCCAGTCTTATCTCTATACTATAGACCCTTTATGTTGTATCTTGAACATTGATCCCTATATGTCTTCACATATAATTCAAGACTCATAAGACAACATAAGATGTTGGTTTATTGGATTTTGGGTCATTAAAAGATGACACGAATACAGTACAACAAATAACACTTATCGAAATAACAATGATAACTCTTTATTGATGACAATCAATTATTTACATTTTCTATTTACGAGTTTTAAGGCATAAAACCCAACAAACTCCTATTTGAACTAAAACTCTAGTTAGTGGGATGTACATAAAATCAATAACCCAAAACAACGAGAATGGTAAATAAATACAATAAACTAGGGAATTTATATACCCATACCATTACACATCTCTCACTTGCCCTAGATTATACAATGTACATGTCTTGCAGACCTAGACTCTCTAGATGACCCTCGAACACTTTAGTCGAGAGAGCCTTCATAAATGGTTAGATGATGTTGTACTCTGAAACAATCTTTGTGATGATCACATCTTCTGGTTGCACAATCTCTTGTATCAGGTGATACTTGCTCTCAATATATTTTCCTCGTTTGTGGCTACAAGGCTCTTTAGAGTTGGCTATTGCTCTAATGTTGTCACAGTATAAGGTGATAGGCAAGTCCATGTTTGGAACAAATTCCAAATTACTTAAGAACATCCTGAGCCAAACTACTTCCTTTGCTACCTCACAAGCAGCTACATTTCTCGCCTTTATAGTGGAATGTTCAGTGCATCCTTGCTTGATGCTACACCATACTACAACTCTCGCATTCAGGGTGAACTGATCCTTATGTAGATTTCCTAGAACTCGTGGTTTGTAAACGATAAACTTATACACAACTCACATGCTACACCATTTTGTTCTTACGATCCCTTTGTTGGGTTTTATGTCCTAAAACTCATGATTTGTAAACGATAAACTTATTCTATTGGTCAGTAAAGATGTTTTTGAAGTATCATTCGATAAAAGTTGTTATTGAATATATGAATTTCTCATTTTGTTTTAGAAATAAATCCAATACACTAAAAGTTCCATGACTATTACATGAGTGCTTGAACTTTATGTGGAGACATAAGACTGGATCAGGTTTGAGTAAATAATCAAAATGATCTATAGTATACGAATAAGGTTAGGTGTCTTATTCTAGTAACACTATTGGGCGTGGCTTATGCTGTAGTTGTTACAATTTGTTGTAAAGTGCTACAAACGAAGTGATACTGATTTGTTCATGTGGTTTAAGACTGACTGTTTAAGTCACTCTAACTTTATAACGTTATTTACTGTTTAAGACTGACTGTTTCAAACTGATGACCTAGGTAACTTAACCTTAATCTTGAGCTAACTATGAACTCCTGTTTATTCGAGATTATCCTTAGATTTGCATAGGCGGGGGTTGGCTCAACAACGCTGGCTCAATAAGCCTCCCATTTCATGGGTAAGATCGGGTAGATAGTTGGGGACATAGGGTGTAAGATGGAATTCGCTCCTACTCGCTTTTAGGGATAGTAGAGAGGTAGTTTCCTTAAGTGTTGACTTCAAGTCTTGAATATGGGGCCCCACCACCTCATTGGCTCGAGAGGGATTCGGTTTAATGATTGGATCTCAAACCAAGGAAGGGTTAACTTACTATCGTGGTAGATAGAGGATCAGTGGAAGCTAAGGAACGAGAGGTAATCTCGGAGGGAAAATAGCTATTGACCCAACTGTTATTACGGACAATCTATGAAGGGTTAACTTACTATCATGATTATATCAAGTGGACACAATATATCTACAGTGAGGGGAGTGCAACTACTTGGCTTTAGTGTAGTGACCCGGCAGTAAACGAATGGAGATTAGTTCGGTTTAAAGAGTTAAGATAATTAATCTCGAATCATTGGAGTCCATGATCTGTAGATCCATTAGGTCCCCTACTAGCTCACAAATGGAATAAACCATAGAATAGTGTGATGAGTTAATTTGAAACGTTCAAATTCGAATTAAGGGAATTAGTAATTATATGCGATATGATTATGCATTTAATTTTTTAATTAAACGAAATTGAAAAATCGGATAATATTTAAATATGATTTAAATATTAAATTCATGGTAGTGGAATTGGTGTTTAATTAATTTAATATTTGATATTAAATTAATATAATTAATTAAATTGTTTAACTAATTATTAAATTTATTTGAAAAATTAATTAATTGAATTAATTTTTGTATAATTTATAATTTTTAAATTTAATTAAAGTATTAAAACTGAAAAATGATTTTGATTTTGAAATTATTTTCAAAATTAAAAAGAAAAATCTAAAATTTTGAAAAACCACAAAAGTGGGATTTTCCCAGTTTGGGTTGAACACCTTAGTAACTATTCCATTGTTTATGTAATTTGATTTCATGGTTTTCGTACAAAGGCCACACATAAATTTTCAGCTGAAATGGGCATGCAGAAAAAGGATTTGGCTAAGAGTTCTTGTTCAAGTGTTCTTTAACTTTCAATGATATTCAGTGTGTTCTTCCTCAATTCTTCCCTTAATTCAACTTGTTTTGAGTCCCATAACTCAATTTAAGGCTCCTAGAGGATAGTAGAGATGATCTTCTGGTGGTTCATGACCAGTAGAGGAGTAGATTACCACTGATTTTGTAGGAAGAAAAAGATCTTCACAGGTATTTCTGAAACCCTCTTTTCATTTGATGAACATGCTTAAGTTTGAAGCTAAAATGGATGAATTAGAGTGCTTAATGATTCTATTTTCTTCTACTGCTTACTTGTTGAAACTAAAAATTGGTATCAAAGCATGATTTAAGCACTCAATTCATGTTAATCTTCGCTTGATGGGTGTTTTTCATAAGTTGTATGAAAATTGTGAACTGACATGGAGTTTCTCAATTTTGGCATTAAATTCTCTTCAATTATGTTGTAATTCTTGTAGTTGACTCTTTTTTAATGGGCCTTAATGTGTGTTTAAGCTTCTATAATTTTATTAGAGTTAATAGAGTTGTAGGATGTAACTAAAGAAAGAAGCACAGAAGTCAGCAACAGATTTCATGAGAAGATGCCACTATTAGGCAACGTTACAATGCTGGACACAGAGCGTTGCAATGCTGCTCATCCTGAACCCGAGGTGTCACAACGTTGGGATGGGAGCATTACAACACTGCTCATCCTAACCCAGAAAGCGCGCGTGAGCCCAAATCGGCGGTTCAAGTGAATCGGTTCAGCTGGTTCAGGTCAAGAACCTATTTTGATGCTTTAGAGGTTCGGTTTTGGGTGGTTCGGGTCCAGTTCAGGTCAGTTTGTGCGTTCTAGAACTGTTTTGGAGCCGGTTTTGCCGACTTCTATAATAATTGAAGCCTTTTGTTTGCTTGAAATTCCAAAACTGGTCCATATCATTTTGTGTTTAATTATTTATGTATGTGATGTATGTTATAAATAAATAAATATTGTATGTGCATATAGTATGCCATATAGATTTAAAATCTCACCATAGGAAGCATGTTACATGCATTGAAAGTATGTTATAAGGAGTTATAATATATAGTATGCATTGTTAGGGTTTCAATTGTTTTAATATAAGTGTTATATTAAATCATGAAATACTTGGTGAATGTTATGGATGCTAAGCATGTCTAAAAGTTTTATAAGTTGTTATAAAATTGGGCTAGAAATTTAAAATCCATAATAAATATAAGTTTCCTGCTCACGTAGGTTAACCACTTGTTTTAATAGTTAAAATAGGTCGTTATCTTATAAAACTTGGGTTACAAACTCATCCAGTAAATAATCTTGTCTTGGTTTACAAAGTCAAATGGTATATAATCCTTTCTAGGGCTAGGGGTACTTAAGTTGACGGTCTATGGAACACTCCCTACTTAGGGATTATGGCTGAATAATTGAGCATTGTTAACCGATTTTATAAGCACACGTGAGCGATGTAAGGTTTTAAAACTGGTTTATCACCTAGACATCGTAGGTTAAATCCAAATATTGTTACACTTGGATAATTACCTAGACTTGGGTTGTTTAATTAGCCGAAATATACCTAAGCAAAGATTTACCCAAAAAATAAATAGAACACTTCAGTGGGAGATTAATAACATATATGATATGTTGTTCTTAGCTCTTATGTGTCTAAGAGTTCATACCGTGAGATCCATACAACGCTTCGTGTCAATTATACCTCAACTGTTCCATTTGAAAAGTGTTTGCATGGGTCAATAGCAAGGTGAATAGGGGAAGTAGTTCATAGTAAGTGGGTAAAGGATGTGTGTCAACGTGTCATATGGTCTGTTCCGTTAGTTTGGACCGTGAGATTCTAATGTTGTACTTATTGTCGTCTTTAGGGCGGCATTAGGTAGTCACTAACCACGACTATCCCCTCGGAGGGTTGTAACAGGATTCAGAACAACTAAAACTGCAGAAATGAATAGGATTTCTTAGGTCAATTCCCAACTTTGACTCTCCAATTCGATAGCATCGTTGGGCCGCTAATCTCTAAGATCTGAAAATGAAGGGTTACACTTAGAGAATTACTATGAGTTAGTAAGTTCTTGACCGAAAACGATAACTAAATGACTGTCAGAATATGAGTTATTCTGAAGATAGTATTTAGTCAAGAATGTCTTGCTTTAGTGAAGGAGTATTTGACTACCCCTCAGTAGCACTTATTCTAACTTACTATGGTATCATTGCAAATAAAATAATGAAATTTGGCTACATTGTTACTTTGTTAAAATATAATTGGGTTTAAAAGCAAATCACTAAATAAGAATTTATTTATACTTTCAAAATGACTAGCTAATTAATACAGTTGCTGGCTTCTGATAAATTGTTTGGAGACAATTATGCTACATGAAAATCGAATTTGAATACAATACTGGTGATAGATGATTTAAGATTCATTTTAACAGAGGAATGTCCTCTAAACCCGACTCAAATGCGAACCGAATTGTTTGGGAAGGATATGATAGGTGGACAAAGGCGAATGAAAAGCCCGAGCCTACATTCTTGCCAACATATTTGATGTTTTGGCAAAGAAACATGATAACATGCATACTGCCAAAGCGATTATGGAATCTCTGCGAGGGATGTTTCGACAGCCATCTTTCTCTTGAGGCATCATGCTATCAAGTATGTTTACAACTGTCGTATGCAAGAAGGGGCCTCTGTTAGAGAACATGTTCTAGACCCAATGGTGCATTTCAATGTGACAGATGTAAATGGAGTTGTCATTGATGAGAAGAGCCAAGTCGGTTTTATCCTAGAGTTTCTTCCAAAGAGCTTTTTGCAATTTCCTATTAATACATTAATGAACAAGATAGAATATAACTTGACCACTTCTCTCAACGAGCTACAGGCTTTTCAGTCCATTTTGAGAACTAAAGGACAAGAAGTAGAGGAAAATGTTGCCACTACTAATAAAAGAGGATCATCATCTAAAACAAAGTCTGATCCTGCTTCTTTATCCAAGAATAAAGGGAAACAGAGTAAAGGAAAAAAAAAGGCTTTTACTGGCCGTAAAGGCAAGGCCAAAGCTGCAGATAAAGGAAAATGTTTCCACTGCAGCAAAGACGGACACTGTAAGAGAAACTGCCCGAATGCAAAAAAGAGAGCAGAGAAAATAAAATAAGTAAATGAGTTCCTAAAGATTACTTGCAGAAGAAGAGATAATTCTCCAAGTTGTGAACAAGGAAGATTATCTCAGAAAAGCCAGTGTAAGATCTTAAAGTTGTTGTCAGAAGATAAATCCATATACTTTTGTTAATGTAATGAGAGTTTTTATGTTTATCTTTTGTAAAGAACAAGTTATACAGAAATATCTTTTTGTTGTAAATGAAATGTTCATTAGTAAAAGAAATATTTTATTTTTGTTCTACTATAAAGCAACATCTATGTTAAAACCAACCAAGATAAAGCCATTTCAAATATTTAGATATTTAAACGGCTGAAAAACAATAAGGAAAACGGTTTCTTTAAGTACTTATCTTTGACAATTAAAATTTTGTCATCTAAAATCTTAATGAGATTAAAAAGAAAGTTCAAAATAGTCATCTAAATAAATTAGAAGACAAACCTTTTAAAGTTATGTGTGTATCTTGGAGATAAGATGACCAAAAATTTTAAGAACTAAAGAACCCTTGAAACTTAGATATTCAGATCTTTATGGTCTGGTGAATGTTAAAGCATAAGAAAGGGTGTGAATATTACAATAATTATTCAAAGTATAGTCATGTTTACCTAAATTATAAGTTTAAAAAATTTGAAAGGTTTAAGGTGTATAAAACTTGAAGGTAGAGTAAAATCAAAACATTTCGATCATATTGAGGTAGAGAGTACACAAAATCTGAGATTTCCAAGACTATTTTGATAGAACATGGAGCAACTCTCTAACCTAGTTGCCTTAATTGTTTTAGGGATATACAGTAGTGACTGTTATATACTCTTTTGAACATCATTTCATTTTAAGGTGTTTCTGAAACTCCATAATAGATTTTGAGAGGTCATTCAGGTTGTTTATGACATGTAAAAGGTGTTTACGTATTTTAGAATTTTAGGAATAGATAGACATATGTGGTAGTGTCAAACCCTAAGGTATTGGAACATCGTTCAAACAGTATGCCTATTTGTAAGGGACTCAAAAGTAGTGTACTTCTTCAAATTTAAAATAAATTCAAGTATTTGTATCGACCACTGCTAAATTTTTTAGAAAAGTACACGTATAAGAGATCATAATATATTATATCTAGTTTCCATAAATGCAAAATGAATATCAATAATTTTTATTGATTAAGTTGACCTTATAACAAAAGTTGTTGCGACAAGTCAGATGCATCTTATTCAAAGGGTTGAGGGTACCTCGAAGTAGTGAGAGGATTGTATAACAACCTAGCCATAATTTGGATTTATTGAGAACTCAAGTCATCAGTTCTTGGTGACAGCATCGTGAAACAAGAAGTTGTAGATATAAGATGCATTCCTTAATTTTGTTTGAATAAGAAGTAGATTGTATGCTGAGATGTTTACAGTGATCCTCTTGGCTAAAGTGTTTGAGGGTCACCTAGTGAGGCTAGGAGTACGGGTTGTATAACCTAATGCAAGTGAAAAAAAAACTCATAGGTATGTGATACCTAAAGCAAACCATGGGTATGTGTGAAGGAAATCGAACAAGAGGATTTTCATGAGCAGCGGAAGGATCTTTCCAAATTTCAATCATATATGAATATTACAATTACAATCACAAACAGAAACAAACAGTTATGCATAAAATAGAAATTACAGCATGCTTTACTATAGATCAAGGACAAGAGACAACAAATCTTTGCATACTCATCTTTAAGTTCATTGATCACGAACGCTCGATCACAACAACACAACAATACATGAACGTTCGTCCAACACGACTGCTACACGGCACGAACACCGCACACTCAAACTAAGTGATCGCCAAGGTCACGAACACCCTGAACACCGTGAATGGCCTCCACAGAACCTTGACAGTGTCGAGTTGAGTATGACACCACCAAGAAGGTTACCTTGGTATTCTTCGTGTGAGAATCCAGAGGGGGAGGGGGGAGGGGGCTCTGTGTGGACTTGGTTTGAGACAGAAAACGGGAGGAACCACAATCATGTAAACGATCGAGAAAGTGGGAGATGGAATAACCTATCATATAGGTCAATACTTAATCATTTAGGAAAAGCTATGCAATCGTCTAGCAAAAGCTATGTGATCGTTTAGCTCATGGTCTAGCTGAGTGTTTGCCATGTAAGAACATTCCACGATCATTTAGCAAACTCCAAGCTGTCGCTTAGTAAATCTGATTTACTTGACAACTTCTCCGTGAGAATTTTTAGAGAATGGAAATCTAAAAAAACAAACACAATTTTTTAAAATCTTATTTTCCTTCTTTAATAAAATTAGGAAAATATTTTTACTTTTATCTCACAGTTACCATGAAACCACCAATAACCTCCCATTCAAATTGTTATTAGAGAAAAAGAGATAATTATCCAATAATTAATATTATTATAAATATAAATGATAACTAACTTATCATAATATATTTATAACCTATAGTTTTAATATTTCATCTCATGAAACATATAAACCATAACTCTTTTTCTATTCCATGGAACTTAATGTAAATCTCTTTACATTAATCCTTCACTTGATGTATCTCATACACCATACCGATCATATCATATATAATCGAATTACCTCTTGTCAATTTGAACATTTCAAATCTACACCAAGAACTGATCCTCAACTTGAATCCATTGAGCTACCAAGGGAACCTTATGAACCTATAGCTTGAAGTTCCAACGGTATGTGAATAACTGACTAAACTCTTTAGTCATGAAATCCACCATCCGTTAACTACTAGGCACTCCACTAAAGACCGACAACTGAACTCTCCTTACCACAGATATATTATGTGTCCATCTTTACCAATCAACAATGCGACAACCCTTAACAGATCGCTCGTAAGTACAACTCGGCCAATAATCGTTATGCCCTTGTAGTTACATCTAACTCCTTAAGTACCACTGAATCCTCTAATGAACATAAGTCATAGTCCTACTATGACTGAGTTCGCTCTTCCAAAGAGAAGTTGTGGCCATTATGTTCAAACCCCAGAATCATCCCTTAAGGGAGCAATCTATCTACTTACCTTTGCTTCGAGGAAGAAGTGAATTCCATCTTGTGTATTGAGTTCCCAGCTCCCAGATCAGACAAGTCCCTAAAAAGGTAGGCATGTTGAGTTGACAATATAGCCACTCTCACCCATACTAATCAAAGGACCGCCCTCAATGGCAGAAGTCCCCAAAACACTCAGGATTGAGGTCGTGTCACCTATGGTCGTTTAGGTGAGATGTAAGTCTCTAGTATCAATGACGTTATATACAGAGTCTAGTCATCTCGTGGTCCGGTCTTATACAAACTCTTTGTGTAGGACACCCCCCTTGCATGTATTCACATGAATGGTCAGGATCTACCATCTGTAGAAGTTTAAAACACTTGCAAATCTCTACAAAGTGGGCCGATCTGTAGTGTCACCAGGATCAGGTATCCCACCTTAATCCTTATACTACAGACCTATCTAGGTTATCACTTAAGGCATGATCCACTTGTATATCACATATACATGCTTAAGTTTACATAAGATAACCATGGAGCTTTGTTTATTGGATATGAGTAAATGTCAGAATGAAATAACAGTTATTTTATTCATAAAACAATGTGTATAATTACAAACAACGAGACTCTAGGAGAATTAGGACACCAATCCTAACAATGTGATGCCCTAATTTATTGTATTTCTCTCTAAAGCTAAAAAATTCAACATTATGTTTACATATGTATGTTACCACTGGAGTTTTAGTCCAAATGAGAGCTTTTTGGGTTTTATGTCTTAAAACTCGTGGTTTGTAAACGATAAACTTATTCTGTTGGTCAATAAAGATGTTAATAAAGTTTAATTCAATAAAAATTGTTATTGAATATATGAATTGCTCATTTCGTTTTAGAAATAAATCCAATAAACTAAAAGATCCATGACTAATACGTGAATACTTGAACTTTATGTGGAGACATAAGAGTGGATCAGGTTCGAGTAAATAATCAAAATGATTTATAGTTGGGTGCCTTATTTTGGTAACATTATCAGATGCGGCCCATTCTGTAGTTGTTATAATTTGTTGTAAAGTGCTACAAACGAAGTGAACCTGATTTGTTCATATGGTGACATGAGGAGTGGGGGCATCCTGTTTAATGAGTTTGCATAAGATCGAACCAAGAAATAAGTCACTCTTTCTTTATAATGTTGTTTACTGTTTAAGGCTAATTGTTTCAAATCGATGACGTAGGTAACTTAACCTTAATCATGAGCTAACTATGAACTCCTGTTTATTCGGAATTATCCTTAGATTTACATAGGCGAGGGTTGGCTCAACAGCGCTGGCTCAATAAGCCTCCCATTTCAGGGGTAAGATTGGGCAGATAGCTGGGGACATAGGGTGCAAGATGGAATTCGCTCTTACTCGCTTTCAAGGATAGTATCGAGGTTGTTCCCTTAATTGTTGACTTCGGATCTTGAACAAGGGGCCCCACCCTCTCATTGACCCAAGAGGAATTCGGTTTGATGATTGGATCTCAAACCAATTGTTCATTAGAGAATCAGTGGAAGTTAAGGAACAAGAGGTAATCTCGGGGGTAAAACAACTATTGACCCAATCGTTATTATGAACAACCTAGGAAGGGTTAAATTACTAATTATGACTATATCGAGTGGACACAATATATCTACAGTAAGGAGAGTGCAACTATTGGACTTTAGTAAAGTGACCTGTTATTAACGAATGGGGATTAGTTTGGTTTAAAGAGTTTAGCCAATTAATCTCGAATCGTTGGAGCCCATGTTCTGTAGCTCCATTAGGTCCTCTATTAGCTCATAAATGGAATAAACCATAGAATAGCATGATGAGTTAATTTGAAACGTTCAAATTCGAATTAAGAGAATTAGTAATTATATGTGATATAATTACACGTTTAATTATTGAATTAAACGAAATTGAAGAATCATATGATATTTAAATATAAATTCATGAATAGGGATTCATGGTAGTGGATTTGGTGTTTAATTAATTTAATATTTAATATTAAATTAATATAATTAAGTAAATTGTTTAATCAATTATTAATTTTATTTGAAAATTTAATTAATTGAATTAATTTTTGTAAAATTAATAACTTTTAAATTTAATTAAGGTATTGAAACTCAACAATGATTTTGATTTTGAATTTTTTTCAAAATTAAAAAGAAAAATCTGAAATTTTAAAAGACCATAAAAGTGGGATTTTCCCACTTTGGGTTGAACACCTTAGTCACTATTATGTTCCAATCTCACTCAATTTGTTGAAGTAGAAGGTGTGGTTTGTTTATGCAATCTGATTGCATGATTTTCCTACAAAAGCCACATAGAAATTTCAGCTAAAATGGGCATGCAAAAAGAGGATTTTCCTGAGAGTTCTTGTATAAGTGTGATTTAACTTTCAATCGAATGTGTTCTTCCTCAATTCTTCCCTTAATTCAGCTTGTTTTGAGTCCTATAACTCAATCTAAGGCTCCTAGAGGATAGTAGGGAAGCCTTCTGGTGGTAGAGGAGTAGATTGTAGCTGATTTTGTAGGAAGAAGAAGATCTTCATAGATATTTCTAAAACTCCTTTTTCATTTGATGAACATGCTTAAGTTTGAAGCTAAAATCGATGAATTAGAGTACCTAATGATCCTATTTTCTTCCACTGCATGCTTGTTGAAACTAACACCCTCATAATTTGAATCCTAAGAACATACTGCACCTCTCCCAAATATTTCATTTGGAATTGGTCTACTAGCTATTTTTTAACATCAATAAGGAATCCTATATCATTCCTAATAAGTAGGATATCGTCCACATAAAGTACCAAGAAAGCTACTTTACCATTGATGATTTTCTTGTAGACACAAGGTTCATCAATGTTGTGATCAAAACCAAAAAACTTGTTCGTAGTATCAAATCTAATGTTCCAAGATCTGGATGCCTGCTTCAACCCATAAGTGGATCAATTCAGCTTGCAAACTATTTGCTCCTGACCTTGGGCTATGAACCCCCCATCCTGAGACATAAAGATGCATTCCTCAAGATTTTCATTCAGAGAAGCAGTCTTGACATCCATTTTTCATATCTCATAGTCATAATACGTGACTATAGATAAGAGAATTCTTATAGACTTAAGCATAGCAACAAGGGAAAAAATTTCCTCATAATCAATCTTTTCCCCTTAGGTATAACCCTTTGCTACAAGTCTAGCTTTGAAGGTCTGTATCTTTCCAGTTACATCCTTCTTTCTTTTATAGATCCATTTGTTAGGTTATATGTCCTAAAACTCGCAGGTTGTAATCTTTAAACATATTCTATTTGCAATAAAGTTGTTGTTAAGGTTTATTCAATAAAGTTGGTATTGAACATATAAATTGCACTTGTAAAGCCTAAATCTAATAAACTAACAATTCCCTGGCTATAGCATGAATACTTATACTTTATGTAGAGATATAAAAGAGAATCAAGTTTGAGTATATAGCCAAAACAGTCTATAAGTATAAGGATAGGGGGGCCCTTTGTATTTGATACAAACGATGTGATTCCGTAACCGTTCATGTAGAGATATGCGAGTGGGAGCATCCTGTGCAATAGATGTTTGCATAAGACTGAACCATGAAATAGTCACTTATTTTTTGTAACACCATTTACGGTTAAAACTGATTATTTTAACTCAGTGACCTAAGATAACTCGATCTCAATCTTGAGCTAATTATGAACTCCTATTTATTCAAGATTATCATTTAATCTGCAATGGTGAGAGTGGCTCAACATCGCCGCTCAATAAGCCTCCCATTTAGGGGTAAGACTAGGTAGATAGTTGGAGACATAGTCCTGTAAGATGAAACTCACTCCTACCCATTTCAGGTTTTGCAGATAGGTTGTTCCCTTTAGTATTGACTCCTAGTCTAGAACAAGAGGCCTCGCCCTCTCTATGACTAAGAGGGACTTGGTTTATTGGTAGGCTATAATTGTTCGTTAGTGGATGAGTGGAGATTAAGGAGCAAGATGCATTACAGGGTTAAAACGGTAATTTTGACCCAACTGCTAATATGAACAACCCGTGAAGGATTGACTTACTGATCATGGTTAAATCACGTGGACAAAAATATATCTACAGTACGGAGAGTGCAGCTACTGAACTTTAGTGGAGTGACCTGATAGTTAACGAATATTGGTAAATTCGGATAAAAGAGTTTAGGCAATTAATCTCGGATCGTTGGAGCTCATGATCTGTAGGTCCATGAGGTCCCTCTACTTGTTCATAAACGGACTAAACCTTAGAATAGTGTGATAAGAGATTTTGAATCATTCAAATTTGGAGTACGAGAGTTATTAATTATATACGATATAATTAGATGTTTAATTGCCGAATTAAACGAATTGGAGAGTTGTAAAATATTTAAATAAGATTTAAATATTAATTATATGAATAAGGATTCATGTTTGGAATAGTTGTATATTAATTTAATATTTGATATTAAATTAATTAATTAAATTTTTTAGTTAATTATTTAGAATTAGTTTTATTTAAAATTAATTATTAGAATTAATTTTGTTTAAAATTAATAAATTTTATTTAAATATTAATTATTGAATTAATTTTATTTCATTTTTCAAAAATTGAAATTATGATTTCAAATTAAAATTGATTTTTTTTTAGTAAAATTCAATTAAAAGATGAATGATACATTGAGTGGGTTTTCCCACTTAAGACACCACAATATTCCACCCAATTTGTGATGCTTTGATATCAATCTCTAATGCAATTTGATTGCATAGTTAAATTCTTTAAATATAGAAGATTTTTTAGCTGGCAAATTTTCATGAAAGTTCATTTTTTTATAGAGAATTAGTTATCTCCAAAATAGATACCGAATTTAGAAATCTGACTTCCAAGCTCCAAATACCCTCAAATTCAATCTCATTTTGGATCCCACAATCCAATCTAAGGGCCTGGAGGATAGTAGAGAAGATTTTGTGGTAGTTTAGAAAAGGAGATTTCAACTAGAGATTGAGCAATTTGAAGAGTTCTTCAAAGGTAAATTTCTGAAACCCTATGTTGTTTACTTTGAACAAGCATGCTAGATCTCTAAAATTAAAAATTAATGTAGTTAGAGTGCTTAAGATCCTAATTGATTCCGCTTGTGAGTGTCAACACCATCACCATTTGCACCCTATGGGTTTAGCCCCTTCAGGCAGATCTCTCATATTGAATTGAAGTACATAGACTCCATTTCAATGTCTATGACTTTGATCCATTGGTCCTTGTTTACGTTATTCATTAACTACTTATAGGACAATAGATACTCAACGCCATCATCTAGTATGAAAACATGAGTTTAGGTTAAACCCAAGTAACGATCAGGTTGTGATATAACCCTCCCACCCCGTCAAGGGACTTACTTGACATTTTTAAAAACGTCAAGTACACTGATAGTTGACTGGGAAAAAATATCAAGTAATATAACTTTTGTGGTGGTGTCATCTTTTTTTGCTAAACATATATGATTATATTTTTTTTTATAAAACAAAAATATATAAAAGAAAAAAAAGACGAAGGGGATGAACATGCATAAAATCAATAAATAAAATAGCAATAATATATCTAAACAAATACATAATCCAAATAGATAAAAGTTAAAACATAGTAGAAGTAATGGCAAGAACAATAGTGATTTTTCCTGATACATTCTTTCTCTCTATTTTTCAAGGTCTCAAAGAGAGAAGAAACACTACAACAAAGTCCCTTTTAATAACATCTTAATATAGCATCTTAAAAAAAACCGTTATTAAAGATGAAAAGAAAAAGCACAGGGAATGAAAAAAAATAGGGCACGCACGTGTACACTTTTTTCCTCTTCCACGTTACACAACCTATGTTCTCTTCGTGTAATCATTTTCCCCATTTCGCGTTCTTCTGCCTCGCTTTCTCGTGTGTTCTCTCCTTCGTTCTTCTATCGTTCTCCCTATTTTCCCTCTTCCAACATGTTCCTTTGTCAAATTTCTCCGCCTCTTTGTCGTGTGTTTTTCTTTCTCCATCTTTCCATCCTATACTCCGTTCGTGTGCCATCTACGCCATTCACCCAAGTCTGTCGTCAGTTATTCTACTAATAGCCCAAGTCTCGCCGTCTACAGCTCCACCATTCACCCAAGCCCAACTTCTTTATTCTCATTCAGTAATCTGTAAAAAGGACCAACAGATAAAGGGACACACTCTCCTTGAGGTACTTACAATGCTTCTTTTTTTATGTTACTCAAGATTTCTTTTTATCTTTCACAAATTATTTCTTCTTAAGATACTCACAAAGCTTTGTCATTATTTTTTCCAACTTGATGGTGGCTCTGTCATTCTTTTATTTTCATAATCTTAGTTATTTTGTTGACGATTTGATATGTTGTTGTGAAATTCTATTTTCCACTAGTGGTGAAGTGGCTTGAAAGAGTGTGTGATTTGTAAAATCCTAAGCTGTAGAGAGTTTTAAGTTAGTTATCGCAAATTATTGAGTTTTAGTTTCCCTAATATTTGGGATTTGGAATCAAATTGTTATAGTTGAAGAAGTTTTATTGGTTAATGTGGATTCTTTGACTATAGTTTAAATTAATTGGAAGGGATAATTGAATTATTTGGATAATAAATTTTAAGTTTTGGTGAAATTTGAAAGGGAAAAGGAAATTGTGGTTTTAAAATTTTACCACTCTAATTTTAAAATTTGGATAAAAAATTTAAGTAAAAAATTAGGAGAAGATAATCGGTTTATTTGGAAGTTATTAAATCAAGTATCTAACAAGATTTGTAAATTTGGGTTTAAGTTAATTTGGAAAGTTGGAATTTAATTTTGGGATTTAGGAATTTTGGAAAGTAGTGATTTAAAGCTGGAGGATTTATTTTGAGCTTTATTTAATTAATTGGAGAAGAGGTGAAAGATTTTAGTTTAATGTGATATATTTATTAAGGAAAGGAAAAATAATATATATATATGGGTTTTGGACTTTAAGAAAAGGAAAAGGAAGAATATATTTTAGATATGTATATTATTTATATATTGTGTTGTGGAGATTTGAAAAGAAAAAAAAAAGTGAGCCATGTAAGGGAAATCTTCAGGTTCCACTAGTAGAGAGTTTCAATTCATGTTGTATTTATTGGACATAAATGCTTAGCCTGACCCCGGTAGTGGGGTTACTTACTGAGTATTTTATACTCACACTTTCTCATTTTTATGTTTCAGGTAAGAGTAAGGACGAGCCGACGAATGAAAAATGGAATCCTTGATCAAGCCACTGGGACTAGTTTTATGCTTCCGTTTATGATGTTTAGATTTCTTTCATGTTTTTCCACTTTCAATCTTCAAGTTTGAAACTTACTGATTATTACTCGTTTCCAAACTTTTATAGTTTTCTAGACTCATTAAATTTCTAATTGTGATTTATGGGTACCCTGTTATTTGACTTTTATTTAGTTTTAATAAAAATATTTTATTTGACTTTATTCATTTAGCATTTATTTCGCTATGAAAATGTATCATTTTAAATTATATGCATGCATGTGTATAATAACGGCTTAGCTCGAGTCCTAGGGAGTCAGGTCGTTACAGTTGGTATTAGAGTCCATGTTTTGGGTTATGTAGACTGACTTACTATATAAGTCTAGATTGTCCCTATGGCCCGTGAACGGATTCCTCGTCATCACAAGGTATGTCTTATCAATTAAAAGTTTTATGATAGTTGTGTGTTAAAATATTTATTTAGCTTAAATGCACCAATATGTTATAATGCTAGGGTAGTGACACGAAAGAAGTTATTATATCAGGTACGACACTACAAAAGGAGAAAAATAAAATAGAATAAATTATGAGGTCACTTGACACTAGTTTATCTCATGGATATTATGTTAGAAACAAATAAATATATATACCTTAGTTCAGAGATCTTAAAGGTTGATGCAGCTATGTAGAGTTATGACAGTTTAGGACTAAAGGTATGTATATGTTTAAGCCAAGGAAAAAATTGTCGAGAAAAGAATTAATCAAGGACTAATGTTATATATTGTGTTGGATAGTGCAATTAGTGGTAGTATAAATACACAGGCCAATACTCAAGTATAAGGTAAAAAGTTGTTTTATGGATAAGAAGGAAAAGAAGAAAAGTCTATAGTAGTAGTACTCATCCAGTCATTTGCTACGCTGTGGGCATAGTCAGCAGGTATCAGACTAACCCAGGCCAAGGTCACTGGACCGCAGTGAAGAACATCCTCAAGTATCTTCAAAGAACGAGGGACTACATGCTCGTGTAAGGATTTGATCCTTACTAGATACACGAATTCTGACTTTCAGACTGATAGGGAGTCTTGCAAGTCCACTTCAGGGTTAGTCTTTACTCTTAGCGGACGAGTTGTAGTGTGGTGAAGCACTAAGTAGGGGTGAACCACTTCAGGCGGAGTACGTAGCGGCTTGTGAAGCTGCTAAAGAGGCCATCTGGCTCAGGAAGTTCTTGATAGAACTGAAGTTGTTCCAAATGTGTCTAGGCCTATTACCCTATATTGTGATAATAGTGGGGCAGTGGCAAACTCTAAGGAGCCGAGGAATCACAGGCGCGAAAAACACATAGAGCGAAAGTATCATCTGATTCGCGAGATAGTGCATCGAGGGGATGTGAACGTCACGAACATCGCTTCGGAGTAAAATGTTGTTGACCTGTTTACGAAGGCTCACATGTCTATGGTGTTTGAGGGTCACTTTAGAGCATGGGTCTAATAGATCGCCCGCAGCTGGACGAGAGCAAGTGGGAGATTTTCTTGTACTGGTATTTTATGCCCTAGTTTATTGTTTTATACTAGTTTTATATACACCCCACTTCGCTTTAGGAAAAGTGGGAAATTGTTGGGGTTGATGCTCTAAAGTCTCGTGTCCTGTAGTTTGTAAACAGTTTATACAATGTTTGTGTCGTATAATATATAATATTTTACTTCACATCTTGATTTTGCTCAGTTATTTGTTTTATTTGCTTTACCACAAACCAATAAACATAAAATCCCTAGTTATCTGTATATAACTTAAGCATGTATGTCGTGACATACAAGTGGATCATGTCTTAAGTGATAACCAAAATGGTCTGTAGTATATGGATATAAGAGGAAAACCTTATCCTGGTAACGTTACAAATGCGGCTCGATTTGTGGAATGGTCACAAGTGTTGTGACTTGTCACAGATGGTCTAATCCTGATCATTCGTGTAGGGGACGTACGAGCAGGGGCGTTCTATACAAAGATTTTGTTTAAGACCTGACCACGAAGTGTTAACGTCTCGTTATATAACACCATTCATGACAGAGACTTCACTTCACTAGGATGACCATAGGTAATATGACCTCAATCTTGAGTGAGTTGGAAACTCCTGCCATTGAGGGCGATCCTTTGATCTGTATGGGTGCGAGTGGCCAGGTCGCCGACTCAAACCTACCCTTTTGGAGATTCGTCTAATTTAGGAGCTGAGAACTCAGTTACACAAGATGGAATTCACTCATTTCCCATGTTGGATTTTATGTCCTAAAACTCGTAGTTTGTAATATGATATTCTTGTTCAATAAAGCTATTATTGAAAATCTTTAGTAAATTTAAATGCTATATTTATGAATCCAATAAACTAAGGTTCCGAGGCTATTAAGTTTAAGTTTGAAATTTATGTAGTGACATAAATGTGGATCAAGTTCAAATATATAACCAAAAGGGTCTATAGTATATGAATAAGATTGGGCGCCTTATTCTGGGGACACTATGGATGCGGCCCATTTTGTAGTTTATATAAACGATGTGATCCTAAATCATTCATGTGGAGACATGAAAATGGGGGCATCCTATGTAAAGAGTTTACATAAGACTGAACCATGAAATAGTCATTTTTTACGTTCTAAATGCCATTTAATGTACAAAACTGACTATTTCGTTAATTGATGACCTAGGCAACTTAATCTTAATCCTGAGCTAACTATGAACTCCTGTTCACTCAGAATTATCCTTAGATCTGCATAGGTGAGGGCAGCTCATTATCGCTAGCCCAATAAGCCTCCCATTTCAGAGGTAAGATCAGGTGGATAGTTGGGAACATAGGGTGCAAGACGGAATTCACTCCTACCTGTTATAGGGATAGTAGATAGGTTGTTCCCTTTAGTACTGAATCCAAGTCTTGAACAAGGGGTCCCACCCTCTCATTGGCCCGAGAGGGGTTCGGTTTATAGGTTGAACCTTAAACCAATTGTTCATTAGAGGATCAGTGGAACTTAAGAAATAAGATGTAGTCTTGGGGGTAAAACGATTTTTATGACCCAGTCGAGATTACAAACAACTTGTGAAGGATTAACTTATTGATCATGGTTATATCATATGGACACAAATATATCTATAGTGAGGGGAATGCAACTACGGGACTATAGTGGAATGACCCGTGAGTTAACGAATGTTGATTAGCTCCATCTAAAGAGTTTAGCCAGCTAATCTTGGATCGTTTGAGCCCATGATCTATAGGTTCATTAGGTTCCCCTACTAGCTCATATGGAATAAACTTAGAACAGTATGATAGAATAATTCGAATTGTTCGAATTAGGTGAAGAGAGAGGAATCGACAAGTATATGTGATATAGTGGTTGGTTTTTTTAGTGTAGAGATCCAACTTTAATATTTAAATGTGATTTAAATATTAAGAATATGAATACGTTCATATTCGGAAGTTCGGAAATAATGGAAATGGTCAAAGATGTAAAAAGTCAAAGAGTTGACTTTTGACTTTGAAAAGTCAAACTTGACCGATCTTATATTCAAATGTGATTTGAATTTCAAGAAAATGAATGTGGATTCATGCTCGGGTGATCAAAATTAGTCAACATGGAAAAAATCATAAAAAGTCAAAATGTTGACTTTTTGGTCAAAGTTTGACTTTGACCAAATGACTCTTTTGCCCTTTGACTAAAGTTAGTGGGAAAATCCAAACTTTTATTGGATAATTCCACTAACAAAATAGTGGGCTAGGTGTTGGCTTATAGTGGAGACATTGCCCACTTAGATAGTGGATTCAAGATATTGGGTTTTTATGAAGTTATTTCATGTAATTTTGCATGGCCCTTTTCTATAAATATAGGCTTGTCATTTTGGATTAAAAACTTTTGGACATTTTGCAAAAAATTATTTTTAAAAATGGGCTGAAAAAATCCAAACCCAACCCAATTTTAACTCTACTATTTCCATCTTTTTTTCTCTCTCTCGGGTTCTTCATCCATTGGGTCTCACAACCTGGTTCTGAGTCTAAAGAATAGTAGGTCAGCTCTAGTGGTTATCCGGTTCGTGTTCGAACGGAGATAGACGAGTTTCCGAAGCTTCTAAGGTAATGTTTCTAAAAAACCCTAATTAACTAATTAAGGGTTATATGTTTAATTTATGCAATTAAAGTAAAATTGATCATCAATTTCGTAGCGCATGCCTACTTTTCCATCATGCAAAGCAAGGGGAAGTAGATAGATAACTTCCTTAAGAGCTGATTCCAGGGCTTGAATGATGTGGCGACACACATCTTCTCTTGGCCCGAGAGGTGTTCACACATAGTTGGACTATGTTATATTGTTCATTAGAGGAATCAGTGGTACTTAAGGAGTGAGATGGAACTATAGGGCAAAACAGCAAATTCGCTCAGCTGTGGTGTTCTCTAAGATAGATTTGAGGTCAGGCTATTACCAATTGAAGGTGAAAGACACAGATGTTCCCAAAACTGCATTCAGAACTAGATATGGACATTTTGAGTTCCTAGTAATGCCGTTTGGACTGACAAATGCTCCTGCGATATTTATGGACTTGATGAATAGGATATTCCATTCTTATCTGGATCAGTTTGTGATAGTATTCATAGATGACATACTAGTGTATTCTAGTAGTGCAAAAAAAAACACAAAGAACATCTAAGGATGGTATTACAAACTTTAAGAGAAAAGAAGTTATATGTCAAATTTAGTAAGTGTGATTTTGGTTAAATCAAGTCATATTTCTTGGGTATATAGTTTCAGCTGATGGAGTTAGTGTTGATTCCCAAAAGATAGAAGCAATAGTTAATTGGGAACGACCCCTGAATGTAACCGAAGTACGCAGTTTTCTGGGTTTAGCAGGTTATTATAGGAGATTCGTGGAGGGTTTCTCTAAGATAGCCCTTCCATCGACAAACTTGTCCAGAAAAGATGTGAAGTTTGAATGGTCGCCAGAATGCGAGCATAGTTTCCAAGTGCTGAAACAAAGGTTAGTATCAGCACTAGTATTAACTCTACCTACACTAGGTAAGGGGTTTGAAGTTTATTGTGATGCATCTCGACAAGGATTAGGATGTGTGCTGATGCAGGAGGGAAAAGTAGTAGCCTATGCTTCACGACAGTTAAAGAAGCATGAATGTAATTACCCTACACACGACTTAGAATTAGCAGTAGTTGTGTTAGCTCTAAAATTGTAAAGACATTACCTGTTTGGTGAACGATGTCATATATTTACAGACCATAAGAGTCTAAAGCATATCTTTGATCAAAAGAAACTAAATCTAAGACAGAGAAGATGGCTTGAATTGATTAAAAATTATGACTGTACAATTGACTATCACCCAGGTAAAGCAAATGTGGTAGCTGATGCCTTAAGTCGAAAAACTAGATCAGCTAAAACTAGTATCAATTCAGTGAAGGGTACATTGATTCATGAGTTGTATAATGCTAGGGCAGCATTATCAGTCGGTCAAATAGGAGGGTTACTAGCTTCATTTCAAGTACATCCTACGTTCGTAGAAGATATTCTACGTGAACAATTAAAGGATTCTGATCTTCAGAAGTTAGCTGAAGAAGTGGATAAAGGATTGAGGACGGATTACCAATTAGGAGCTGATAAAGTGCTATTAAAAGAAGGTGGAATATGCTTACCTAAAGATCTACCCAGGAAGGTAAGTGTGAATTTGAGTTATTCTCATTTAAAGTTCGAGATAGAATTGTTATGTGGTAGATAGTTTGGTTCAACATCTAGCTTAGAGATAGCTAGAAGAGGTATCATTGGAAAACTAAGGAATTGATATCAGAGTAGCGCAGTAGAAGCGTGGTAATAGACAAGACTATGAAAGGTTACAACAGTGGTTGTTGTGAAACCTTCAACCAGAGTTAGTTCGAGGACGAAATTTTCTTAAGGGGGAAGTAAATGTGAAACCTGGATTTCTATTTTCCTTACTTAAGCAAGTGATAAAAGGAATTAACTAAGTGAAAGTTAAGTTGAGCTTTAATTGGTAAAATTGTAATGAAATTTGTATAATAAATAGGTTGTTGAAAACAGTTAGTGTGATTGGTGAAAGAAGGAATGAAGATTTGAAAGGAGAAAATAATATTGGAAAAGTTGGGGAAAAATATTAAATGGGAATAAATATAGAAATTAAGTACGTGGAATTAATGTGGAATAATATGAAGATTGAGTTTGGAAAATTCGGGGAAGAATACGGCTAAGTATGAAAAATTAGGTGAAGTACGGAGTAAGGAATTAAGGAAAAATATAGAAAATATTATTTTGGAATTATCCTGGAAGATCCATGTAAAAATATCATTAAGTGGTGAGTAAACGGGTAAAAAAAAATATACGGGGAACATTTGTCACAATAGCTAAAGATGGAGAGAGCGAGATCATTGAGATAGAGACCAGTGAGATTGGAGAGGAAATGGGAGAGAGTGGGATTGGATAGAAGATGGGAGAAAGCAAGACCAGCGAGAAAGCTAGAGAGAGCGAGAGTGGAGAGAGCGAGACCAGCAAGAAAGCTAAACAGAGCGAAAGTGGAGAAAAAGTTGGAGAGAAAGCTGGAGAGAGCGAGATTGGAGAGAGCTGACCAGCGAGATTACTGGAGAGAGCGAGACTAGCGAGAAAGTCGAAGAGAGCGACACTGCCGAGAGCGGAAAGAGTGAGAGTGCCTATGCGTTAGCCTTACTTTGTCCGATTCGAACGTCACGCCCACGCCTCGCCTATGCATTGAATGGCCGAGCAAGCTTCTGGGTGATGTATTTGGACGCTTTGGGGAGGATTATGCATGTAAAAACCCTAATTTGAATACAAACAAAGCTTGAAGACGTAAGGGCAAACGTCAACTAAAATCTAGGTGTCCGATTAAGAGAAATTCTTAAACCCCAAGAAATTATGTTGGATGCATTTGGGAAGAACACATTGAACCAAGGTGAAGTCATCTTACGTTGATAAAGGGAGGATTAAACATTTGGTCATGCAGCCAAGTAGGTGCTGTCAATCCCACGAGCAATTTGAACACCTATAAATAGGGAGGGCAGTGAGGGTTCAGAGGAATGTGTCAATTTTGGATGAGAAGATCTTCCAATCTACTCATGCGTTTAGAGTGATTACAAAGCCATCTGAAAGCTCTGAAAGTTTAGTTTTAGAGTAGGGCTGCCGGAGGAAAATCCTCAAAGGAACTGGGCTGGAGGTTGAGAAGAAAGTAGAAGGGTCAAACTATCGGATAAGTCTGGGCCAGACTTAAAGATTTTGAGATTCCGGCCAAATCACGAAGAATTCTGAGCTGAAAATTTAGGATAAGATTCCTAAGACATTTTAGAATAAGTTTGTAGAAGGAAGTATTTCCAAATAAGGTTCGGAACTATGAGTAATCTAAGTTATAAATTGAATCTGGATTCTAGGGGTGAAAAAGGGACCCGAGGAGCTACTAGAGTGAAAAGTTCCTAAGAGTTCGAGGTGAGTGGCTAAAATGTTTTCGAACTAAAAGGTTTTTAAACTGTTTTGATTACAAACGTTTTACAGAGAGCATGTTTGCGAAAATAATTCTCATGCCTACTAGTTTTCTAAAGTGGTTTCCAAGCAAGTTTGAATTATGATTTGAACGCATGCATATTGTTGAAAAACTATTTACATATGTATATGTATTGATTTTATCCAGCATGCATTACCATCTTTAAAGCCATGTTGTATATGTGTTATACTGTACATGCTTTAAAGAGAAAAGTTGTTTATAAATAGTTTTGGTAAAATGCGATGCCGAAGTACAAGGAGAAGGCATCCACCCAACTAGATACTGAAGTACAAGGAGAAGGTATCTATTGGTACTGAAGTACGTTTGAGAAGGTACCAAGCCAACGGGATACTGAAGTACGTTGGAGAAGGTATCCTAATTGCTCGATACTGAAGTACAAGGAGAAGGTATCTGAGCAGTAGTACCTAATGTGTGAAGGTACTTAGTGTGGCCACAGGTGAATAAAGTCAGAGATTGAGCAAAAGGGTTCTCTCTGGACTTGTAGTTGGTGTTGGGATTATTTTACCAGTTATACAGTACTTTGATTTGAGAAATGATTTTACTGTTTTATGTTTAAAACAGTTTTATATACATTACGCTTGGAAATTATTTATGTTGCAAAAGTTTATATTTCAGATAAAAACTAATTTTCTGAAATTATGCATGAGAATTTACTATGTTTTCTCGGTCACTCACTGGGCATAAGCTCTGAAGACAACTCAGTATCTGCTCTGCCACTAAAGGACGAAAAGACTTGTAACCGTTTGCTAGGTGGTTACTGTTAATATTGTACACATGTTACTATTGTTCATATAGGGACTAGGGTTTGTGGGTTTTGGGACTTGTAAATACTCTAAACATATTAAGTTTCTAAGTTAATAAATTGTGGGCCTACAGCCGTCCCGTTGCATATAATTTGTACTTGGTATCAGAGTTATTCCGCTAAAGTTATTAGGCAGTAAGTGTCAGCCCAAGGGTTGGTAACTGCTACAGTCACGCCTTTCTCTAGGCTAAGAAGGTGGTCTGGGGCGGGGTGTGACATTATGTGTATATGAAAGATATGTATACATAACTATGAGTACAAAAGAGGTATGCATCCCTACATTCATAGAGAGGATCTAGGGTGTACAAAAGAGGTACACACTCAGTGGGTTATGTGTATACGAAAGAGGTATATACATAACCATGTCTACGAAAGAAGTACACACTCAGTGGGTTATGCGTATATGAAAGAGGTGTATACATAACTATGTGCACGAAAGGGGTAAACATTAAGTGGCTTATGTGTATATGAAAGAGGTATATGCATAACCAAGTGTACGTAAGAGGTACACATTCAGTGGGTTATATGTATATGAAAGAGGTATATGCATAACCTTGTGTACGAAAGAAGTACACGTCCCTACAATCATAGAGAGGACCTAGGGTGTACATAAGAGGTGCACTCTAGGGGAAAAAAAGAGTGAGTCATGTAAGGGAAATCTTCAAGTTCCACTAGTAGAGAGTTTCAGTTCATGTTGCATTTATTTGACATAAATACTTAGTCTGACCCCCATAGTGCGGTTACTTACTGAGTATTTTATACTCACCCTTTCTCACATATTTATGTTTCAGGTAAGAGTAGGGATGCGCCGGCGAATGACAAGCGGAATCCTTGATCGAGCCATTGGGACCAGTTTTATGCTTCCGCTCATGATGTTTAGATTTCTTTCATGTTTTTCCACTTTCAGTCTTCATGTTTGAAACTTACTGATTAGTATTTATTTCCAAACTTTTACAATTTTCTAGACTTATTAAATTTCTAATTATGACTTATGGGTACCATGTTATTTGACTTTTATTTAGTTTTAATGAAAATATTTTATTTGACTTTATTTATTTAGCATTTATTTCGCTATGAAAATGTATCATGTTAAATTCTATGCATGCACGTGTATAGTAACGACCTAGCTCGAGTCTTAGGGAGTCAGGTCGTTACATGATTGATCTTGAACAAAGAGTAATTATGTTACATATCCTAATTCTAGTTTCCAACTTGTGGTGAAGTGGCTTGAAAGAGTTTGTTTTGTGTTATTGCTTTAGCTATTTTTGGCTTTACTAACAGGTATGAGAAGAAGGGGGAGATTGGGATTTTTTAGCTCAAGAAAGGTGATCTTTAAGTGAAATTTACCAACTGGGGTGCAACTATTATGTCTCTTCTTATCCCAAATAAGCATGTTTGTCCCCATTTTGGTCATTTATTTTTGCGGGGTTTTACGGTTTATATTATTATGTTTGTTAATTTGTTTCCCTTTTTCTCTTATGGGAGTTTTTGTTTCTTTTTTATTTCAAGGAAGTTGGAGGGTATTGATCTTGGGTATGATTCCATTCAAGAGTATCAAGTGAAGTTTTCCTTTCTCCTTAATAATTCTACTTATTTTTTTGGCTTTGTGTTTGGTTTATAATTTCTCCTACTTTTCATCTTTTAAAAGGTGAAAAGCCATGGAGAATAAAAAATAATCTAAGTATTGATTATGATGTTATCACTTGTTGCAAAAATCTCTGTCTCTGCTTTTATGTAGCATTTTTCTTCCTTTTGTCTCATTAGTTTTCTTCTCAGTTTGGGCATAAACTCTTATGGCTTTGTTTTGGTTTCACTCCAAAAGATCTCATACTAATGGAGATACTCATCCTCACTTATATACTCATGATCTTTCTCTTATCTAACCAATGTGGAATTTTGGTCGTATTCCCACATATTTGTTTTTACCATATATTTTAATTAGGTTGCTCACACTGACCAATTAAAACTAACAACACCACTAAGAAAAGTGGCTTGTAGACTCACCAAGAAGAGAAGAACTATTAATAATTAACTATAACATTGTCACATCATCACTTACATTCAAATTTTTCTTCTCCTTAGCTTCTATCTCCCTTGTAGCCCCCTCTTCATAAAGACTATCTTTTTCTCCTTTATGATTGGATACAATTATATAAAGTGTATCCATAAATGAGTTTAGGCATGAAATTTTGTAGAAGACATTTTATAGAAATCAGGTTTTAGCTTATCTTAGATTTTATGTACATCCCACACTCCCATATATCTTCAAGTATTCTAATTTAAGAGGATTCCCTACTACTTCTCCTCAAGTGTTTTTAGCTTAATAGAATAGTGTGGGCATCTATTTAGGGTATTGATTGTATAGGAAATAGTTCTACCCAGTATTTCTCAGGTAAGAGTGCATTTGAAAGCTGACATCTCACACTTTCAAGAACTGTTTTGTTAAGCCTTTCAGCCACTTCATTTTGTTGAGGTGTATACCTCACTATTTTATGTCTTACAATTCCATTTTCCCTGCAAAACAAGTTGAATTTTTTTTCTATAAAACTCTAAACCATTGTCAGTTTTCAAATGTTTGATGTGTTTAGAGGTTTGTTTTTCAATTAAGGTCTTCAATTCTTTAAACTTCCCAAAAACCTCATCTTTAGTTTTTAAAGAAATACACCTAACTTTTTCTTGAATAATCATCAACAAATGATAGGAAATACCTTACGCCACTCAGTGAAGGAAAGTGAGTTGGACCCTAACGGTCAGAGTGCACGCACTCTAGAATTTCCTTAGTACCGTGCTTCCCTTTTGAAAAATTTTATCTTGTTGCCTTTCCAAGTATGCAATGCTCACAAAAATGCAAATTGTTTCCAACACCTTTAAGAAGTATGCCCTGTTTTGATAGGACTTGCAGGCTCTTCACACTAACGTGTGATAGTCTCTTGTGTCATAGTTCATCTTCTATGGGATCTCCATTTGAAATAATCAAAGTTGACTGTGACATCTGAACATCTTTGATGACATATAAGCCATTGATCTTTGTAGCCATAGGAACCACTTTTGAATCTTTTATTATCTCAAAAGTTCCTTCAACTCCCTATACTTACACCCTATAGAATCAAACATCCCCATTGATAGGAGATTTCTCTTCAAGGTTGGGACATGCTTCGCATTTCGAATGAGCTTCACCGAACTATCTTTCAATTTTAAGGAAACAGAGCTGATTCCAACAATCTTACATGTGTTGTTGTTTCCCAAGTAAATTAGTCCTCCATCCCACTTCTTATAAGTGTAAAACCATTCTTTTGATGGTGTCATATGGACTAAGTATTCGGAGTCTATAACCCAATCTTGGGCCTCCAAAGAATTCTGGCTTACACACTCATCAGTGGTTGCCAAAGTATCCGAGTACATAAAGGATTTTTCTCCCCCAACTACTTTTGTCTGTTTCCCATTTCTATTCTTTTGGTTCAGTTTCCTTTTCAAGAAATAACAATCCTTCTTCATATGTCCCATTTTATGACAAAAATAGCACTTGATCTTCGATTTTTCTTCACCATTTTTCTTCCCTTTACCAAGATATTTTGTCTTCCCTTTTGAAAACAACCCTTCACCCTCTTGTTGTTCTTTCTTGGTCATTTGTAACTAAAGTTCTCGAACTCTGATTGCTAAAATAAGAGCTTCTATTGTGATTTTCTCTCTTCCATGCTTCATAGCCACCTTAACATCTTTGAATGAATTTGGTTATGAATTCAACAAGATGAAAGCTTCATTTTCTTCACCTATGTTATCTCCCATTGACTTGAATTCTAAAGATAATCTCTTGGAATCATTTAGATTTCCTGTTAGGAACTTAGTAGTGTCCATTTGATAGGTAAATAATCTTTCCCTTAAGAAAGCCTTGTTTGGTAAATCTTTATTGAGATATATCTCATTAAGTTTATTCCAAAGACCATAGGCAATCTTCTGATCAACTATCTGCCTTAGCACACTGTCAGTAATATTTAAGACTATGGTTCCATAAGCATTTACCTCCATAGCCAAAAGAGCCTTCTACTGTCCAAGAACTACTTTAATTTTTAACTTCCATAACTCAAAGTATGATCTTCCATCAAATTTTTCAATTTCAAATCTTGTTGCAACCATTCTTGAGCTTCAAGATTACTATTCTCTAAATCTTGATCTTCAAGAATCTGTTAAAGAATCAAGCCCAAGTGTGAATCTGTGAAGTAGAAAAAACCACGCAGCAGCACAAGGAATTCACATGTGGTCGATATCAAGTTGCAGCAAGAGTTCAGGTTAGTCTTATCAACTCTCCCTGCAATCTCAGACTTCAAATTAGCTTCCTCTTTGTTCGTTTTCTCTCCGTTCATTTTTCTCTCAAAGTATCGATGAAGAAGATGATTCAAAATCACCAGGTTTCTATAGGAATTCTAGATCAAATATAAAGAATCAAAAGAGATGAAGAAGAGGAAGATGAAGAACAAAAAGACAACACAGAATTAAAGATGTTCGACTAAGTTGCCTACATCCACTGTGAAAATTAAATTTCTTTTTATTGCCTTTCAATTCTTGTAGAGATATAGAAAATGAACTCACTACCACTCCAACCTCACTTATGTTCTTTTTATATGTAGAGTTTACAACTTTTCATCCTAGAGGTGGGAAGTTCAATTCCGCATCCTCTAATTGTTGTACTAAAAATTTTTTGATAAAAATCTAAACATTTTTCAAACTATTTGCATAAAGATGGTATTTTTATCGAATGAAATATAATTAAGATTATAATTAATTATGTGTAAAAGAAAAATTATTCATGGAAAGAAACATTCTTACACTACCAACTGCCATGATTATAAGAAACATAATTAAGAAAATTAAATTTAGGTATTAAAATTTGAATTTTCAATCGAAAAAAAGTTTCTTTATTTAAATTTAAATTTAGGTACTAAAATGCGAGGAAGTGCACATGAAGATGGCACAAACTGTCCCTCTGCTACACTTGAAACTCAGATGCCATCAAAAGAACTCTGAAATGTGACGAAGGAAGAGGGCTGAGTTATGACGAAGAATATAAGATTGAAAAATGGAGAAGAGAGAAGAAAAATAAAAATAAAAATAAAAATATCACATAAATTAAAAATTCAATATAAAGTTGTTAAGTTAAAACCATAAAATGTACCGTTCGATTACGCCACATCATATGTTTATTAGTCAATTAATGACCAAACAAATCATTTATGATTATTTTACAAATCTAAAGTGTCCATTTAAAAACTTCGGGATAAAATAAAATATATATTAAATTTCAGGGATTTTAATTTTAGTTTAGTCATTGTCATTTTAAGGGTGTGGCTGTAATTAAATATGTTTTAACGATTTTAATGTAATTAGTGAATAAGTGGAGATTTAGAAGAAAATGGTCATGGCCAGAGCGGTAATTAATTATTAGCTAGTCTCTCTTTTAAAAAAAAATAATTTTTTTTTAGTTAAGTTACTTGAGAAGTTAAATTTAGAAATTGATATTTAGTATTATGAGGTATTTAAATTTGAATTTCCGATCCGACGTAGGAAAACAAACTTCATATCAAATGATAACAAATGAATTCTAAACTTATTTATATAAACTTATCTCAAAATTACAATAAAAACAAAATAAGACAATAGTTAAAGAAGTAAATAATAATAATAATAACATTAACATAGTGGGACTAAAAAAAAAACTTCATATCAAATGAGAACAAATGAATTGTAATCCTCAAAATCTTTGTTGACGATCAATACGAGTGAAGGCGAATTTTAGTGAGCAATATTAGGGATGTAATGTCTAGCAAAACTTCCATCTTCTAGATTGTTAATCCCTATATCTTGAGGTCCACTTAAAAAACGATCCTAACAATGGTGCCGGTTATCTGTATAATATATACGATTTTAGTTTAAAAAAACATAACATTCACACTATTTTATCTTAAAATAGGTCTTTGTTACGTTTTTGTTTTCTTTTAGGTAATAGATTTAATAATATATTTTAAAAAATATATGTTCATGCTCCATATATAAATATATATGATCCTACTAAATGAAGTAGGATAATTTATAATGTATATTAAAAATTATATGGATTTGATAACCATGGACAGCATTGAAACAAAATTAAAATTCAAAAAAAAAAAAAGAAGACAAATTTGAGTTTTAGATTTTTAATCTTTTTTTTTAGTAAGGTAGAATATGTTTTGTTGGAAGTTTGTATTAAAAGCATTAAGGATTCAAATATTAAAGTTACTCAAAATAATTATTAAAAAGAAAAAAGAAAAATATTGAAAGAAAAGGAAAAGAAGCTCACACTGAGGTCGGTTGGTCGGTGAATATTGTTCAATCCAAAAATTTTGTTGACAGAGGTTTTATATAATTTAGTAAAAATAAATATAATGAGTGAGACTTGAATCTAAGTCTAAAGAGAGCTAGAAGATAAATTTATCATAGGATTAACTAGTGGTTTTCATAATAATTCAATTATATATATATATATATATATATATATATATATATATATCTATAAAGAGCATAAAGTTGAGAGGGCTCAAACCCCCTTAGACCCATACTAAATCCACCACTGCGACGATCGAGAAGGAAACGTCCTTCACAATACACTCTTCGATCTCACTCACTTTGTTTAGGGAAAAATAAAATCAGACAATCAAATAAGTGAAAGACTTTAGACAATTAAAACAGAATTTAATCTAAAAAAAATAAGGAAACAAAATCCTAGCTAAGGGGGCATTTGGCACGCAGGTCTAGAATCTTAAACCTGAAAACGCTAAGCATGGGAGGTTAGGCTGGGAGGTTTAGGTAGCCCGGGTTTAAGAAAACTCTATTTGGAGTGCACGTTTTGAAAGTTTGGGTTTAAGAAACATGTGTTTGGAGTTCAGGCTTAAATAGCCTGAGAATGAAGTACAAATTTATAAATATTTGTTTGTGATATATTTTTTTGTATTTAATCATCAGTTAGATTTTAGATTAGTTTAAATTTTTCATCTTATTATTTTAATATAGTTAAGTTTAAAATAAACTAAAAATTTAGAAAAATATTTTTTTTTAAAATGAAATAGAGATTTTGGCTAAAATTATAATTTTATTTAATCTATTGTTTTAATAATTTGATATTTTAATCTTATTCAATTTTGAAATAAAATTTCATAGACTTTTGTCACTTTAACTAATTTGAAAATGATCAATTTTTCTTTTAACATAATACGTTAACTTAAAATTGAAATAAATTAATATTTTAATATTAAATTCAATGATTGAAAAACTATATTTTTTTTCTTATCAAACTACATTTGAGGAATAAAAAATCATAAATTTAAAGTTTTAATTTTTATTTAGCCGTTAAGTTGTTTTAAACATTTTAAATCTTTACGTTTAGAAGATGGTTCTAAGTTTTGAGGTAGTTAAATTGACCAACAAAAAAAATTAAAATGTTATTAAATTAAATTAGAGCTTTCAAACATATATAGTTCTACACATATAACCTAAATAAATATAACTATACAATTGCAGTTTATTGACGTGTTTGGAATGACTTAGAAAAAAAATATCTTTCAAAAATTCATTTTTAATTAAATACTTTTTATAAAAACTCATTAAAATAATAATAAAAAAAATACATGTATTGCAATTCTTTCTTAAAAGTGTTTTTATATACAAATTTTTCTAGTTTGTTATATACTAAGAGTATTTTTATTAATATTTTTCAATGTTGATTGGTGGCAGTCGTTAGAGGTGGCCGGAGTTGGTGGCCAGAATTTTGCCAGTATGGGGGAAGGGGGTTGCTAGAGGTTGATCGACGGTGGTTGGAGTTGGGCAGTGGTGTCTGGAGGTTGGCCGACGATAGTCACCAAAGTGGCGGTCAGGGTTGGCCGATGGCGGCCGGAGTTGGCCAATGACGATCACAAGAGGTGGTGATCGGAGTTGGCCAGTTGCAGTCGTCGGAGGTGGCAACTGAAGTTGGTCGACAATGGTCACAAGAGGTGGTGCAGAAGTTGGCCAGTGGCATTCTTCGGAGTTGGACCGTGGCGATCGCTAGAGAGTAGTCGCCGGAGTTGGCCACAATGGTCACCGAAGGTGGTGTCCGGAGGTTAGTTGACGTACTCCCTAGGTTAAATTCATGTCCCAAATAAGGGTTGGGTTTAGAATGTCTAATCTATCCAATCCCAACCCTTGAAACAAACACCCCCTATATAAATATAGAAAACAGAATAATTTTTTTTAAAAAAAAACTTTAAATCTAAACCGTAAACTAGGAAAAGAAGTGGTGAAGAAGAAATAAGTCAAGATTTTAGTGTATACAACTTGATTGACATAAAATGTGAAATTATTATAATTGTAAAAATAAATTAATAAAAATTTATTAATATAACTACAAATGACAATGGGATTAGACACAATTAGCATAAAGTTTTAACCATTAATTTTGGAGTTAGAGGTTCAATTTTCACAACACACATGTCACAAAAAAACAATGTAGAAAGGATTACCCAATCCTTTATGGAGATTTCTTTTAAGGATCATTTGAATCAAACAATCTACAATGCGTCCAAAGACAGCAACACACGAATGCAACAATCACCACACAAACAATATGAACTGCCAACAGCTCCTCGAACACAATCGAGTCTAACTCGATCCACGAAGTGAGTGAGGACACTACCACAATGATTATCCTGGTATTCTCGGTGTGAGAATCCAGGAGTTGTGGGCTCTGTATGATCTTGACTTAAGGAAGAGACTGGAGGTCTACGATCAAGTAGATGATCGAGCAAGTGGGAGATAAGAACACAGTCTATCGCATAGACAATGTGCTCGATCGTTTAATAAACGGCAGCCTATCGTATAGACTTAGCCACTCGATCGTATAGCAACGATCAGCTGAATGGCTATCATATAGTCAACTCTAAGCGATCGCTTAGCTGATCATGTAGTCTCTCAATGTTATCACTTAGTAAAACTCTTTCACTTGATAGCTTGTCTCCGTGAGTACTTTTTGAATAAGGAAACTTCTAAAATTAGGAAAACAATTTTCTTTTTATCTCATGGTTACCATAAAACTACCAATAACCTCACACTCAATCGGTTATTAGAGAAAAAGAAATTAATTATCATATAATTAATATATTATAAATAAATATGATAACCAACTTACCATATTATATTTATAACTTATAGTTTTAATATTTTATCTCATGAAACATAAAAATCGTAGTTCTTTTTCTATTTTATGGTACTTGATATAGATCATATTTATATTAATTCCTCTAAGTAATGTATCTCATATATCACACAATTTATATCACATATAATTGAATTTCCTCTTATCAATTTGAGCACTTCAAATCAACCCAAAATCTGATTCTCAACTTGAACTCATTGAGCTACCAAGGGGACCTTATGGACCTGTAGCTTGAAGCTCCAACGATATGTGAATAACTAACTAAACTCTTTAGTCACGGGATTTACCATCTGTTAACTGTTGGGCACTCCACCAAAAGACCGATAGCTGCACTCTTCTCATTATAGATATATTTCTTGTCCATATTAACTAATCAATAGTGTGATAACCCTTCACAAATCGCTCATAAGTACAGTTTGGTCAATTTACCATTATGTCCCTATAGTTACATCTAACTCCTTAAGTACCACTGATTTCTTTAGATAAGGAAGTTCAAGTGATTAAGATTGAGGTTGAGAAGTCTTACGTTCCATCACTTAAAAGCCCTCTTACCATTGATCTTCCTCTTCCATATTCTTACGAGCCTTGTCAGTTTGAGTCTGCTTTTAATTTTCAGTTTTTTTATTTTCCAAAAATTAAAAATACCAAAAATAATTTTCTGCTTTCAGGTACCTAGGAGAAGATGGAAAGCCTACAAGATTCTGTAGGTTATATTGATTCAAGCAAAAAGGGACCTGAAAAATGGGAGAATTTTTATGCACCTTGACGGACAATCTCCCCCTGTTGTAGCTTGGACGTTAAACTCAGCTCTTCTTGGGAGGCAATCCAAGATTTTATTTATTTACTTTTTTTGCTATTTTATTTTATTTTATTATTTTTATTTTTATTTTTAGTTTAGTACTCATGGTTTAGACTCTTATCTTTTTCTAGTCCAGGTTTTACAGGAGCCTTCAAATTAAAGCATAGTTTGCAAGTCTGACACATGTAGATTACTTCACTAATCAAGTCAGTTTCACTCACTCCCTGTGCTTTATTTTATTGCATTGAGGACAATGCATGTTTCTAAGTTTAGGGTGGGGGAAGTACTGCATACTTTTGCTTGTCTGGTTGTTTTTATCCTGCTATGCATGTTATTTACAAAAACTGTCTTATGCGTGATTATTGACCAATTATTTTGAGTGACTGAATTTTGAGATTTTTTTTTTAAAAAAAATTGAAAAGATGATGTTGTGCTTTAATTGTGAAATTTGTTGAGGATGTATTGATTATGATTGCCTATGAGTTATTCTAAATTTGCATGTTAGATGATCTGCTGTGGAAATGGGATGGCATACTCTTGAATTAAATTATCTTTAAGCTCCTCTTTGAGTCTCCCATAGCATGAGCACGTAGTCACTTTAATTTAGAAACTTTAACTAAAAGTAGGATTGGGTTGAGTGTATTTCGTTGTCACCTCGAAAGGTCCCACTGTTTAGAGGGTTGATGTGCATGATGGTTTGTAATGTTAGACTAAGAGAAAAAGAAAAGAATATTATTATTGCCACTGAGGAAAAAAAAAGTATATACTCATGTGCTTAAAAGAAATATCTTTGTATTGTTTAAACTTGTAATATGTATGCATAGATGGGGGTAAAAAGAGCCGCCTTTGCTGTGGTCAGTTAGGACACTTGGGAATTGACTAGGTACGGTTCCCTGCAATGGATGTGTGAAAGCTAGCACCACTAAGTAAAATGATGCAAGTTTAGGGCCCTTTTTTGTTGAAAAAAAAAGTGCCCTTAGTGGACATATTACACTCTTGAATTGTGTGGATACTTGATGATTGGTGCATAAGCCAAAGTAGGGGAAAACCTGGAGAAGCTCTTTTGAACCTACTTTTAGTTCTTATGTTTTGAATTAAATATGACTTGCACACACACACACATGGGAGATGATGAGATTTGGCCTTGAAATCTTTTAATGTTCGGATGTGTTTGAAAGTTTCTACTAATGGATCTAATATGCTTATTCTGAATGATGAGGTTTTGAATCATTTGCATGCTTGTGTGAATTTCCTTATACTCTTATTCTTTCTTTGCTCGGGACTAGCAAAGCTCTAAGTTTGGGGTGGTGAAATGCATTCCAAAAAGTGCATTTTTTGGGCATAGAATTTAGTTAGTTTTATGCTTAATTTGAGATCTTTGTTTCTTTTATTGTTTAATTATAGGAAATTGAGCAATTGGATGAGAACAAACAATTTTGGAAGATTAATGACCCAAATACCCCCAAGAAGGTCAAAGTTTTGACCTAGGGTAATGATCAATAGAGAAAAATGAAAGAAAATGGAGAGATCGGAGGCAGGACAACGTTGAACAAGCTTCCAACGCTGGCCCACGATGCTACAGATGAGAAGGTTGAAAAATAGGGAAGCAACGCTGCAACTACTGTCTATATAAGCAGTTTGTGGCCGAACTAATTCAGGGAGGCAATTTTAGGGCTATTTTGATAGCGTAAAGCGATATTTCGGTGAGGCATCCCTAGGGAGTGTAATTCTGGACAGAGGCGACATCTAAAAGCTTTAAAGGATCGAAGATTTAAAGAGATTGTTGGGTTGCGATTCCATATTCGAGGACGAGAGTCAAGAACACGATTTGCAATTTCTTCCCTCTTTTATTTTCTGTTGCTTTGTGTTTCGAAACCTCATGAATGGTCTATGTTTGTGTTGTAATCATGAGTGACTGGTTTGTGTTTCTAGGTTGTTGATCAAGTTTTATGGATTGCAAAAACTAATTTGGTTATTTCTTGGATTGAATTTATGCATAATTATTTTAGCATGTTTGTTCTTAATGCTTTTGAATAATTGGCCTTGTTTGAATGTTCTTTACTTAATGTCTTGCTCGAGAGAGGGCGTTGGTTTCGATCTAGCGTGTTAAGCTGTTAATCAAGTATGCACAAGAGTGATAGGAGATTAATAGAGATTGTTGATGGAGGAACTTAATGTTGTAGCTAATTAAGCGATAGAAGAGATTCGGGTCGATGGTTAGTTATTAGAAAAGGTTGAGCTCGAAAGAGGATACTTGGATAAAAGCTTCCTAGGTCTATAATTTGCATGAAATCAATCTAAGGTCAAAATAATTAATTTGATTAATCCTTTTAAAGAAATCTTACCCTAAAACGTGTCTTTGTCTAGTTTCACCTAGTGTTATCTTTTCTTGCTTTTTAGGATTAGATTAATTAGATTCTCATCACAGTCCGGTCCCCTAAATAAAATTAGAAAGATCTCTGAATAGCTAAAAGAGTCAAATAAATTCCTCAGAGGACGATACTCGGTTTCTTGACTGTTTTACTATATTATAATTTGACGTGTGCGCTTGCGTAACATTAAAGGGTTAACCCCTTCTCCAATTTTTTCTTTTCCACCTTTAAAGTTAATTAATTAAATAACCATTATTTAATTGATTGGCGTACAAATTAAATAATCATATAATAAATTCAATTTAATATATATTTAATTAAATAATAAAAATCACATGTTTATTTGTCTCCATCTCTCAAAAATTAATTAATTCTTAATGAATCAAATTCATAAGAATTTAATATTTGAATCTGAAGGAAATCAGGCATGAGGATTTCCATGAGCAGCGGAATGATCATTCCAAATTCCATTCGAAATTGAACATACAGAATTACAGTCAAGAAAAGGAAACTAACTGGTCATGCACAATACGAAATTACAGCATGCTTTACAGTAAGATCAAGGGATAATAAATACATACCTTTGAAGGCTCATGATACAAACTCCATCGATCATGAATGCTCATTCAGTCTCTAAGACAGCAACACATGAACGCTCGAACACTACGACCACAACACAGCACGATCAATAACAAATACGAACTCAACGATCTCCAAGATCACTAACCCAACAAACGACCTCCAAAACCTCGACCTCAGTCAAGTTGAGTGCAGACACCACCACAATGACTACCTTTGTAATCTCGGTGTGAGAATCTAGAAGTGTGGGCTCTGTGTGGACCTGGTTAGAGGAAGAGACCGGAAGAATAACAATCGTGTAGATGATTGAGCAAGTGGGAGATGAGAAAAGTTTATCGCATAGACGAATGCTCAATCGTTTAGAAGAAGGCAAGCTATTGTATAGCAAAAGCCCTGCGATCATTTAGCTATAACCAGCTGAGTGAACTGTCATGTAGTATCACTCTATGATCGTTTAGTCTCTCTTTCAATTATCGTTTAGTCAAAACAATTCTCACTTGAAAGAAATCTGTGAGTACTTGCCCAGAATAGAAACTCTAGCAACTCTTACTTTAATTTAGGAAAACATTTTTCCTTTTTATTTCACGGTTACCATGAAAACCACCAGTAACCTCCCACTCAATTGGTTATTAGAGAAAAAGATATAATTATCCAATAATTAATATAAGTATATATGATAACCAACTTACCATATTATATTTATAATATATAGTTTTAATATTTCATCTCATGAAACATATAAACCATAGTTCTTTTTCTATTTCATGGTACTTAATATAAATCTCATTTACATTAATCCTCCACTTAATGTATCTCATACATCACACCGACCATATTATATATATTCGAATTTTCTCTTGTCAATTTGAACATTTCAAATCAACACCAAGAACTAATTCTCAACTTGAATCCATTGAGCTACCAAGGGGACCTTATAGACTTGTAGCTTAAAGCTCCAACACTATGTGAATATCTGACTAAACTCTTTAGTCACAGGATCCACCATCCGTTAACTGCCGGGCACTCCATTAAAGACCGAAAGCTGCACTCTTCTTACTACAGATATATTTTGTGTTCATATCAACCAATCAACAGTACGATAACCCTTCACAAATCGATCGTAAGTATAGTTGGGCCAATAACTTTTATGCCTCTATATTTACATCTAACTCCTTAAGTACCACTGATCCCTCTAATGAACATAAATCATAATCCTACTATGACTGAGTCCTCTCTTCCAAAGAGAAGATGTGGCCACTAGGTTCAAGACCCAGAATCAGCCCTTAAAGGAGCAATCTATCTACTTACTCCTACTTCGGGGAATGAGTGAATTCCATCTTGTGTAACTGAGTTTCCAGCTCCCAAATCAGATAAATCCCCAAAAAGGTAGGCATATTAAGTTGGCAATCTGGCCACTCTCACCCATACTAATCAAAGAATCGCCCTCAAAGGCAGGAGTTCTCAAAATACTCAGGATTGAGGTCATGTCACCTATGGTCGTTTAGGTGAGATGTAAGTCTCAAGTATCAACAGCGTTATATAATGAAACTAGTCATCTCGTGGTCCGGTCTTATACAAACTCTTTGTATAGGACACCCCCGCTCGCATGTCTCCACATGAATGTTCAGAATCTACCATCTGTAGTAGTTCACAACACTTGTAAACCTCTACAAAGCAGGTCGTATCCGTAGTATCACTAGGATCAGGTATCCCTTCTTAATCCTTATACTACAGACCTTTTTAGGTTATCACTTAAGGCATGATCCACTTGTATATCTCATATATATATTTAAGTTTACATACAATAACCGTGAAGCTTTGTTTATTGGATATGAGTAAATGCCAAATAAATAACTCTTATTTTATTCATAATAATGTGTACAGTTTACAAATTATGAGACTTCGGGAGAATTAGGACACCAATCCCAATAGAATCTTATTCAAATATCCCAATAGAATCTTATTCAAATATTTCTCTCTTAATTATAAATCACATCTATAATTAATCATATCATATTAATCTCATTAATATGCAATTCCTTTAATTGATTTGAACAATTCAAATCATTCCTCTTATCTATCATTTAGTGAGCTAACAAGGAGACCTTATGAACCTACAGATTAAAAGATTCAATGATATGAGATTAATTAATTAAAGTCTTTAATTGAATTAAACAATATTCATTAACTACTGATCGCTCTACTAAAGACTGATAGTTGCACTCTTCACACTGTAAATATATTTTTGTGTCCATATATATAACCAATTAACAGTGAGACGACCCTTCACAAACCGCTCATAACTACAGCTAGGTAAAATTACCATTTTACCCTTAAAATTTCATCTAACTCATTAAGTACCACTGATTCCTCTAATGAACAAACAATCTATAGTGCAACTATAAACTAACACATCTCGTGCTAGTGAGATGTTGCAGCCTCAATGTTCAAGACCTGAAATCAGCTATTAAACGTTATCTACTTCCTCTAAGATCGGGAAGGAGTGAATTCCATTTTGTATAGTTATGTTCCCAGCTCCCTACTCGGATAGATCCCTAACATGGTATGCTTGTTGAGTCAGCTAATAAAGCCACTCTCATCCATGCAAATCAAAGGATTGTCTTTATAGATAGAAGTTCACAACTCACTCAGGATTAACGTTAAGTCACCTATGGTCATCCTATGAAATGTAAGACTCTTCTAGCAATAGTGTTATATAGAGAGTCTATTCATTCATAATTCGGTCTTATACAATTTTTTTGTATAAAATACCCTCATTCGCATGTGACCGATGGGTTCAAAACAATGAAAAAAAGTCGTGCCCCAAACGGTTTTGGGAACAAAGCTCATTTGGTTCCCCAAATGGCTCACTGGCCCAGTGGGGCTACCCTGGGTCCCAATTTTCATGCGCGAACTTTCCGACAGGTGAAACACCCGAAACGGACCAAGGGGTTTAGAACCATGAAAAAAACCCGTGCCCTAGACGATTTTGGGAATGAATCTCATTTGGGCCCCAAACGACTTCCGCGATAGAGTAAACTAACATGCAGCGGAAGAAATTAGAATCAATAAGCACTCAAATTACACTTAATTTGAGTTTAAAAACATGCTAAAATAGATTTTGCAGATAAAGGGTTTAATGAAATACAACCTTTGATGATTCTATTAAATCACAGCTCCTCTGCACGAATTGGATCCTCAAATCAGCAATGGGCCACCACAGTGATCATTTCTACTATCCTCTAACTTAAATTGAGAGGTGAAATGTCAAATTGAGGTCAATTAGGTGAAGGCAGAAGAGGGTTTGAGAGAGTGTGGATAACTTCAGCAAAATCAATTGCGTGAACTCTAAAATTCTGAAGGGAAAAAAACAATCTTTTAAAGAGTTAATTCATGCAAGCACTTTGTTAATCGACTTAATGACACTTCATAAACCACTAAAAAAGTGGACTTAGGTATTACTTCATGGATAATTCCACTCAAAATCAAATATTTGGGATGTCACTTCCAATTTAAAAATAAATTTAAATTTGATTTTCAATCTAATTTTTTATTTTATTTTAAAATAAATTTAGACCAAAAAACATGAATTCAATTTCGAATATGAACTTAACAAATTAAAATGATTTATTTAAAATTTTAATTAATTAAACATATTTAAGTAATCAAAAAATAATTTAATATCAAATATTAAATTAATTAAACACCTATTTGATACATGAATCCTATTCATATTAATCAATATTCAAATTAATATTTGAATATTTTAATCTCTCCAATTTACATTTAATTTGATAAATTAAATGTTTAATTATATCGAATATAATTATTTAAACCCTAAATTGAATTTGAACACTTCAAATTCAAAACCCTAATTTTGATTTTGAATATTTCAAAACTGCTCAATTCACTTATTCAAGATATAATTTATGATTTAGTAGAGGGACCTTATGAACCTATAAATCATGAGCTCCAATGATTTGAGATTAATTGGCTAAACTCTTTAGACCGATTTAATCAATATTCATTAACTACCGTGACATACCACTATAGCTCGATAGTTGCACTCTCATCACTGTAGATATATTTCTGTCCATTTTAACCATAATCAGTAAGTCAATCATTCACAGGTTGTTCCTATTTACAGCTATGTCAAAATTACCCATCTTACCCGTGTAAATACATCTTGCTCCTTAGGCATCCACTAATCCTTTATCAAACAATTGATTTATAGTCCTACTAATATACCATGACCCTCTTGATCATGAGAGGGTGGGGCTCCATTGTTCAAGACCAGGAATTAACGCTTAAGAGAAATCCTTATATGCTAACCCCAAGTCGGATAGGAATGAGTTCCATCTTACAGAACTATGTCCCCAGCTATCTATCTGGTCTTATCCCCAAAATGGGAGGTTTATTAAGTAGTGATGTTGAACTACTCTCACCTATGCAGATCAAGATCCGAATAAATAGAAGTGCATAGTTAGCTCAGGATTAAGATCGAGTTACCCTAGGTCATCGAATTTGAAATAGTCAGTTTTAACAGTAAATGATCGTTATAAAGAAAAGTGACTATTTCGAGGTCTGTCTCGTGCAAACTCATTGCATAGGATGCCCCCACTCACATGGCTATACATGAATTATTTTGGGATCACATCATTTGTATCAATATAAAAAATGGTTCGCATCCAGTAGTGTAACCAACATGAGGTACCCAATTTCATCAATATACTTATAGACCATTTTGGCTATGTACTAAAACTTGATCCACTTTTATGTCACCACATAAAGTTAAAGTGTTCATATTATAGCCATGGATTCGTTTATTGGATTTTTATAATAGAATAGAATATCAATAATAATTTATTAAATCAGCTAAAAAAAACATCAAACAGAGTTGTATAGCTGACTCCTCGATGGAAGCAGAATATGTAGCTGCATGCGAAGCAGCTAAAGAAGCAGTGAGGCTACGTAAGTTCCTGTCAGATTTGGAAGTAGTTCCAAATATTCATCTACCCATTACCGTATATTGTGACAACAGCGGTGCAATTGAATTAGTATCACAGCATGATTTAAGCACTCAATTAACGTTAATTTGAGTTTTGGTGGGTGAATTTATGAAAAAATATATGTTTGGACTGATGTGGATGGTTTTTTTAGCTTTGGCATTAGATTCCTCTTTGATTTCTAAGTTAAATTTGTAATTGGCTTTTGATTGATGAACTTATATGTGTGCTCTAGAGTTTGTAATTTATTTAAAGTCATTAGAATCAAAATTAGGCGGTAATTGAAGAGAATTTTGAGCATTTTCAGCAGCAGTTTTCTGGAGAAGTTGCCTCTGCTTTGCAGCATCGCGACACCACGAGAGAGTGTTGCAACACTGTTCTTCAGGAGGATGAACAGTGTTGCAACACTAGGATGTAGCGTTATGACGTTGTTCATCCCAGCCCAAAATCGCACGTGCCCTCGAGCAGGTTCGCGTGAAAAGTTTCGAGTTCAACCGGTTCACCTCTGTTCTGATCCGATTCAACCACTTTTGGACTGGTTCAACCCATTTTAATGCTTTAGAGGTCTGGTTCGAGCGGTTTGGGTCCGGTTTAGGTTAGTTTGAGATGTTTTACACCAATTTGAAGCTATTTTTTTATCTAATTTTGTAATAATTTAGTTATTATGGCTGCTCAGGATGCCGAAGTTGAACCATATCAGTGTTTATTTAAATAATTATGCATATGATGTATGTTGTATTTAAATTTAAACATGTTTGTGCACATAGTATGCCATTTAGATTTAAAATCTCACCATAGAAAGCATGTTACATGCATTATGTATATGTTATAATCTGTTATAATGTATAGAATGCATGATTAGGGTTTCTGTTATTTAATATAATTGTTATATTAAATTGAATGCCTTTGATACACGTTGTGGATGTAAGAGCATGTCTAATTTTTATAAGTTGTTATAAAATTGAATTAGACAGTAAAATCCATAACTAAGATAAGTTGCATGCTCACGTAAGTTAATCACCCATTTTAAATAAGTTCAAACAGGTCGACATCTTGTAAAACACGGTTACTAACTCAACTGGTATATAATTCTGTCTAAGGCTGGTGGTAGTTATATTGACGGTCTACAAAACACCTCCTACCTAGAGATTATAGCTGAATAATTGAGTGTTGTTAACCGGTTTTACAAGCGTACATGAGCGGTGTGAGGTAATAAAATGGTTTATCACCTAGACATTGTAGGTTAAAATCCAATTATAAGTGTTATACTTGGATAAAGCACTTAAACTTAGGGTTATTTTAATTAGCTGAAAAGAACCTAAGTATAATTTATCCATATTAATAGATCACTTCAGTGGGAGTTTAATAACTTATATATGAGAAAGTTATTAAAACACTTTAGTGCCAGATTAATAACATATACGATACGTTATTGTTAGCTCTCACATCCCTAAGAGTTCACAGTTGAGATTTAAGCGGTACTTCGATTGTACCTCGACTGCTCCATTCGAAAATTATTTGCATAAATACGGATTTCGGTGAATAAGGGGAAGTCATTCAAATATAAGAATCAAATATATGATACATTTTGATTTCAACTTTCACATCCCCACAAAATTTACACTGTGAGATCCATACAACGCTTTATGTCGATTATACATTGACTACTCCATTGGGAAAGTGTTTGTATGAGTCAATAATAAGGTGAATGGGGGAAGTAGTTCATAGTAACTGGTTGAAGGTGTCAACATATCCTGCGGTCTCTTCCATTAGTTTGGACCATGAGATTCTTATGTTGCACATACTGGTTTACTTTAGGCGGCCTTTGCTAGCTGTTTAACGACGGTTATCCCCTCAGAGGGTTGTAACATAGGATTCGGAACAACTCAAACTCTAGAAATGGATAGGATTTCTTAGGTCCATTCCTAACCTTGACTCTCCATTTCGGTAGCATAGTTAAGGCCGACCTCCGACGTTTGCAAATGGAGGGTTATACTTACAGAATTACTAAAGTGTTAGTAATTTCTCAACAAAAACGGTAACTAAACGACTATAAGAATAAGATTTATTTTGGAGATAGTGTTTGGTCAAAATTGTTTGCTTTAGTGAAGGAGTATCTAATTGTCCCTCGGTAGCACATATTCTGACTCACTATAGTATCGTTGCAAATAAATAATGGTTATGGGTACATTATTACTTGTTTTGCTAAAACTTGTTTTTTGGATTTAGTTGCAATTTGCTAATTAGAATTGGTTTAAATTTTTTAGCATGAAAAGTTCTTCTAGAATGCTCGCTTCCAAATTAGTTAATGGTAAAATCGAATCGACATGCAAATTACTAGCGGTTAATGGTTCTAAAAAGGTTTTAACAGAGCGTTGTCCTCGATCTCCCAATACATCTAAAGTTTTGAACTATATAGATGAGAATGCAAAATTTGAATAACAAAACAAATATGATTTTCTTGTTATCGAAGCATATTTAGTGGAAAATAATAAAACCTGGATAATTGATTTAGGTGCCGCTAATCATATCTGTACTTTCTCACAGGAAACAAGTTCCAAGAGACAGTTGACAGAAGGTAAAATAATCTTTAAGGTAGAGACCAGAGAGGTTATTTCAGCTAAAGCAGTGGGAGATATGAGGTCATTTATAGGAGATAGATACATTTTGCTTAAAAATGTTTATTACATTCCTTCTATGAAAAGGAATTTGATTCCTGTCTCTTGTTTTCAAGAACAAATTATAAAGTTTCTTTAGAAAATGATGAAGTGTCCATCAATACAAGAAATAACCAAATTGTTCTGCAAAATTAGAAAATAAATTGCATTTATTAAAACCGACTGAGGTAAAGGTCGTTTTAAACATAGAGATGTTTAAAACAGCTGAAACTCATAATAAGAAAAAGAAAGTTTCTCCAAATGTCTATCTTTGGCACTTGAGAATGGGTCATATAAATCTGAACAGGATTGAGAGACTAGTTAAGAACGGTCATCTAAATAAGTTAGAAGACAATTCATTACCGCCATGTGAATCATGTCTTGAGGGTAAAATGACTAAAAGGTCTTTTTTTGGAAAAGGTCTTAGAGCTAGAGAACCCTTAGAGCTCATACATTTTGACCTTTGTGGTCTGATGAATGTTAAAATTAGAGGAGGCTATGAATATTTCATCAACTTCATTGATGACTATTCATGGTATGGGCATATTTACCTAATGTACCAAAAGTCTGAATCATTTGAAAAGATGAAAGAATATAAGGCTGAGGTTGAAAATCAATTAGGTAAAAAGTTTAAAACACTTTGATTCAAATTGAGGTGTTGAGTATATGGGCTTGGTTTCAAAACTATTTGATAGAACATGGAGTCCAGTCTCAACTCATAGCCTTTGGCACACCTCAGCAAAACGGTGTGGTAGAAAGGAGAAATAGAACTTGTTGGACAGGTTCGTTCCATGATGAGTTATGCTCAGTTACCAAGTTCTTTTTGGGGTTATGCAGATCAGACTACAGTATATATTTTGAACATGGTTCCCTCGAAAAGTGTTTCTGAAATACTTTACGAGTACTGGAGAGGACGTAAAGGAAATTTACGTCACTTCAGAATTTGGGGTTACCCGGCACATGTAGGCACTGGGAAGGATGTAAAGGAAACACTTTACGTCACTTCAGAAGTAAGAACGCCATTAAAAAGTATGCCTATTTGTAGGCTACCCAAAAGAAACAAAAGGTGGTTTCTTTTATGATTCTCAGGAAGACAAGATATTTGTATTGACAAATGCAACCTTCCTGAAGGATGACCACATGAAGAATCATCAACCACATAGTAAGCTAGTAATAGAAGAAATGTCCAAAGAAATGACGAATACTTCAATAAGAGTTGTTGACAGAGCGGGTCCATCAACAAGAATTCTTGATGAAACTGGTATTTCACATCATTCTCAAGAGTTGAAAAGGCCTCGTCGTAGTGGGATGGTTATGCAATAATCTAATCGGTACATGGGTTTAACTGAAGCTCAAATCATCATATGAGATGATGACTTAGAGGATCCATTGACTTTCAAACAAGCAATAAAAGATGTGGATAAAAACCAATGGATTAAAGCCATGGACCTTGAAATGGAATCTATGTATTTCAATTCTGTCTAGGATCTTGTAGATCAACTTGATGGGGTAAAACCCATCGGTTGTAAATGGATCTATAAGAGAAAATAAGACCAAGCTGGTAAGGTATAGACCTACAAAGTAAGACTTATGGCAAAAGGGTTTACCCAAAGAGAGGAGGTAGACTGTGAAGAAACCTTCTCTCCGATTGCCATGATAAAGTCAATTTAGAATACTCTTGTCCATAGCTACATTTTATGATTATGAAATATAGCAAATGGATGCCAAGACAGCCTTTCTGAATGGCTATCTTGAAGAGAGTATCTATATGTCTCAATCAGAAGGAATTATTGAACAGGGTCAAAAGCAAAAGATTTGCAAGCTTAATCGATCCATTTATGGGTTGAAACAAGTATCTAGATCCTGGAATATGAGATTTAACACTATGATCAAATCTTATGGCTTTGAACAAAATGTTGATGAACCTTGTGTTTAAAGGAAAATTGCTAACAAAATTGTCACTTTTCTGTGTTATATGTTGATGATATTCTACTCATTGGGAATGAAGTAGAATTCTAGTTGACATTAAGAGATGGTTGGCTACGCAATTCTAAATTAAATATTTGGGAGAAGCACAATATGTTCTTGGGATCCAAATAGTTCGAAATCGCAAGAACAGAACATTAGCACTATCTCAAGCATCTTATATAGACAATATGTTGTCTAGATATAAAATGCAAAATTCCAAGAAAGGAAAGTTGCCTATTAGATATGGAGTTTACCTGTCTAAGGAACAAAGTCCTAAGACACCTCAAGAGATTGAGGATATGAAATGCATTCCATATGCATCAGCAGTAGGGAGCTTGATGTATGTCATGTTGTACACGTCCCGATATATGCTATGCAGTTGGAATAGTCAACAGATTCCAGTCCAATCCTGGATATGATTATTGGACTGCCTGTAACGACCCGACCCCCTAGGACTCAAGTTAGGTTGTACTAAACACATGCATGATGCATGGAGCTTAAAATGACATCCTTTTATAGTGAAATAAATGCTAAATAAATAAGTTGAACTCAAAAGACCTTCATTAAATTTAGATATTAAAAACAGACGATAGGGTACCCATAAATCATAAATGATAATAAATAGGTCTGAAAACAAATCTTAATAGTAAGTTTCAAACATCAAATTGAAAGTTGAAAAACATGGAAAGAAATCTAAATATCATGAGCAGAAGCATAAAACCAATCCCTAGTGGCTCGTTCAAGGATTCCTCTTGTCATTCGCCAGTGCGTTCTTGCCCTTACCTGAAACATAAACATGAGAAATGGTGAGTATAAAATACTCAGTAAGTAACCCCACTACTGGGATCGGGCTAGGCATCTTTGTCCTCTAGATGCCTACCTCTGGTGGAACATAAAAATTGCTCTAGTCCTCATGGGACACATACATACATGCAAAACTGGTTTCTATCCTACTGTAGTTAAGTATGCCCATTACCTCGAGTGAATCCCAAAGGAAACACAATCTAGTGAATCCCGAAGGAAACACAATATGGTGAATCCCATAGGAAACACAATATCTGGTGAATCCCGAAGGAAGCACAATCTGGTGAATCCCGAAGGAAACAAAATATTTGGTGAATCCCGAAGGAAACACAATCTGGTGAATCCCAAAGGAAACACAATACCTAGTGGGCATCTAATTAATCAGTAAAGACACTATCACGGACTCAACATCACAATTATTATAATATGGTTTTATAACATACATATACACCTCAACATCATGGCTATACAGCATACATATATGCCTCTATATCCTCATATCAAATACACCCTCAGTGAATCAAGTATCACCCTTACTAGCATGCAAGTCTCTACATGCACAAATAAATCTTTCAGATTCTCATACAAGAATATATATCGGTCATACTATACTATTCATCTATCATGTTATCGTTCTGTCATAATATTCATCTATCATGCTTGCATATATCTAGTGTCTGGCCTGTGGCCAGTTCCAATAGTAAGATTACTTACTTTGATATTAGGTTGAACCAAAAAGCAATTGAATCTTTATGAAATTCTTGAATCCTTAATCGAGCCAAATATTTGAGCAACTAACCCCTTCTAATCTCCACAATATTTGAATTAAATCCTAGTACATAAACCAAAATAAAATTTAAACTTTAGGTTCACACCTAAGCGTTTAATCACGCCAAAATCAGCAACAAAACTTAATAACTTAATTCGTATAAATTACATTCGAACTGAACAAGTCACAAAGCCCCAAATCTTACCAAAATTCTTGCCGAAATCACCTTAACTCTACTTGACAGCACGGTAACGACATTTTAAACTCCTTCAAACTTTCAAATTCCACCTCCAAAATCACGATTGAAATGATAATTAAACACGTTATTTATTGGGTATTCAAGATCCTCAACAAAACCATGAAAATCATTTAGATCTTATTCCAAAACTACGAACCTCGCGATGGCGTTCGACAGAGGACAACAACTGGAAAAGAGGAGGACCAATGGCAAGAAGATCCAGCGACATGAAGGTTGGAGCGGCGTGGTTGCAACTTGATGAAGGAAAGGATGTGGACGTCGGCGGTGCAACAGCCGAAGTTCGTCTAAACCAGAGAGAAAGTGAGAAAGTGGGGGTTTGAAAATTCCATATTTCTTTTCTTTTTAATTCTCCACCACAAAAATACATAAATAATATATATAAGGGTTTTGGAATTTAAGAAAATAAAAAAAAAGGGTTTTGGAATTTAAGAAAAGGAAGGGAAATAATATATATATATATATATATTTTCTTTCCTTAATAAATATGTCATATCAAACTCAAATCTTTCACCTATTCTCCAATTAATTAAATAAACCTAAAAATAAATTCACCAACTTTAAATCACTTTTTTCCAAAAATTCTAACTCCCAAAATTAATTCTAACTTTCCAAATTAACTTGAATCCAAATTTACAAATCTTTTTAAGTACTTGATTTCATTACTTTCAAATAAACCGATTATCTTTTCCTAATTCTTTACTTAAATTTTGGATCCAAGTTCCAAAATTACAGTGGGTAAAATCTTAAAACCACAATTTCCTCTTTTCCATTTCAAATTTCACAAAAACTCAAAATTTCTTATACAAATAATTCAATTATCCCTTCCAATTAATTTAAAACTCATACTCAAAGAATCCACATTAACCAATAAAAAATTTTCAACTGTAACAATTTGTTTCCAAATTCCAAAGATTAGGAAACTAAAACTCAGCAATTTGAGATAATTAACTTAAATTTTCCTAAAAAATTCGAGATGTTACACTACTATTAAGAATATTCTCAAGTATCTTCGGAGAACGAGAAATTATATGCTTGTGTATGGTATTAAGGATCTGATCCTCACTAGATACATCGATTCTGACTTACAAACCGATATAGATTCAAGGAATCAACTTCGGTGTCAGTATCACTCTGAATGGAGAAGCAGTTGTGTGGAGAAGCATCAAGCAAAGTTGTATTGCAGACTCCACAATGGAAGCTGAGTATGTAGCTGCAAGTGAAGTAGCAAAAGAAGCAATATGGCTCAGAAAGTACCTGACTGACCTGGAAATAGTTTCTAATATGCACCTGCTTATCACCCTCTATTGTGACAACAGTGGAGCAATTGCAAATTCAAAGGAACCTTGAAGCCATAAATGAGGAAAGCACATCGAGCGGAAGTACCATCTCATCAGAGAGATTATACATAGAGGAGACGTGATCGTCACGCAGATAGCCTCACAAGACAACTTAATTGATCCATTTACAAAGTTCCTCTCGGCTAAAGTTTTAGAGGGTCGCCTAGTAGGACTAGGTCTACGAGATATTTATCACTAGGGCAAGTGGGAAAATTTATGGGTATCTAATGCCCTAGTTTATTGTATTTATACTTTTTGTTCTCTCAGTGTAACTCAACATTGCATATATTAGTATATATTGATCCACTGAAGTTTTAGTCCAAGTGGGAGTATTGTTGGGTTTTCTATCCTAAAACTCGCAGTTTGTAAAAGTTAAACATATTCTATAGTCAATAAACTTATTATTGATTCTATAAATTGCATACGTAAAGTTTAAATCCAATAAAATAAGATACACGGCTATTACATGAATACTTGAACTTTATGTAGAGACATAAAGATGGATCAAGTTCGAGTAAATAGCCAAAATGGTCTATAGTATATGATTAAGGTTGGGTACCTTATTCTTGTAACATTATTGGATGCGGCATACTTTGTAGCTACTACAAGTTATTGTAAGGATACTACAAACAAAGTGATCCTGATTCGTTCATGTACGGACATGTGGAGTAGGGGTGTCCTCTGTAATGAGTTTGCATAAGATCGGACCAAGAAATAAGTCACTCTTATTTTATAACGTTGTTTACTATTTAAGACTGACTATTTCGCTTAGATGACCTAGGTAACTCGACCTTAATCCTGAGCTAACTAAGAACTCCTGTTTATTCGGGATTATCCTTAGATTTTCATGGGTGAGGGTTGGCTCAACAGCGCCAACTCAATAAGCATCACATTTCAGGGGTAAGATCGGATAGATAGCTAGGGACATAGGGTGCAAGACGGAATTCACGCCTACCCGATTTAGGGATAGGAGAAAGGTTGTTCTTTTAAGTACTGAATCCAGGTCTTGAACAAGGGGTCTCACCCTCTCACTAGCTCGAGAGGGATCCTAGATCATAAACAATTGTTCATTAGAGGATTAGTAGAAAATTAAGGAACAAGTCATAATATCGAGGGTAAAACAGCACATTGACCTAATCGGTATTACGAACAACCTATGAATGGGTCGACTTACTAGTTATGGTTATATCGTGTGGACACAAATATATCTACAGTGAGGAGAGTGAAACTATCGAGCTATAGTGGTATGACTCGATAGTTAACGAGTACTGATTAATTCGGTCTAAAGAGTTTAGCCAATTAATCTTAATCGTTGGTGCTCATGATCTGTAGGTCCATAAGGTCGTTCTACTAGTTCGTAAAACATGAACATCTTGAATTATTAAATTGAGTGAATTTAGAATAATATCAATTTGAAATTGTTCAAATTAAAATTAGGGTTTTGATTTTGAATTAGTTCAAAATCCAATTAGGGTTTGTTTAATTATATACGATATAATTAACGTTTGACTTGTTAAAATCAAACGAAATTAGAGAGTTTATAATATTTAAATATTGATTTAAATATTAATTTCATGAATAGGATTTATGTTTAAAATTAGATGTGTGATTAATTTGATATTTGATATTAAATTAAATTAAATTAATTAATTAAATATGTTTAATTAATTAAAAATCAAATTAATTTCCAATTTTAATTTTCAATTTTAGAAATTGAATATTGAAATATTAAAATTGCATAATTATGAATTAATCAAATTGAATTTAATTAATTTAAGATTAATTAAGAGAAATTGGAAATTAAATTTGATTTTGTAAAATTGGTTTTGGAAGTGGGTTTTTCCCATTTTTACTTCCAAGCATAAGTTGTTGCACATGCATTTTCACACCAAATATCCACTCCAATTGAAGTAGCTGCTAGCCAATTCCATTACTGAATGTTGTCTGCATGTTGTTGAATAATAAAAACACCTCCATTATGCTGAGATGAAGGAAATGGATGACGATTAAGGAGCTAGAAAGTCAGTTTCTGCTTGAATTTCTTCTTCCTCCTCAAACCCAAAAATACACTTACCAAATTCACTCAAATCAGAGTTCCACCACTCAAATTCAAGGCTAAGAATAGTAGAGAAGACCTCTTGGTGGTTCACGGACTGATTTGGAGCTGAATTGGAGTGAAAAGCAGCTTGGATTTGAAGATTTCATCACAAAAGGTATGTAACTTGAAACCCACTTGAAAATGCATGCTTTAGAACTCAAATTAAATGTAATTAGAGTACTTATTGATTCTGTATGCTTCCACTGCATGATAATGTGTCCTATCAAGTTGCCAATTCTAAGGAACCAAGAAGTCATAAACGTGGAAAACATATCGAACAAAAGTACCATCTCATTAGGGAGATAGTACACCGAGGAGACATGATAGTCACGAAGATAGCCTCAGAAGATAACCTTGTTGATCCTTTTATGAAGGCCCTCTCGGATAAAGTGTTCGAGATGATGTGATTGATGCCCTAAAGTCTCGTGTCCTGTAGTTTATAAACAATTTGTCGAACGCTTGTGATGTATAATACATCATATTTACATCACTTCTTGTTTTTGCTCATTTGGATGTCTTATTTGCTTTACCACAAACCAATAAACTAAAATCTCTGGTTGTCTTTATGTAACTTAAGCATGTATATGGTGACATACAAGTGGATCATGTCTTAAGTGATAACCAACATGGTCTGTAGTATATGGATATAGGAGGGAAACCTTATCCTGGTAACGCTACGGATGCGACCCGCTTTGTGGAATAGTTACAAGTGTTGTGACTTGTCACAGATGGTCTGATTCTGATCATTCATGTAGGGGACATATGAACGGAAGCGTCCTATACAAAGAGTTTGTATAATACCTGACCACGAAGTGTTAACGTCTCGTTATATAACACCGTTCATGACAGAGACTTCACTTCACTAGGATGACCATAGGTAACATGACCTCAATCTTGAGTGAGTTGGGAACTCCTGCCATTGAGGGTGGTTCTTTGATTTGCATGGGTGTGAGTGGCCAAGCCGCTGACTCAAACCTACCACTTTGGGGATTTGTCTGATTTGGGAGCTGGGAATTCAGCTACACAAGATGGAATTCACTCCTTCTCTATAGTAGAGGTAAGTAGATAGATAGCTCCCTCAAGGGCTGATTCCAAGGCTTGAACGATGTGGCGCCACACAACTTTTCATGGCCCGAGAGGTGTTCACACATAGTTGGACTATGTTGTATTGTTCATTAGAGGGATCAATGGTACTTAAGGAATGAGATGTAACTACATGCACAAAACGGTAAATTGGCCCAGCTGTACTTACGAGCATTTGTGAAGGGTTATCGTACTCATGATTAGTTATATCCGATGGACACAAAAATATATATGTGGTAAGAAGAGTTCAGCTGTCAGTCTTTAGTGGAACGTCTGGCAGTTAACAGATGGTGGATCTCGTGGCTAAAGAGTTTAGTCAACTATTCACGTACCGTTGGAGCTTCGAGCCATAGGTCCATAAAGTCCCCTTGGTAGCTTGGATACAAGTTGAGAATCAGTTTTTGGGTCAGTTCAAAATGTTCAAATTGACAAGAGGAAGTTCAATTATATATGATATAATTGAAGTCGGTAATTATATATGATATGATTGACTAAATGTATGAGATACATAATTTTGGAGGAAATTGGATATAAATATGATTTATATCAAGTAAAAGAGAAAACACTAAAGTTGATATATGATATCAAACTATATGTTATGAATATAATATGATTATATTTATTATTTTATTAATTGGACGGTTATGAGATAATTAGTCGGCGTTTTCTCCGAATTCGTGCATTAGTGGGAAGTTCAATTCAGTTTTAGTAACTACAGAATAAAATGAAAATTGTTTTCATTTTGCATGAGAGATGCATAATCGCTCACGGTGTGATAAGCCTTCTATCGCTTAGTGTTTAAGAGCCTATACGATAGCGCTCACTTACTAAACGATCGCATACTCGTGCATTCCTAAACAATCGCTTACCTTTTCTAGACGATTGCTTAGCGCCTAAGTATAACTAAACGATCGCTTACCTTTTCATAGACGATCGCTGAGCTTTTATTACACGATCGTGTACCCCGCACTAAACGATCAAGCACCTGACTATACAATAGTCTTTTCATTCTCCCACTTGCTTGATCGTAGTACACGATAGCCTTTCCTCCTCCCCTCTACCAATTCCATCAAAGCCCACCCTTTGGATTCTCACTCCGAGAATACTGAGGGCTTCGAGTAGTGGTGTCGTCCCCGTTTTTCATTATTCATGCGAAGCTGTTCGTGTAGACGACTGAGCTATTGTTGGGCGAACACTTGTTGGACTTGAAAGAGAGAGAGGAGTTCGTTCACGGTGAGACCGAGTTTCGTGAAGAAAGTCTTCAACTGGTATGTTCTCTCGGTCCTTTGTTTTTTATCTTTTAAGCATGCCAGTAATTTAGCGTTATCAATGCATATCTGTATGTTCGAATGTATATGTGGTAATTCTGTCACAATGAATTGGAACTATGAGTATCATAATCTAGGGCAAATGGGAGAATGTCAAGGGTATTTGGATGCCCTAGTTTATTGTATTTTCTCTCTATTTTTCTCAACATTGTAAACATTATATATTTGTATATTTTTATCTCATTAGAGTATTAGTCCAAGTGGGATATTGTTGGGAATGTCCTACACTCGTAGTTGGTAAATATTGTTAACATATTCTATTTTTCAATAAAAGTATTATTTTATTCAATAAATTGTTGTTGAGATTGCATTATGTTATAAAATCCCAATAAACGAATCGACGGCTATAATATGAATACTTTAACTTTATGTGGCGACATAAAAGAGGATCAAGTTTTAGTATATAACCAAAATGGTCTATAAGTATATGGATGATATTGGGTACTTCATCCTGGGGATACCACTAGATGCGACCCATTTTGTATACTGATACAAATGATGTGATCCCAAATTCATTCATGTGGAGACATGTGAGTGGGGGTATCCTATGCAATGTGTTTGCATAAGACCGGACCTCAAAAAAGTCACTTTTCTTTATAACAACTGTTTACTGTTAAAACTAACTATTTCAAACTCACTGACCTAGGTAACTCGATCTTAATCCTGAGCTGACTATGAACTCCTGCTTATTCATGATTATCCATTGACTTGCATAGGTGAGAGTAGTCCAACAGCACTGCTCAATAAGTATCCCATTTTGGGGATAAGACTAGATAGATAGTTGGGGACATAGTTTTGCAAGATGGAATACACTCCTACCCGACTTAGGGTTAACAGATAAGTTTTTCTCTTAAGCACTGATTTTTGGTCTTGAACAATAGGGCCCCTCCCTCTCATGATCGAGAGGGACATGGTTTATAAGTTTGACTATAAACCAAATTGTTCAATTAAAGATCAGTGAGAGCTTAAGGAGCAAGATGTATTTACAGGAGTAAAATGGTAAGTTTGACCTAGCTATAAATACAAACAACTTGTGAAAGATCGACTTATTGATTATGGTTAAAATGGAATGAAATATATCTACAGTGAGGAGAGTGCAATTATCGAGCTATAGTGTGTCTCGGTAGTTAACGAACATTGATTAAATTCTGTCTAAAGAGTTTAGTCAATCATTGGAGCTCATGATCTGTAGGTCTAAAAGATCCCTCTACTAGCTCATAAAATATATCTTGGAATAATGAATTGAGTAGATTTGAATTGTTCAAATTTGGAATTAGGGTTTTTGAATTTGAAGTGTTTTCAAATTCGATTTAGGGTTCGATTAATTATAATTGATATAATTAATACGTTTAATTTTTTCAAAATTTAAAAAAAAAAAATCGGAGAGATTAAAATATTTAAATATTGAATTACATGAATAGGATTCATGTATTAATTAGGTATTTGATTAATTTAATATTTGATATTAAATTATTATTTATTTAATTAATTAAATGTGTTTTATTAATTATTTAATTTAAATCATTTTTCAATTATTAAAAACCAAAATCAGGTTTAGTTTTTAATCAATTTAATTTTTCTGAAAAATTAAATTAATTGAAAAATGATTTAAAATTATAAAAACACCAACTTAGTGGGTTTTTCCAACTTTTGGGAGATTAATCCCAAAATTGGACATATATCACACTCAAATATTCTTCTTGATGTGTCAAACAACAATATTGAGTTGGGTTTTCATGATACAATTTGATATATATTTCAATTTTTCAGAGAGAATGGATTGATGCATTCTGAAGTTTAGAATTTCATTTTCTCTCCCAAACCCACTTTCCTCTCAACAAAAATTGATCTCAATTCAAGTGTTACCACCACACATCTGAGTTAGAGGATAGTAGAGAAGATCATTGTGGTGGTCTACTATCAAATTGAAGGCCCAATTCGTAGAGGAGAAGAAGTTTTCAGTTGTTCATCAAAGGTATTCAAACATGAGACCCTATTTTCTGTAAAAACTGTTTTAGCAAGCTTTATAAACTCAAATTAAGTGTAATCGTAGTGCTTTGATTCTGATTTCTTCCGTTGCATGTTAGTTTTATCCATCAATTGGTATCAGAGCATGATTTAAGCACTCAGTTATCGTTAATTTGAGTTTGGTGGGTGAATTTCTCAGATTGCATGTTTCTGTGATTGATATGGTTGAAATTCAACTTTGGCATTAGATTTTTATTTAATTATGAAGTTTAATTTGTAATTGGCTCTTGATTGATGAGCTTATATGTGTGCTCTAGAGTTTATAATCTTATTAGAGACAATAGAGTCCAAATTAGGCAGTAATTGAAATGAAAAGCAAGCAAGGTCAAGCTGCAGATTTCAGAATTTAAGCTTCTGCCTTGCAGCGTCGCGATGCTACAAGGAGAGCATTGCAACTTTGTTCATATTCAGCCCGAGGCGCTGCAACGCTGGGATGGAGCGTCACAGCGCTGTTCATTAGTCTAAAAGGTGTGCGTTCGTGAGCCGGTTCACGCGGGAGGACGTCTGGTTTGACCAGTTCGATCTTCATTCAATCTAGTTCAGCAACATTTGGTCCGGTTCAACCTCAAATGGAGCATTTGGAGGTCGGTTCGGGTCGGGTCGAATGGTTTTGACCTCTTTTGAAGCTGTTTTTGGGTTATTTTTGTAATAATTAGTTATTTTGCTTGTTTAGGATGCCAAAGTTGAACCACATTGGTGTTGTTTAAGTGTTTTATGCATGTGATGTATGTTATATTTAAATGAAACATGTTTGTGCATATAGTATGGCATTTAGATTTAAATTCCCACCATAGAAAAGCATGTTGCATGCATAATATTATGTTATAAGTTAGTTATAATATATAATATGCATGTTTAAGGGTTTCTTGAAATTAATATAAGTATTATGTTAATTTTGAATGCCTTTGATATATGTTATGTATGGATAGCATGTCTATTGTTTTATAATTTGTTATAAAATTGTTTTAGACATTAAAATCTGTAACAAAGATTATCAGCATGCTCATTTAGGTTAACAACTTGTTTTAATAGTTAAAATAGGTCGTTATCTTATAAAATACGGTTACAAACCCAATCGGTTCATAATCCTATCTAAGATTGGAGGTATTTAAGTTGGCGGTTTACATAACACCTCCTACCTGGGGATTATGACCGAATTGTTGAGCATTATTAATCGATTTTATAAGCTTGCGTGAGCCGTGTGAGGTTTAAAATTGGTTTAACACTTAGACATCGTAGGTTTAAATCCAAATATAAACCTTATACTTTGATAAATCAATATAAACTTAGGTTGTTCGAAATTAGCCAGAATATACCTAAGTAAAAGAATACCCAAATATTAAGAACACTTCAGTAGGAGATTAACAATATATATAATATATCATTTTTAGTTCTCACATCCCCAAAAGTTTGTTAGGGTTGATGCCCTAAAGTCTCGTGTTCTGTAGTTTGTAAACACCATATATGAACACATATGATTGTTAATATATGATATTTTACTTCACATCTTATTGTTTTGCTCGGTTATTTGTTTTATTTTCTTTACCACAAACCAATAAACATAAAATCCCTGGTTATCTGTATGTGACTCAAGCATGTATGTGGTGACATACAAGTAGATCATGTCTTGAGTGATAACCAAAATGGTCTGTAGTATATGGATATAAGAGGGAAACCTTATCCTGGTAATGCTACGGACGTGGTCCGCTTTGTGGAATGGTCACAAGTGTTGTGACTTGCCACAGATGATCTGATCCTGATCATTCGTGTTGGGGACATGCGAGCGGGGGCGTCCTATACAAAGAGTTTGTATAAGACCTGACCACGAAGTGTTAATGTCTCGTTATATAACACCGTTCATGACAGAGACTTCACTTCACTAGAATGACCATAGGTAACATGACCTCAATCCTGAGTGAGTTAGGAACTCCTGCCATTGAGGGTGGTCCTTTGATTTGTATAGGTGCAAGTGGCTAGTTCGCCGATTCAAACCTACCATTTTAAAGATTCGTCTGATTTGGGAGCTAGGAACTCAGTTACACAAGATGGAATTCACTCCTTCCCTAAGGTAGGGGTAAGTAGATAGATGGCTCCCTTATGGGCTGATTCTGGGGCTTGAACAATGTGGCACTACACACCTTCTCCTGGCCTGAGAGGTGTTCACACATAGTTGGACTATGTTGTATTGTTCATTAGAGGAATCAGTGGTACTTAAGGAGTGAGATGTAACTACGGGGGCAAAACGGTAAATTGGCATAGTTGTACTTACAAACATCTGTGAAGGGTCATCGTACTCATGATTGGTTATATCCGATGGATACAGAAATATATCTGTGGTAAGAAGAGTTCAGTTGTTGGTCTTTAGTGGAATCACTAACAGTTAACGGATGGTGAATCTCGTGATTAAAGAGTTTAGTCAGCTATTCACGTACCGTTGGAGCTTCGAGCCACAGGTCCATTAGGTCACCTGGGTAGCTTGGATAAAGTCGAGAACCAGTATATGGGTTAATTTGAAATGCTCAAATTGACAAGAGGAAGTTCAATTATATATATAATATAATTGGACTCGTTAATTATATATGATATAATTGGCTAAATGTATGAGATACATTATTTTGGAGGAAATTAGATATAAATATGATTTAAATCAAGTAGAGAAAAAATACTATAGTAGATATCACTATAGGATATAAATATAATTGATTATATTTATTAATTAAATTAATCGATTAATTATTTAATAATTAACAAACTAATCCACATTCGGACGTGGGAAATGGGGCTGCGAAGGTTATGGTAACCCGAGTTAAAGCAATGAAAATCGTTTTCATTTGATAATTCAATCGTGCAATCGATTATCGCCCGCGCCCAAAACAATTTGTGAAGCATGTGTTGGTGATTCAAAACGATTGCTTGAGAGCCTATGCGATAGCGTTCTCCGTCTAAACGATCGTATACCTCGCGCCTAAACGATCACACACTGTCACCTAGACGACCGGATAGCTTCTCTAAATGATCGTATAGTGTGCCGATTTAGCTAAACGATCCTATACCTTTTCCTAAACGATCGTTCAGCAAATCCTACATGATCGTGTAGCTCCTCTATGCGATAAGCACTTTTGCTATATGATAGCAAAGTTTCGTCTCCCACTTGCTTATCGTCTACACGACATGTTCTCCTCCGTCCTCTACCAAACTCACCAGAGCCCACTCTTTGGATTTTTGAATCCGAGAATACTCGGGTTTATCTTGTGGTGGTGTCGTCCCTGCGGCATTATTCGTGTACGTTCGGATCGTGCTGTTGTAGTCGACATACTCGCCAAGTGCTAGTAGATCGGTGGGAGGTTTTCCATTGCATTGGATTAAGAAGTGCGAAGATAGTCTTCCTTTGGTATGAACCCCTTTTCTCTATGCTTTATTGTATTCTGAGCATGCCGATAATGAATTTTATATGCATAACTGTATGTGTTGAATGTATGTCGTTTGTATTTCGGTCACTGTGAAATCGGAGCGATCTAATCCCGCTCATGGAACTCTCGGTAAGAGATCCTTCAAAGTTCACATCGTGAGATCCATGCTCGGCTTCGTTTCACTTTTACCGCGAGTGCTTCATTTATAATGTGTTTGCATGGATCAATAACAAGGTAAATGAGGGAAGTAGTTCATAGTAAGTGGTTGAAGGAAATGTGTCAACATATCCTATGGTCTCCTCCATTAGTTTGAACCGTGAGATTCCTATGTTGCGCATGCTATCATTTCTAGGCGGCACTAGCTAGTCGTTAACCATAGTGATCCCTTCGGAGGGTTGTAACATAGGATTCAGAACAATCCAAGCTCAGAAATGAATAGGGTTTTATAGTTCCGTCTTGAACATTGTCTTCCAATTTGGGAACATGTTCATATCGTTCTATAAAATCTGAAAAATGGCAAGTCACACTTACAAAAGTTACTAAATGTTAGTTCATAATCATGAAAAAAAGCCCAGCCCCAAACGGTTTTGGGAATGAATCTCATTTAATGCCCCAAAATAGCTCCCGGGCCCCGCGGGGCTACCTTCGAGCCTAATTTTCATATGCGAACTTTCTGCCGAATGAAACACCTGAAACGAACCGAGGGGTTCAGAACCATGAAAAAAAATTTGTGCCCCAGATAATTTTAGGAACGGAGCTCATTTGGTGCCCTAAATGGCTCCCAACCCTAGTGAGGGTACCCTGGGGCCCAATTTTCATGCGCGAACTTTTCGCCAGGAGAAACGCCAGAAATGGAGAGAGGGGTTCAGAACCATGAAAAAATTCATGCCCTAGACCTTTTTGGGAGCAGAGCTCATTTGGTGCCCCAACCAGCTCTCAGGCCCGGTAGGGCTACCCCGGGTCCCAATTTTCATGTTCATTTTCCACTTAGTGAAACGCTTAAAATGGACCGAGGGGTTTAGAACCATGAAAAAAAATCGTATCCCATACGATTTTGGGAATGGAGCTCATTTGGTGCCCCATACGGCTTCTATGCCTGGCGGGGTTGCCCCGGGGCCCAATTTTCATGCGTGAACTATCCGCTGGGCAAAACGCTCGAAATCGACCCAGGGGTTCAAAACCATGAAAACAAGTCATGCCCAAGATAGTTTTGGGAATGGAGCTCATCTGGTGTCCCAAACGACTCTTGGGCTCGGTGGGGCTGCCCTAGGGCCCAATTTTCATGTACAAACTTTCCATTGTGCAAAACGCCTGAAGCGGGCCGAGGGTTTAAGAACCATGAAAAAAGCCATGCCCTAAACGGTTTTAGGAACGAAACTTATTTGGTGTCCTAAACGGCTCCCAAGACTGGCGCGATTACCCAGGTCCCAATTTTCATGCATGAACTATCCGCTAGGAAAAACGCCTAAAACCGACCCAGGGGTTTAGACACAATGAAAAAAAGTTGTGCCTAAGAAGGTTTTGGAAACGAAGCTCATTTGATGTCCCAAACGGCTTCTAGGCCCGGCGTTACTGTCTCCGAATCCTAATTTTCATGTGTGGACTTTTCGCCAGACGAAATGCTTGAAATGGAGTGAGGGTTTCAGAACCATGAAAAAAATTTGTGCCCCAAACGGTTTTGGATACGAAGTTCATTTGGTGACACAAATGGCTCCCGACCCGTTGGGGTTGCCCCAGGACCAAATTTTTATGTGTGAACTTTCTATCGGGAAAAATGCCCAAAATGGACCGATGGGTTCAAAATCATGAAAAAAAGGTCGTATCTCAGATAATTTTGGGAATAGAGCTCATTTGGTGCCCCAAACGGCTCCTGGGCCCAGCGAGGCTACTCTGGGGCCTAATTTTCATGTGCACACTTTTCACCGAGTGAAATGCCCAAAATGGATCAAGAGGTTCAGAACCATGAAAATAAGTCGTGCCCCAAACGGTTTTGGGAACAAAGCTCATTTGGTACCCCAAATTGCCCTCGGGCCCGACGGAGCTGCCCTAGGGCCCAATTTTCATGCGCGAACTTTCCACTGTGCGAAACGCCGGAAACAGACCAAGGATTTAAGAAGCATGAAAAAAAAAGTTGTGCCCTAGACGATTTTGGGAATGAAGCTCATTTGGTGTCTCAAACGGCTCGTGAGCTTGGCATGACTACCTAGGTCCCAATTTTCATGTGCGAAATTTCCACCGGGCGAAACACTCGAAACAAATTCATGGGTTCAGAACTATAAAAAATAAGTCATGCCCAAGACGGTTTTGGGAACGAAGCTCATTTGATGCCCCAAACGGCTTCCAGGCCCCACGATACTGTCCTTGAGTCCCAATTTTCATGCGCGAACTTTCCGCCAAGCGAAACGCCTAAAACAAACTGAGGGTTTCAGAACCATGAAAAAAGATCGTACCCTAGACAATTTTGGGATCAGAGTTCATTTGGTGACACAGACGGCTCTCGGGCCCGGTAGGGCTGCCCCAAATTTTTGTGCACAAATTTTCTATCAAGCTAAATGCCCAAAACGGACCGATGGGTTCAAAACCATGAAAAAAAATTGTGCCTCAGACAGTTTTGGGAATGGAGGTCATTGTTGCCCCAAATGGCTCCCGGGCCCGGCGGTAATGCCCCCGGGTCCAATTTTTGTGTGAAAACTTTCCACCGGGTGAAATTCCCAAAATGGATCGAGGGGTTCAGAACCGTGAAAAGAAGCCTGCTCCAGATGGTTTTAGGAACAGAGCTCATTTAGTGCCCCAAACTACTCTCGGGCCCGATGGGGCTGCCCCGGGGCCCAATTTTTATGCATGAACTTTCCGACAAGCAAAATGCCCGAAACAAACTGAGCTTAGAATTATTTTTAAAAAAAGTCGTGCCCCAGACGGTTTTGGGAACGAATCTCATTTGTTGTCCCAAATGGCTCCCAGTCCCGGTGGGACTGCCCTGGGGCCCAATTTTCATGTGTGAACTTTCCACGGGGCGAAATGCTCGAAATGGACAGAAGGATTTAGAACCATGAAAAAAGGTCAGGCCCTAGACAGTTTTGGGAACGGAGCTCATTAGGTGCCCCCAAACGGATCTTGGGCCCGACGGGGTTGCCATGGTGCCCAATTTTCATGTGCAAACTTTTCGACGAGCGAAATGCCCGAAACAAACTAAAAAGTTCAAAATCATAAAAAAAAAATGTGTGCCCCAGATGGTTTTGGGAACGGATCTCATTTGGTGTCCCAAATGACTTCCGAGCTCGATGGGACTGCCTTGGGGCCCAATTTTCATGTGCGGACTTTCCACCGACGAAATACCCAAAATGGACCGAGGGGTTCAGAACCATGAAAAAAGACCTTGCCCCAGACCATCTTGAGAATGGAGCACATTTAGTGCCCAAACGGCTCTCGAGGCTGGCGAGGCTACCGTGGGCCTAATTTTCATGCTCGAACATTCCGTCGAGTGAAATACTCGAAATGAACCGAGGGATTCAGAACCATGAAAAAAAGTCGTGGTCTAGATGGTTTTGGGAATAAAGCTCATTTGGTGTCCCAAACAAGTCCTCGGCCCAGTGGGGCTGCCTTGGGGCCCAATTTTCATGAGTGAACATTCCATCGATGAAACGCCTAAAATGGACTGAGAGGTTCAAAACCATGAGAAAGGCCATGCCCCAAATGGTTTTGGGAATAAAGCTCATTTGGTGTCCTAAACAGCTCCTGGGCCCGGTAGGGCTGCATCGGTACCCAATTTTCATGCGCGAACTTTCTGTCGAACGAAACGCTCGAAACAGATCGAAGGGTTCAAAACTATGAGCAAAAGTCGTGCCCCAGACGATTTTAGGAACAAAGCTCTTTTATGCCTCAAACGGCTCTCGGACTCGATGTGGCTACCTCGGAGCCCAATTTTCGTGCGCGGACTTTTTACTGAGCGTAATGCCCGAAACGAACCGAGGTATTCAGAACCATGAAAAAAAGTTGTGACCTAGATTATTTTGGGAAAGAACTTATTTAGTGCCCCGAACGGCGCACGGGCCCCGCGGGGATGCCTCGAGGCTGAATTTTCATGTGCAAACTTTCTGATGGGCAAAGAGACCGAAACGAACCGAGGGGTTCAAAACCATGAAAAAAGCCATATCCCATATGGTTTTGGGAACGGAGCTCATTTGGTACCCCAAACAGCTCACGGGCCCAGTGGGGCTGCCTCGGGGCCTAATTTTCATTCGCGAACTTTCTGACGAGCAAATGCCCAAAATGGACCGAAGGGTTCAGAACCATGAAAAAAAAGTCGTGCCCTAGAAGGTTTTGGAAACGGAGTTCATTTGGTGCCTTAAACAGCTCCCAGACCCGACGGGACTACTCTGGGGCCCAATTTTCATACGCGAATTTTTCGTCGGGCGAAACGCCCAAAACAGACCGGAGGGTTCAGAACCATGAAAAGAAGTCGTGCCTCAGACAATTTGGGAATGGAACTCATTTGGTGACCCAAACAGCTCCCGGGCTTGGCGAGGCTACCCCAGAGCCTAATTTTCATGTGCGGACTTTCTGCTAGGAGTGATAGCACAAAAAATGTGCTATTTTCCTCTACATAACTCGGGATTGTTAAGCTACTTAATACGTTCAATTCGATTGTTTTGTAGGACTCTAGTGTACAAGCATTCAAATGAAGCGTTCGGGACAAAAAGACGTTAAGATGGCCAAGATAGGAGCTAATTTGAATAAATGGAGAAAGAAGACCAACACATTAAAGTTCTCTGCCCTATCGATCGTTGCAATGATCCTCCAAAGCATAAGCCCAATGCTCGCTCGACGCTTGTAGACAGTAGGCTCAGGTGCAGGGTAGCATTGGAACATTGCTCCGAGCGTGGCAACGCTCCAAAGATGGAACAATGCAACCATCGCAACGCAAGTCCAATGCTCATCTCCAATACTGTAAGGCAGAATGGTAGTGTTGCAACGCTCAACCCTAGCATTGCAACACTATGAAGTTTGATGGACATTCCACCTCCACGTGCACACAACCAAGTATCAGCGGCAAGCGTTGTGACGCCTCCTTCACGCTCAGCAAAAACGCGCCACATACACACACACACACCCACCCTCACCCACGCACACACGCACACGCACACACATGCACATGCACATGCACACTAATTAATTAAAATTAAAATTATTTAATTTATGGGTAGTTGCAAGATTTTTTCTTCTTCTTCTTCATTCATTTTGACAGATAGGGATAAACTTAGAAAAGTTATGAGATTTCTCTTTTCCCAATCTCTCTTCCCCTCTCTCAATTCTTTCCCTCTCCAAAACTCACAGAGCTCACGAAGCTCTTGTGATTCTCATCCTAGAAAATATAAAGGAAACCAAGTGGTGGTGTCAAAATTAGGGTTTCAAGTTTGTGGCCATTTTGCAAAGTATAAATCTTACGAGAAAAAAAGTTCTTCAAGGGTTAGTAATTCTTATCCATTTTCTCTTTTATCTATTTTATTTTAGCATGTTATAAAAATTTAATTGAATACATATTGTTTTTGTTGGATTCTGTATATTCTTAATTTTATAAAAATTAGGATTTGGTACTTATCCCCGTTTTCGCTCAAGGACCTTCTTCGGTTCCTTCAATTGGTATCATAGTGGTGTTTTTTACCCAAATTTTTCCAAATTTTAAGAGTTAATTTTACAGCTTAATGGTGGGATTTTAGCATTCTGCATGTTTATGTGATGAATGTTTATGAATGTGATTGATTGTGATTATTGGATGTTTTCGGGATTGGTCAGTTTAGTTTTATTGAATTCAATTTACAATTTAATTTGTAAGGGCCCATGTGTTTGGGGAAATTTGTTTGCAATCGAGTCTGTAATTTGAAGTTTTTAAGTCGTTCGTGGCTCTGGAGAAGATGGGACCAAAATCGAAAGAGACTTGAAGAAAATCGCTACTGTACAATGCATTATGTACAATAGCGTTGCAACACTGTGACTAGGCAAACGAGCGTTCTATCCGTAGCATTGCAACGTAGGTCATAGTGTTGCAACACTGCGAGACGGAAAGAACATTTAGGTTCACGCCCGGTTCGGTTCATGACTCGCCTGGTTCGTGTCCGATTCGATTGGTTCGAGCGTTTCTTGGCTGATTCGGGTGCTGGCCCATCAAGTTTGTGCGGTTTAAGGCCCGATTCGCTTGTTTTGAACTAGTTGCCTATTTATTTATGTAATAGATAGTTACTTTGATTAATTAAATTAATATAACTATTATATTAATTTAATTCATTGTCTATGTGTTCAACCCCAATTCAATAAGTATTCTATTAATTATGCATTTGATGTATGATTTTAATTTTTATATATATGTCATAATGTATGTCATATAGTATAAAACCTCACTATAGATTATGCATTTAATTTCATGCATTATTTATATTATAAATGTTATAATAAATATAGTTGTATGATTTAATTATTATAACATGCTCGTGCATCATATAATATAAGTGTTATACTATATGTTTGCATGCATTAATAACATTGCCATTTTTAACCTCGATTTTTTCACGAAATATTCACTTTCAATCTTTGACATAAATGTCAACAAATTAATTTAAAATCATTATAAATGAAGTCAAAATTTAAAATTAATTTCAATGGTGATGAAAAATATAACATAAAAATACTTATATTATATTTATTTCAAATGAAAAATTAAAGTTAAAAGTGTAAATCTTGAAAACTAGAGATCATTATTTCTATAAAATAAGACAACATTGCAAATATTTATGTAAATGTCGATGTGAGAGTAGAAATTTACAAAAGAAATGAAAAAATAATTACAAAGTAATATCAATTATTGGTAATTAATTACAAAATTAAGCGACATGAAATATTTGCATACAAAAAAATTATAAATTATTTATTATAAAAAGTATATGTCTTACCGTGATGATGACCTTGGACTTGGAGCATCTAATCCAAAATCTTGATAATTCTAGTGGAAACTATAGTTCATAATCTTAACTTCAATTTTCACTCACTTTCCATCTTTAGTACTAATGCCTATTAATTCATTTAGAATAAATATAATTAATTTTAAGTTATATTTTTTGTCACATTTGAAATTAAATTTAAAATTTCACCTCATATATAATTATTTTAAATTAATTTATTGTCATTTATGTCAAAGAATATTTAGTGAAAAAATAGAGGTTAAAAGTATAAATCTTAAAATTTAGAGACCAAATCGAAGCAAAATTTAAATTTCAAGGTAAAATTGTAACATTATAAAACTTAGAGATCAAAATTGAATGACTAAAAGTATAAAATTAATCTAGAAATCAAATAGAAATTTGATCCAAAATTTATAGATAAAATTTTTTTTTTAAAAAAATAATATTATGTCATTTCAATACTAAAGATTGTTAATTTAAACTTTAAAGGAATGAAATTGAATTAAAAAAGAGGAAAAAAAAGGAAAGGAAAGGAAAGGAAGAAGGGTAACGGAAGTTCACAAGAGAGAGAGAGAAAAAAAGAAAAGAGATTACAAAGAAAATGGATATTTTCCCCTTAAAGGCGTGGAATTGACTTCACGTTGATTTTTATAATTGTTTAAAAACACAAATACCATTTTTTTTCTCCTTAATAATTATTGGGTCACTACTTCGCTACCAAATTCCAACCATGTCCTTCTTCTTTTGCTGCAAACATCTCATTTTCATTTCCTTTATCTTTTCTCTTTTGATAAACAACCAATTAATTGAAGCTCAACTAATGGAAATAGACCCCAATCTTGACCAATCCCTTCTCCCCTTCGGCTCAATCGCTAATAGCGGGGGTGGTTTCATCAAAAGCTGCGGAATTCCACGTGGCAATCGCCCCACTTTCACCGTGCTCAATAACTGCCCCTACACAGTTTGGGCCGCCGCTGTCCCAGGCGGTGGCCGACGCCTCGACAACGGCGACGTTTGGACCTTGAAACTGCGTAACTTCGACAGCTCAGGGCGCGTTTGGGGGAGAACCAATTGTAATTTCGACAACTCAGGGCGTGGAAAATGTCAGACCGGTGATTGCGGCGGCGTTCTCAACTGCCAAGGCTCCGGCGCACCACCCGTAACTTTGGCTGAATTTGCACTCAGTCAATTTAACAATATGGATTTCTTGGACATCTCTCTTGTCGATGGGTTTAATATTCCGACCAAATTCAGTCCGAAGACGTCTTATGGATGCAGCAGGGGCGCCAGTTGTACCGCCGATATCAACCAGCAGTGTCCTAAGGAGCTGAGAGCGCCCGGCGGCTGTAACAATCCCTGCACGGTGTTCAAAACCAATGCGTATTGTTGCTTTGATTCAACAACCACTTGTGGGGCTACGAACTATTCAAGATTTTTCAAAAGTTTATGTCCAGATGCTTATAGCTACCCATTGGATGATCCTAGCACGTTGACCTGCCCTGGTGGAACTAGCTACGACATCGTATTTTGCCCTTCTTAAATCACCTTTTAATTCATATTCTACTCATGTTGTTGGTTGAGTTTTTAAAGAGATGTAGCCTAATCAAATAAAATTGTTTTCAAAGTATCTACCAATTCAGCATTTACAATTGTCAATTTCGCAAGCAAATTATTATTACCAATTCTTTTTAAGAACGACTACAGTAATCTTCCGACACCAATTTCCAGATCCTTTTCCAATCAATCACCGGAATTTTCTCTCCCCGTTATCGCAATGAATTCCACTCCGGTGCGACTTTCACGATGCTCAACAACTGCTCCTTCCCCATCTGGCCCGCATCCAGATTTGGCTCTTGAACGTAACAGGGGACGAATTTGGAGCAGAACAAAATGCTCCAACGACGACTCTGGACAGGGAAATTGCAACACCGGCGACTGCGGCGGTGTTCTTTACTGCAAAACCTCCGGCTCACCGCCCATTAATCTAGCTCAACGATCGGGATTTCTTCGACATCTCTCTGGTCAATTGATTCAATATTGCGATGGAATTCAGACGTGGACGTAGCAGGGGAGTCCGTAGCGCCGCTGATACCAACGGCGCGTGCCCGACGGAGCTGAGGGCGGCCTGTGTTGGAGACGGAGGAGTATTGCTGCAATAATGGGGATTGTGGGCCCACAGAGTATTCCCAAGAGATGATGCGACCAGCTCATTGACGTGTCCTAGTGAGGCTAATTACGACATTTTCTCGCCTTCTTAAAGTTCGGCTATTTTTTAAATTTATTATCAGTGGGGTGTTTAAAAAAAATAACCAAAATATTCATTAATATAATAAAATTTGATTGTTGACGGTGATATTTTTGGTATTATTATAAAAATTTTCGATAATTTTATCATTTAAAATAAATTTTCTTGTAAATATCCTATAATAATTAATGTATTTAAGAAGAAGAAAAAGAACGTCATGCCAATTCCAATTTATTGTTATTAAAATTGGTTAATTAATAATAATGATTTTCATGCAAGAAAGTACAAATGTATGTTATATATGAATATGTTTAAAAAATTTATAATGTACATGCTAATAAATAATTCAAAAAAATCAACAATAAACTATTAGTATGGACTAAATTTAAGATTCATTTAAAGTATATTGACTAAAATTGAATACTAGAACTAAAATTGAACAACTCTCAAATTATGGACCTTTAATATTAATATTGTTGTTTTCAAAACTTATTAGAAAAATATTGTTGTTTTGAAACTTATTAGAGAAATATTGTTGTTTTGGGAGTTCGAGGCTAGAAGTCGAGGGTTGAGGATTCGATTAATGTAGAGGTCGAAAGTTGAGAACTCGACAAACAAAGAAAAACTTGAAAATAATATGTATATTAGGGTTGTCGAAGGTTGAAGTTTCGACATACATAAGTCGAAACTTCAACCCTCGATAAAAAAGATAAGTGGGTGAAGTTAATTTTGTGATGAGGATCTCGCTCTATAAGGAAATCTCGCTAATTTTGTGATGGGGATCTCGCTCTAGAAGGGAATCTCACTAGAAATGTGGGCTGAATCTCGTGAGCATCGCTTCGAAGACAGTTTGTTAAAGAAATGCTTGAGGATCTCGCTCATAATTGTCTTCACTTTATTTACTTTCCACATAAATATATATATATATATATATATATACGACCAATGAGAAAAAAAAAAGCATTAATAATCATTAATGAAAAAATAACCACAAAAACAGAATTTTGAATTGTAAGAAAGAGCGAGATTCTGAGTGAGATTGTAAGAGAGCGAGATTGAGAGTGAGATTGTAAGCGAGAGCGAGATTGTGAGTGAGAGCGAGATTGAGTTTAATTTGTTGTTATTTTAGTTTGAAAAGTTTAATTTGTTGTTATTTTTAAAAAATAGCTATAAAAAAGTTTAATTTATTGTTATGTTTAAAAATAGTTATAAAAAGTTTAATTTATTGTTATATTTAAAAAGTTGATGTTCATAAAACTTAAAAAGTTTATGTTTATAAACTAAAAAATTTAATATTTTTTAATATACTTCTTATAAAAAGTATAATACAAAAAATTGATTTTTTTTTTTTTTTTTTTTTTTTAGAAAATGACAGGCAAATGCTTGAAATTTTTGTTGTTTACAAATGGTAATATGATTAATACAAAAAAGTTGTACATTATTATTTTAATTAACTTGTACATTATTCTTTTAATTAACTTTTACATTATTCTTCTAATTAAGTTGTGCATTATTCTTCTAATTAAGTTGTACATTATTCTTCTAATTAAGTTGTACATTATTCTTCTAATTGAAAAAAATATATTTTTTTAATTGAGAAAAAAATATTTTTTTTTTCAGATCATGGCTTTAAACCCAGGATCTGTTGATCCCGTGTTTTGTACGACCAGTCCATTCATCGATCATCAGTATGACGAGATCGTACTACTGGAGAAATATCTTGCAGGCGTCGAGAGGTAGTTCTCCAGTGCACTGTCCCGCGCCACCCTCGAATACTACCGCTACTGTGCACATCTGGATTCTATGGGGTTGCCAGATTAAGATTTATTCAGCTGGACTGGCATCTGATCACAGCTTTGGTTGAGAGATGGAGGCCCGAGATGCATACATTTCATGTCTGTTGGAGAGTGCACTATCACTCTACAAGACATAAAAGTGTTGTTGGGGTTACCTGTTGACGATGAGCCGGTCACCGGAGTGATGTACGATGACTAGTTAGAAGTTTGTCAACTATACCTCGGTGCGACCCCACCTGCCGACAAGATTAAAAGATCGAGGTTAAGTTTAATATGGTTAGGAACACAATTTCGTGAGCTCACAGATGATGCAAACGAGGAAACCGTCATAAGATATGCGCGAGCATATATACTACAAATGATGGGTGGAAGCCTGTTTTCAGATAAATCAAGTCATTTTGTTCACTTAATGTTTCTACCACTGTTAGCTACCCTCCATGATGCGGGGCGGTATTCGTGGGGTGGAGCATGCTTGGCATGGTTGTATAGACAACTATGCAAAGCAACAAGACCTGAGGTTCGAGAGATAGTTGGACCTCTCATACTTTTGCAACTATAGGCTTGGGAGCGATTTCCAACAATGACTCCACAATTACAACATGTTAATGACGCTCAGTTAGTTGGACGAGTCTACGGTTCTCGATATGTTGTTTTAATCCAATTTAATTTTTATATCACCGATCTAGTTAATTTAAATTCTAAATTATCAATTTAAAAATTTAGGTGAAAAGACAAATTTTGTGTGACTAGGATAGCCACACATGTAGTCAGCCAATATAAATACATGTTTGATCTGCTTCAACCTAAACAGGTACATTACATTAAACCTAATTGATTATTTTATACACATTTTTATTGTATTTTTCTTTAATATTCTCTAATATAATATTTTGTATTTCAAGTTATTTGGGAGCCGTACAAAATTATTATGCATACTTTGCCTAATTTTTGTATGAATGGTCAAAAACATATGGCCGACGATGAGTCCTCTCATATGTTTTCACATTGGTGAGTGGCATCTTCCTGATAGGGTGATGAGACAATTCGATTTTCAACAGGATGTCCCATCGCCTTGTAATACTGAACCCGTACTACATGATATTGACCTAAGGACTGGAGATTGGTCCAAAAAAGTTGCACATTTGGTAGTGCGATGGCACTATCATGCAAGATTTATTACAGTGAGGGTTTCTCTTGAACAGTTTGACACAGATGTCACTCCAGAATATATTCATTGGTATAATAATATCACAAGGCGTTACGTCACTCGTCTAGGAGCAGCTGTGGGTCATCTGGTAAATGAATGAATATTATCTAATTATTTTTAATTTAAATTTATTTTAAATATTGTCTAATTGTTTTATATTCACAAAGATCGAACAACAGTAGACTCCTTGAGGTTGCGAATGATCTGAACCAGGTTCTTGCTATATGTAGTGACAACCAAAGCTATATGGAGGAAATTCATTATATGTACGATATACCTATTGTTCCTCCACCAGCTCCTAGACGTAGAGGACCTGTTCGGGAAGAGGATGAGTTTGATGAGGTTGCACATAATGTGGAAGAGTTGCCCCCTATGATGCAGACGCAGAGTCAAACTGATTATGTTAGTCCGATGATGATGATGCCAGCATTTGGTTTAGGACATTATGACTCAGAGGCTAGTCCTTCGTCTTCATATGTGCATGAACACGGTCGGAGTCGTGGAGAGCATAATGAATATTTATATTATGAAGCGCCTGCAGAGATACCAGAGTAACATCAAGAACCTGAGCAACCTCAAGTTCGAAGTCGACAACGACAACTAGCTCGAAATTGACGATGTCTGCCTTGTGGGATACATTGATTTTTGTAATTATTTTTATGTAAATGAGATATTTAATTTACATTCTTTTATTTTTATGAGATATTATTTTTTTAATTTATTCTTTTTAGAATTTAAATAAAATAATAAAATATTTTTAGAAATTTTTTTATAAAATGGAAAATTAAAAAAAAAAAAAAGGAAGGAAGAAAGAAAGAAGAAGGACAATGTGTGATAATTAAAAAAGAAAAGAAAAAGGGAAATTTGTATGGATGACCAAAAAATTGAAGAGTACTCTCGCTCTCTATCAAAATCTCGCTATCTCGCTCTTGCTCTCGCTCAAAATCTCTCTCTTGCTCTCAAAATCTCGCTCTCTCTCTTTTATTTTTATGAGATTATTTTTTTAATTTATTCTTTTTAGAGTTTAAATAAAATAATAAAATATTTTTAGAAATTGTTTTTATAAAATAGAAAATTAAAAAAAAAAGGAAGAAAGAAAGAAGAAGGTCAATGTGTAATAATTAAAAAAGAAAAAAAAAAGGACATTTGTACGGATGGCCAAAAATTAAAGTGTACTCTCACTCTCTATCAAAATCTCGCTATCTCTCTCGCTCTCAAAATCTCGCTCTCTCAAAATCTCGTTCTCTCTCAAAATCTCGCTCTCTCTCATAATCTCTCTCATAATCTCGCTCTCTCTCAAAATAATAATAAAAACTTTGGAAAAGCAAAAGGGCAAGGTCGAGGGTTCAAAATTCGACCTACCTTGGTCAAATTTTGAACCCTCGACTTATTTAAAAAAAACAAAAACAACAACAATATTTTTCCAAATAGTTTGAAAACAACAATATTTTTCTAAATAGTTTCTAAAAGGATAATATCTTTTTAATTTTTCCCTCAAATTATACCGACTAAAATGATATTTTAATATAAATTATTTGTGGAAAATAGCTCTCATGTTTATTTATAGTGTTCATTAAATTTCATTATTAATAATTATTTTAAAATAATAGATTATTAATATTTTACCCGTCAAATTTTTTAAGTTAAATTGCATTTTTGGTTCCTATGATTTAATGGTTTCATAAAATGACCTTCATAAATAATCCTTACAGGAGGAATTATTTATAGAAATTTATGAAACCATATAGAGTATTTATGAGTTTTTTTTCAAACTATAAAAACTAAATTTAATTTTTAAAATCAAGAGGACTCAACTTTAAATTTTTTCTTAATATATAATTATGTTGTGTTAGGTCTATGCAATGTCCATACTTTTTTTTTTATTTTTAATTACATGTTGAATTCATGAATATTTGTAGTCTTCATTTTGGGAGTTTTTAAGTTTTATGAAGTTGAGATTTGAGTCTTTTATTTTTTTTATTTTTTTTTATTTTTTTTATTTTTTTGCATTTGTAATAATATTATATTGTTTTTAGTTTTACGAAGTTGAGATCTGAGATTTTTTTTATGATTTTTTATAATATTAGATTTTTTTTTTAGTATTAGAGTTGTTTATATTTATGATTTTCTTGAAAAAAAAAAGTTTAGTATTAGAGTTTTTTTTTAAAAAATATCATTATACTAATTTGAGTTTTTCTAAAGATTTTTTTTAGTATTACAGTTGAATATTTTAAAGTTCTTAAAAAGTATAGGTGTGACAAATGTTTAGTTATGAAATGTTGAACAATTTTAGTTAGATAATTAGTAAAAAAAATTAGTGATGTATAATAAATTATTTATGTTGGAGTTTATGGAGGTTTTATTTTAATATCATAGTTGGAGAAAATAATTAGAAGAATATAGTTGTTTGGAAAATATTTAGAAAAATATTGTGGCTGGCAGATGGTCGAAAGTTTGACCTGCGATCAAATAAGAATTAAAAAAAACATCACATCTCTAAAACTACAATATTTTCCTAATAATTTAGAAACTACAGTATTTTTCTAAATATTTTATAAATATACCATTTTTATCAAATTTTTTCCTTCTATCAGCATCTATAAATTATAGAAACTGATAGAAGTCTATCATTGATAGAGACTGATAGAAACTTATTTGTATCTATAAATGATAGAAACTGACAGAAGTCTAATTAAATTTTACTATTTTTTATAAATAATTCCCCTATTTTTCTATTTTTGAAAATCCCTCCAACTAAAAAGTACGTTCAGATATTTTTTTTTAAATCCTAAATGCTTAGCTATTTTTTGAGTTAGAATATCTAAAATTAGTATTTCCTCTCGTTGAACATTTTTATATAATACTTAAATTTAATATATTCAAGAAAGATTGTATTACATACAAATATAATCCATTTACAAAATGTAATATATATATATATATATATATATCAATCTACAAAATGTAATATCATAAATATCTAAAGTCGAGAAATATTTCAAAAAGTATCAATATACAACTCAACCAAAATCAATACTAATTTATTGAAGATATATGATTTTGATTTGACCATCAATGTGTGTTGCCAATAATTAAAGGTCATGGTATTAAATTTACATCGACATATTGATATTTTCATAAATATTTTCATATTTTTATGAATTTAATGTTGACATAAATAAAGAATCGACATTTTCATTATATTATAGAAAAAATTATGAAAAAAAACAACAAACATGCCATTATTATGGATATAATATAAACCATAAATAGTTTAAGTAGTTTAAAAATATATGTTTATTTATTAATTTAAATATTTTATTATTTAAAATTTTCAAGTATACCATCAACATTTTATTGATATATATATTCATCAACACATTTCTTTCAAATTAAGACTTTAATATTTTTATTGAGATCAACATTTTAAAAGTTGAAAATATATCTTGATGCAAACTTTTAATAAAATGAATAAAAAAGAAACAAAGATTAATATTGGATAAATGGGACAAATAATACAATTAAAAAGAATAATTAGAAGAAAGATGTTGTTTTGGAAAGAATTAAGAAAAACATGTAAATATGTTGTCCTTATGAGTGCGTCTCCTTAACAGACGCACTCGTCTATTTTATTTTTTATTTTTTTATTTTTTAATTCTTCTGTTAACGAAAGTTTCTCACTTCTTTTCTTTTTTCCTTTTTTTTTATATATATATTTATTCTTTGTGGTTTTTCTTCCATAGTTCTATCAATTTCTTTTTTTTTTGGTAAATTATAAAAACTACTCTGGAATATTGTGGCAACTGCAATTACACTCTCAAATTACAATCGTAGAAATAATAATGGAAGATTTTCCAATCATTTCTTTATATTTTACAATTCCGCCCTTTTATATTCTTCTATTTTTTTATTTGTTTTGATTGTTATCTTCGCACCAATTTGTATTGGAGGTGTTCTCCTATTTTTCTATTTAATAATGGATGCCCAGCCTCTGTATACATATAGAGAATTATTATCAATATTCAAATATTTCTTTATGGTATCAGAGCTACAATCCTCTCTTTTTTCTTTTATGTGTAATGGCATTATCTTCCACGCTACCTTCAACGTCATCTTCAACAGTGTCCTCAACAACATCCTTTACCATTTTACCAATTACATCACAACAACCTACATTATCCCTCCCACAAAACTCACCAATCAGACAACCTACTACCAGCCAAAATCAAACCCCACCCCTTACCCTACCCATTGCCAATACTTGTCCTCCCCAACTTCATCCCCGTCCCCAAATAAACCCTCGGTTTCCTATCAATCCAGGTCTACATACTTTTCAACCTACCAATGGATTGTACCCTTATCTGACTACTCAACCACTAAATTTTTTGCCTCCACCATCACAGAACACTAGTCTGTTCCCTTCTCTTTCTCAACCATTGTCTATCAAACTACCGACTCAAATTACCTCCTTTGGAAAAATCAACTTCTTAGTTTTATCATCGCTTATGATGTTTAGGGGTTTATTAATGGCTCCATTCCAGCTCCACCACAGTATCTTGATCAGCTCTGTACTCAAGTGAATCCACATTTTACAGTTTGGCAACGATTCATTATTCTCCGCTTTTGTTCATTATTCTTACGCTTTTCATCAAATTTACATAAAAGCATCAAGTACTCAAAAGTTCCAAACATCAAGTAATGTGGTTTTTGTAGTAGTGCTTATAATGGACATGTGCAGATTGTTGTAGGCAATGTTAAGCATATTCCAGTGTTTAATGTTGATTCTGTGTCTGTTTCTTCAAACTTGTTTTCTAGTCCGCTTCATCTTAGATCTATGCTTCATGTTCCTGCTATTTCCCATAAATTAATAAGCATAGCTAAACTTTATTATAGTAATATGCCTTTTGTTGAATTTCATCCTACTTACTTTATTGTGAAGGACCAAACCTCCAAGAAGGTTCTACTCTAGGGGCACCTTGATCGTGGTCTATGTAAGCTTTCGACATCTGCTGTTGTTCCACATGTGTCTTCAACCTCTTCAACACCAACTATTTTTCTCTCTACGCTACATGACCTTCAAATTTGGCACCATAAGCTTGGTCATCCGACTATTCTAGTTGTTTAATTTTTCTTGAGTCTTTGGCATGTCAAACTGAATTCCAGTTCTTTTCCTTTTTGCAATGCGTGTCAAATGGCAAAAAGCCATCATTTACTATTTTCAATGTCTTCTTCTTCCTCTACTTATCCGTTCCAACTTATGTACTCAAACATGTGGGGGCCTTCTCCTATAACTTCTATAAATGGTGTTCATTATTTTTTTTTTCTTTTTATTGATGACTATAGTAAATTCACATGGATCTACCTTCTCCGAACTAAGAGTGAAACTCTATCTTTCTTTTTATAGTTTAAAGCTATGGTTGAAAATCAATTTCATTATGATATTGTTGCCCTCCAAACTGATGGGGGTACTGAATTTAAACCTCTAAGCCATATTATACTTACTCATGGTATTCAACATCGAATTTCACATCCATACACTCCTAAAATAATGGTAGCGTTTAGTGGAAAAATCGTCATGTTATTGAAGTTGGTTTGTCTCTTCTAGCTTTTGTGTAATGACCCGAGTTCAGGAGGGGTACATGAATGAACCGATATCACATTCGAATGAGAGGGATCCTAAGGACATGAAAGTATGGTTAAGAAAGGCTTAAAAGAATTAAAAGTTACTACCTATACCAACAAGGTGCATCTTCCTTTTCGGTGGCTCAATCATAAGAACTCCAAAGTTAAGCGTGCTTAGCTTTAGAGCAATCCTATATTGGGTGACCTCCTAGGAAAACTCCTAGGATGCATGTGAGTGGGGACAAAGTATTCTGAAAGGACCCGTGTTGGTTTGTAGGACAACTTTCATTTCTAAAAAGCATTCAAGGCAAGGGAGGATGACATAATCAGGTCGTAGGAGAATGCTGGGGCCATCAAGTGTCGAATTTGGATTTCGAATCTTGGGCCTGGGGTATTACATTTTTTTCCATACCTCAAATTTATTGTCATTTGTTTTTCAAACTGCAGTTCACATTATTAATCGCCTTCCAACCCAAGTTCTCAACAATTCCTCTCCATATTAACTTCCAAATTATTCGCTACTAAAGTCTTTTGACTATGCGTGTTTCCCTTTTCTTCGGCCTTATAATGATAATAAACTTCAATTTCGATCTAGCAAATGTGTATCCATTGGTTATAGTGTGTCTCATAAAGGTTATCTTTGTCTTGATGGCTCTAGTGCTTGTATATATGTGTCTCGACATGTGATTTTTAATGAAGCTATGTTTCCCTTTCGTCTGTTAGTTTCAGCCCCTTCATCTCTCAATAATGATAAGTCTGATTCGATGTCCTTTATTCCTTTTCCTGTGTCTACTAATTATGTTCAACCATTGTTTGCTAATCCTGCTCAGTGTCCATTATCTCCCATCCTTTGCCATCAAATTTGCCCCTCCTATCCCACTGGCCACATCTCCAAATCTTCACCTTTCTCCATCTTTACGTCCTTATCCCGCCACTTTATCTCCAGATTCTATTTCCTTTAGCAATCTTTCGTCTCCTTTTTCCTCTTCTACGTCTATATCCCCGATAGCTCAAAGCTTTTCTCCTCCCCTTCCTACCTATCCCAGATCAATCAACATTCTATGATCATTCAATCTAAGGTTGGAATTTTCAAACCTAAGGCATTCTTAACAGTTTCCCCTACTGTAATTTCGGTTTATGCATAGCCTGTTGTTTCCGTTTGTGATTGTATTGATAATGTTCATATACGATTGAAATTTGGAACGATCCTTCCACTGCTCATGGAAATCCTCATGTCTGATTTCTTTCAATTGGTATCAGAGCCAAGTTGTTCTGATATTTCAAATTTTGCTTCGTGTTGTGGTTGATTTTATTGAAGGAAATCGGACATGAGGATTTTCATGAGTAGTGGAAGGATCGTTCCAAATTTTAATTGTATATGAACATTATCAATTACAATCACAAACGGAAACAACAAGCTATGCATAAATCGAACTATAGCATGCTTTTCTAAAGATCAAAGGATAGAATTAACATACCTTTGAAGACTCATCTTCAACACCCTTGATCACGAACGCTTGAACAGACTCCAAGACTGCAACTCTTGAATGCTCGTACATGACGACCGCTACATTGCACGATTACAACAATCTCAAACAAAACGAATGCAACGAACAACCTCTACAGAACCTTGACTAGTGTTGAGTTGAGTATGACACCACCATAATGGCTACCTAGGTATTCTTGGTGTGAGAATCTAGAAGGGTTGGCTCTGTGTGAACTTGGTTAGAGGAAGAGATCGGAGGAGAACAATCGTGTAAACGATTGAGCTAGTGGGAGATGTTAAAGTCTATCGCATAGATGATGCCCAATCGTTTAACAAACACTATTCGGTCGTTTAGCAAAAGTTGCACGATCGTTTAGCTAGTTGTCCAGCTGAATGTCTATCGTATATAAACACTCCATGATCGTCTAGTCTCTCTAAGCTGTCGTTTAGAAAATCTAATTTACTTGACAGCCGCCGTGAGTAATTTTCAAGAATGGAAATCTCAATTCAACAACTTCTAAATTTAGGAAAACATTTTTTCTTTTTATATCACGATTACCATGAAACTACCAATAACCTCCCACTCAATTAGTTATTAGAGAAAAAGATATAATTATACAATAATTAATATTATTATAAATATATATGATAACCAACTTACCATACTATATTTATAACCTATAGTTTTAATATTTCATCTCATGAAACATATAAACTATAGCTCTTTTTTATTCCATGGTACTTAATGTAAATCTCATTTACATTAATCCTCCATTTGACGTATTTCATACATCACACCGATCATATCATATATAATCGAATTACCTCTTGTCAATTTGAAGATTTTAAATCAACACCAAAAACTGATTCTCAACTTGAATCCATTGAGCTTCCAAGGCGATCTTACGGACCTGTAGCTCGAAGCTCCAACAGTACGTGAATAACTGACTAAACTCTTTAGTCACGAGTTCCACCATCTATTAATTGCCAGGAACTCCACTAAAGACCGACAACTGAACTTTCTTTACTACAAATTTATTATGTGTCCATCTTAACCAATCAACAGTGCGATAACCTTTCATAAATCGCTCATAAGTACAGCTCGGCCAATAACCGTTATGGCCCTATAGTCACATCTAACTCCTTAAGTACCATTGATCCCTCTAATGAACATAAGTCATAGTCCTACTATGACTGAGTCCTCTCATTCAAAGAGAAGTTGTGGCCACTATGTTCAAGCCCCGAAATCAGCCTTGAAAGGAGCAATCGATCTACTTACCCCTGCTTTGGGGAACGATTGAATTCCATCTTGTGTAACTGAGTTCTCAGCTCCCAAATCAGACAAGTCCCCAAAAAGGTAGGCATGTTGAGTTAGCAATCTGGCCACTCTCACAATACTAATCAAATGACCACCCTTAAAAGCAGGAGTTCCCAAAACACTCAGGATTGAGTCATGTCACCTATTGTCGTTTAGGTGAGATGTAAGTCTCCAGTATCAACAGCGTTATATACAGAGTCTAGTCATCTCGTGGTCCGGTCTTATATAAACTCTTCGTATAGGACACCCCTGCTTGCATATCTCCACATGAATGGTTAGGATCTACCATCTGTAGTATTTTACAACAATTACAAATCTCTACAAAGCGGACCGTATCCATAGAGTCACTAGGATCAGGTATCCCTCCTTAATCCTTATACTACAGATCTATTTAGGTTATCACTTAAGACATGATCCACTTATATATCTCATATACATGCTTAAGTTTATATACAATAACAATGGAGCTTTGTTTATTGGATATGAGTAAATGCCAAAATTAAATAACTCTTATTTTATTCATAAAAAAAGTGTATAAATTACAAACAATGAGACTCAAGGAGAATTAGGACACCAATCCCAACAACCCCTTCGTCTTCAACAACCGTACCAACTGAGCCATCTAATTACAAGAGTGGTCTTGCTGATCCTTGCTGGAAACAGGCCATGATTGATGAATATGAGGGCTTACTAAGGAACAACACATGGTGCTTAGTTCCATTATGTAACGACCCGACCCCCTAAAACTTAAGTTAGGCTGTTACTAAATACATGCATGCATGGAACTCAAAACGACACTCGTTTATGGCGAAATAAATGCTAATTAAATAAGGTAAGTTCAAAATACTTTCATTAAATTCAAATACTAAATCAATAGTAGGATACCCATAAATCATAAAAGATAACAAATAAGTCTGAAAAAAGATTCTTAAATGTAAGTTTTAAACATCAAAACTAAAAATTAAGAGAAACATGAAAAGAACTTTAAATCTCATGATTGAGCAACTGTAACGACCCAACCCCCTAGGACTTAAGTTAGGCCATTACTAAATACATGCATGCATGGAACTCAAAACGACACTCAGTTATGGCGAAATAAATGCTAATTAAATAAGGTAAGTTCAAAAGACTTTCATTAAATTCAAATACTAAATCAACAGTAGGGCACCCATAAATCATAAAGGATAATAAATAAGTCTGAAAAACGATTCTTAAATGTAAGTTTTAAACATCAAAACTAAAAATTAAGAGAAGTATGAAAAGAACTCTAAATCTCATGATGCGGAAGCGTAAAAACTAGTCCCAGTGGCTCGATCACGAATTCTGCTTGTCCATCGCTGGTGCATCTCTACCCTTACCTGAAACAACAACATGAGAAAGAATGAGTATAAAATACTCAGTAAGTAACCCCACTACTGGGGTCAGGCTGGGCATCTATGTCCTATAGATACCCATCTCTGGTGAAACATATAAACTACTTTAGTCCTCATGAACTCATACATGCATGAAAAACTTATTTCTATCCTACTGTAGTTAAGTATGCTCACTACCTCTGGTTAATCCCGAAGGAAACACAATCTCTTACATACGCATGGTTATGCATACACCTCTTTCATATACACATATCCCACTTAATGTGTACCTCTTTCGTACACATGATTACGTATACACTTCTTTCGTATACACATAACCCACTGAATGTGTACCTCTTTCATACACCTGGTTAAGTATGCACCTCTTCGTATACACCTAACCTATTGAGTATGTACCTCTTTCGTACATCTAGTTATAAATACACCTCTTTCGTATACACGTAACCCACTGAATGTGTACCTCTTTTGTACACCTGGTTAAGTATACACCTCTTTCGTATACACCTAATCTGCTAAGTATGTACCTCTTTCGTACATCTAGTTGTGTATACACCTCTTTCGTATACAAATAACCCACTGAATATGTACCTCTTTTGTACACCCCAGATCCTCTAGGTATGTATCACTTTCATACACACCAGCCCTAGTACATCTCTTTCATGTACTAGCGCCTTTGGACGTGCATCACTTTCATGCAGTCACATAGTCTGGAAAGGAAAAGAGATTGCATCTAACTTCATATTACATATAACATTCACCTAATCATGAATCCTTTAAAATCTCCTGATCAAGGTCAGGCTAGTTAACCTCAACATATGTAATTAATCTAGTATTAATAAATCCATTCTAGTACATCACTTTCATGCACTAACTCATGTAACAATCAAACATTTGAAATTTCATAATACATCATATAACTTACACACTTTCATAATTAGTCACATCAATAAACACATCCACAAAATGCTCCAACTTTCATCTAACTTTAAAACATTTCCGTAGTAGTGTCGCTTAACTCATAATTTAGGGTCATGCCCAATCGTTCTTTTAATATATTTCATAAAATTCTAAATGATGCTCATACATTAACATGCTTCAGTCATATTATCGCATGCTCATATATCTGTTCTAAATAGTTCATTAAATCTCAGAATAGTCAAAATTATCCTGGTAACTAGTCTTATAATCCTCAACATCAACAGATCAAATACAACTATATGGAATCACATACCATCTCATGCTAGCATTCAAGTGTCTATGTGCACAAATAAATCTTTCAGATCTCATATCAGAACATACATTGGTCATACTATACTATCAGTCCATCATGCTGTCATTCTGCCATATCATTCATTTATCATGCTAGCATACATCTAATGCTTGGCCTATGGGCAGTTCCAGTAATAATTACTTACCTCTAATCGCAAACTCTAGAAACTGGAAGCTCAACTCTTCCTTGCCCAATGGAACCTTGAATCAAACAAACATGCAAAACAACTTTAATCCTTGTTGGTTGTTGTTCGAAATTTGGAGCCAATAAGAAGTGGGTAACTCAAATCTAATGTCGAAATAGAATAGGGAACTGTCGAACAATTGTCAAAAAGGGGAAAACGTTGTTGTTAGGGTGTTTTGATCAGGCGAGATGCTGCTTAAAGTTGCTAGAAGTCGCAAGCGTTGTGGCCGTTGAAGTTGTATGCTGCGGCGTCAGAGGACATTCATTGGAGAACGTGGGCATTGTCGTTATTCATGGGAAGGAGAAAACGAACAGATGGGAGGTGGGGTTTGATTTTTTTAAAAAACAATGATAATAATAATAATAAAAAAACAAAAAAGGAAATAAGCATAATTACATTTAATTCCTTTCTGTTTTACTATTAAATTCCATTACATTTAATTCATTTCCGTTTTACTATTAAATTCCATTACATTTAATTCCTTTTCGTTTTACTATTAAATTCCTTTCCATTTAAAAAAAAAAATTAATTCCTGCCATAATTTCCAATTTGAATAATTTCACGCTAACAATTAAATTCCCACACTTACACTTGAAGTCCAAAATTCCAAAAATACCCTCTAACTAATAACAATTACTGAAATTCCAAATAATAAAGTTACTGAAATTACATTATTACTAAAAAATGTGCATTGTGTTACACATTACCTCTGAACCGAAAGGTCATTGGGTGTAAATGGATCTTTCGTGTGAAACTAAGGCCCAAAGGGGAAGTCGATCGTTTCAAAGCTCATTTAGTTTCCCAAGGTTACTCCCAAACGCCTGGTATTGACTATTCTGAGACATTTAGTCTTGTTACCAAGCTTGCAACCATCCGCATTGTGTTATCTTTAGTTGTTTCTTTTGGTTGGAATGTTAGAAAACTTGATGTTCAAAAAGCATTCCTTCATGGTGATTTGCGGGAGGAAGTTTATATGAAGCAACTAGTAGGTTTTGTTATTGCCTTTCATCCTCAACATGTCCTTCAGATTCATAAGTCTCTATATGGTCTTAAATAAAGTCTTCACACTTGGTTTTCCAAGCTTAGCTCTTACTTAATTGGTTTGGGTTTCACAGGTTCAAAAGAGCTAAGATAAGATACCCATAAAAATTGTAACATCTATAAGACCTGACCTCGAAGTGTTAAGGTCTTGTCATATAACTCCATTCATGACTGAGACTTCACTTCACTAGGATGACCATAGGTAACATGACCTCAATCCTGAGTGAGTTGGGAACTCCTGCCATTGAGAGCGGTCCTTTGATTTGCATGGGTGTGAGTGACCAGTGCGCCAACTCAAACCTACCATTTTAGGGATTTGTCTGATTTTGGAGCTGGGAACTCAGCTTCACAAGATGAAGTTCACTCCTTCCCCAAAGTAGAGGTAAGTAGATAGATTGCTCTCTTAAGGGCTGATCCTAGGGCTTGAACGATATAGCACCATGAACCTTCTCATGGCCTGAGAGGTATTCACACATAGTAGGACTATGTTGTATTGTTCATTAGAGGGATCAGTGGTACTTAAGGAGGAAGAGGTAATTCTAGGGGCAAAATGATAAATTGGCCTACTGTAATGACGAGCATCTGTGAAGGGATCATCGTACTGATGATTGATTATATCCAATAGACTTAGAAATATATCTATGGAAAGAAGAGTTCAGCTGTTGGTCTTTAGTGGAATGTCTGACAGTTAACAGATGGTGGATATCGTGACTAAAGAGTTTAGTCAGCTATTTACGTACTATTGGAGCTTTGAACCATAGATCCATAAGGTCCCCTTGGTAGCTTGGATACAAGTTGAGAGTCAGTTTTTGGGTCAATTTGAAAATTTCAAATTGACAAGAGGGAGTTCGATTATATATGATATAATTGAACGAGTTAATTAAATATGATATAATTAATTTTTTGTATGAGATACATTAATTTAGAGGAAATTAGATATAAATATGATTTATATTTAGTAGAGGAAAATATTATAATTAATATATGATATTAATTTATATGTTATGAATAGGATGAGATCATATTCATTGGACGGTTATAAAGGAAATGAGACGGCGTCTCTTATGTTCTAATAACGGATGAGTATATTGAAAGATCACTTTGAGATGCATAAATAGCTGACGGTGTGTTAAGCATGGGATGCATGGACATTGTGTTAAAGAGAGTGTCATCGCTTAAAAAATCAGTGCCTATATGATAGTACCTACACGATCGCTTACATATACGATATTGCTAAGCGATTGCTTACCGACTACACCTTTGCGCGCTATTAACTAAACGATCGTTTACCTTTTCCTAAGAGATTTTTTAGCTCCCGATATTTACTAAACGATTGTATAGATGATCGCTTAGTTTTTCCTACACGACCGTTTAAACGATTGCTCACCCTTTTCCTACACGATCGTTTAGACGATCGCTTACCCTTTCCTACATGATTGTTTAGACGATCGCTTACTTTTTCCTACACGATCGTATACTTCACCTAAATGATCAAGCATCTTGTCTATGTGATAGACGACCTCATCTCCCACTTGCTTGATCGTTGAGTATAGTCTTTTTTCCTCCTTCCCTCTACTAAATCCGAACAAAGCCTACACTTTGGATTCTTACTCCAAGAATATTGAAGGCTCTGAATGATGGTTTCATATTTGTTTCCTTCTGTTCGAGTGGTGATTGTTCGAGGTAGACGGTTTGGTTTTAGACTCATTGTGAAGAAGAAATCTTCATCTGGTATGACCTCTTGATCTCTTTAGCATTATGAATGCATATTAGTATGTATGTATATGTGGTAATTCTATCACAATCAATTGGAATAGATCCGCTTCTGTTCGTAGGTACTCTTGAATAAGAGTTCCTTCAGCTCGGCACATGTGCTTGAGCAAATCCTAAGAAATTGGAACCTTGTTCAAAATTGTGCCTATTTATAAGTTACCCCAAAGGAACGAGAGGTGATTACTTCTACGATCCTAAAGATAATAAAGTGTTTGTGTCGATAAATGCTACATTTTAGAAGAAAACCACATAAAGGAGCATAAGCCCCGTAGTAAGATAGTGTTAAATGAACTTTATAGAGAAACTACTAAACTTTCAACAAGAGTTGTTGAAGAACCCAATACCTCAATAAAAGTTGTTGAAGGTAGTTCATCTAGTAGGTTAAATCTACCTCAAACGTTGAGGGAGTCTCGACGTAGTAGGAGAGTTGCAAACTTGCCTATTCGTTATATGGATTTAATAAAAATCTTAGCTATCATAGCTGACAGAGATATTTAGGATCCGTTGCCTTACAAGAAGGCAATGGAGGATGTTGACAAAGATGAATTGATCAAAGCTATGGATCTCAAAATGGAGTTTATGTACTTCAATTTTGTTTGGGATCTTGTAGATCAATCTGATAGGGTTAAACCTATAGGTTGCAAATAGGTCTATAAGAGAAAACGAGGTGTGATGGGAAGGTGCAAACCTTCAAGACTAGACTTATGGCAAAGGTTTATTCCCAAGTTGAGGGAGTCGACTATGAGGAAACTTTCTCACCTATTGCCATGTTGAAGTCTATCCAGATACTCCTACCCATTACCTCATATTATGACTATGAGATTTGGCAAATGGACGTCAAAGCTACTTTTCTGAATGGAAATCTTGAGGAGAGCATATATATGGAGCAACCTGAGGGATTCATAACCCAAGGTCAAGAGCATAAGGTTTGCATACTTAATCGATCCATTTATGGATTGAAACAAGCTTCTCGGTCTTGGAATATATGATTTAATATTGCGATCAAATCTTATGGATTTGATCAGAATGTTGATGAGCCTTGTATTTAAAAGAGAATCATCAACAGTTCAATAGCTTTTCTTGTGTTGTATGTAGATGATATCCTACTCATTGGGAATGATGTAGGTCTATTAACTGAAACTAAAAATTGGTTAGTGACCCAATTCCAAATACAAGATTTGGGAGAGATACCGTTTTTTCTAGGCATTCAGATCTTTAGAGATGAAAAGAACAAAACATTGGCTCTATCTCAACCATCATAAATTGACAAAATACTTGTCAAGTTTTCGATGCAGAACTCAGAGAGAAACTTGCTCCCTTTTAGGCAGGGAGTTATTTTGTCTAAGGAACAATGTCCTAAGACACCTCTAGAGGTTAAGGACATGAGATAGATCCCTTATGCATCGGCTGTTGGTAGCCTGATGTATGCGATGTTATGTATTAGACCAGACATCTGCTATGCAGTGAGGATAATCAGTAGATATCAGTCTAATCCAGGATTTGATCACTAGACCGCCATTAAAAACATCCTAAAGTATCTTCAGAGAATGAGGGACTAGATGCTCGTGTATGATGCTAAGGATTTGATCCTTATAAGATTCATGGACTCTGATTTCCAAATTGATAAGGAATTTAGAAAATCCACATCAGAATCAGTGTTCACTCTTAATGAAGGGACAGTAGTCTAGAGAAAACCAAGCAAGGGTGCATTGCTGACTTCACTATGGAGGCTGAATATGTAGCAACTTGTGAAGCTAAGAAAGTTGTGTGGCTCAGGAAATTCCTAACTGATCTAGAAGTGGTTCCAGACATGTCTAAGCCTATCACCTTTTATTATGATAATAGTGGTGCTTTGGCTAATTTTCGAGAGCCTAGGAGTCACAAACACGGGAAACACATAAAGCGAAAGTATCATCTCATTCGAGAGATAGTGCATCGAGAGGATGTGATTGTCATGCAGATAGCTTTGACGTACAACGCTGTTAATTCATTTACAAAGGTCCTTACGACTAAGGTGTTTGAGGGTCACCTATGGAGTATGGGTCTATAGGACATGCCACATCTAATCTAGGGCAAGTGAGAGATTTTGTACAGGGCGCATATTATGCCCTAGTTTCTTGTTTTGTGTACTTTTATATTAGTATGACTTTTATGATGTACACCTCACTAGCTTTAGGACAAGTGGGAGATTGTTGGGTTGATGCCCTAAATCTTGTGGATCATGTAGTTTATAATTGTAATGTACAAACAGTTTATTTATTTAATAAAATCTAAGATATTTTATTTGACATTTAGTAGCATTAACCTACAAAGCCAATAAACTAACCCCCAAGGTTATCTTCTATAACTTAAACATGTATGTAGAGACATATAGGTGGATCATGTTTAAGTGATAGCCTAAATGGTCTGTAATAGATGGATAAGGTTGGGTATCTTATCTTGATAACACTATGAATATGACCCGCTTTGTAGATGTTGCAATTTTTATAGAGAGCTAAGATAAAATATTGTTTGGGTCTCAGTCCAAATACATCACTGACCTGTTAGAGAGCTAAGATGTCTAATTGTTAGCCTTTGAATTCTCCAATGATGGCTAGCACTCAAATGTCTATTCATGACGAACAACCTCTTGAGGATCCAATTGAGTATCATAGTTTGGTAGGTGCTCTTCAATATTGCACCATTACCAGGCTTGATATAAGCTTCACTGTTAATAAGCTATGCCAGTTTCTCCATGCTCCTAAGTTTTCTCACATGCAAAGTGTTAAGCGGCTATTACGACATTTAAAAGGGTCCTCATCCCTTGGTCTCTCCTTTACCAAGAGCTCTGATCACTCTCTTACATGTTATACTGATGCTGACTGGGCAAGTTGTCCTGATGACCGATGAAATACAAACAACTTTTGTGTTTTTTTTTTTTGGCTCAAATTTGATATCTTGGAAATCTTCTAAGTAGAATGTTGTCTCTGGGTCAAGTGCTAAATTTGAATACTTAGGAATGTCTAATGCCACAGCTGAACTTATTTGGGTTCAGTCGGTGTTGTCTAAAATTGGAATGGCTGTTCAGCCTCCTATACTTCTTTGTGACAACATTAGCGCAACTTATATGGCTTCCAACTCTATTCTTCACAACTGAACTAAACACATTGAGATCGATCACCACTTTATTTGTGAACGTATTGCTTGAAATCAACTCATAGTTTGGTTTGTACCTTCTGATGATCAACTGGCCGATATTCTGACTAAGGCTCTACCTACTGCTCGTTTTTCAAGTCTTAGAACCAAGCTCACAATCCTTCCTAAGGACGTTTCTCGAGGGGGGATAATAGAAGATTTTTCAGTCATTTCTTCGTATTTTACAACTCTGCCCTTTTATATTCTTTTGTACTTTTTTATTTGTTTTGGTTGTTATCCTTGCACCAATCTGTATTGGAAACGTGTTCTCCTATTTTTCTATATAATAATGGTTGCCCAGCCTCTGTACACACCCAGAGAGAATTATTATCAATATTCAAATATTCCTTTAAATAATGACCTTAAATTAATACAAATGTTAAAATTAAATCCTAAAACTTACGAAATTTTAAAAATCGTAACAATTGTATGAGTTCAAGGGTTCACTTTTTATCATTTAGAGGCCTAATTTTATAACTATTGTAAGTTTGAGGGCCCAATTTTAATAGTGGTATAAATTTGAGTGCTCAATTTTTACAATTGAAAGTTTGATGGTGTAATTGCAACTACCATCATATTCTAGAGGGTGGCTTTTGTAATTTTCCATTTTTTTTTTTACCATTTTTCCATATTAAACTACTTTTTCATAGTATTGAGCTTGTCGAAAGTTATTTTTTATAAAAAAAAAAAATATAACTTTGGTCCCTAGATGGTTCTAATTTCTATTTGGTCATTAGGTTTTAAAATATTATATTTTTAGTCTTTCAATTTTGAGTTTGGTTTCATTTAATCTCTAGGTTTCATAATATTACAGTTTATCCTTAAGATATGAATTTGTTTTAATTTGATGTTTATGTTTCAAGATTTACATATTTAATCTTGATTTTTCAGGTAATACCTATTTTCAGTCTTTGATATCCATCACCCAATTTTAGTCCCTATATTTTTAATAAATCTTAAATATTAATTTAGTCATTTTTTGAAAGTACATGAACCAAAATTAGATAATATAAAATACGGGAATTAAAATTCAACAAACTTCAAAGTATATAGACCAAAATGATATTTTAACCAAAACAAAATATCACTAATGTGAATGTAATATTAATAATGAACTTTTTAACTCGTTAAAAAAAGCATAAAATGTTTATTCATTACTTTCTTTGATTTTTTTTTTGTTTTAAAGATTTTTCTTTATAAATATCTAGACATTGGCATTTTATTGACATTTCTATCGATATTTTTCTAAAATTGAGACTTCGTTTAAACCTATTTATTTCTTTAATCTTTTTATTCTTTTAGTTTTAAATTCAACAAATGCGAAAATTTGGGTTAATGCCGATGACTTAGATTATTTTAAATAAATTAATTGGAATTAATGTCAAATACTGAAAGTGAGTATTTTTTGAAAAATCAAGATTGAATGTGTGAATTTCAAAACTTAGAGACCAAACTAAATTTAAATGTGAAAAATCAAAATTAAAGGTGTAAATCTTGTAGAGACCAAATTAAATTTAAATGTAAAAAATCAAGATTAAATGTGTTAATCTTGAAATCTAGAAACCAAATTAAAATAAAATTGATATCTCGAAGATAAAATTATAATATTGTGAGTTTAAATTGAAATAAAACTCAAAATTGAAGTAATAAATATGTAACATTTAAAATTTACCTGCTTTTCTTAATTTTTTTCAAAACAACTTCTTTTCTTAATTTTTCTTTTCAACTGCATTATTTATCCCACTTATCCTTAATATCCTTAACTATTGAATTAAAAAAGAGAGGCCAGATGTGGATGGACTTCACATGGACTCAAACCATGTTCCTATTTGGGTTCCAGAAGCCCAATGAATCCCTTTCATACTTGATTTCAAAAGCCCAAGTCCAATTAATCAATTTCTTAAAAAAATTAAGCCATGTTTGATAACCATTTCGTTTATTGTTTTTAGTTTTAAAAATTAAGCTTATTTCCTCCACATTTCTTGCCATGATTTACATTTTTCCTAAATACAATGATCGAATTCTTAGCCAAATTTTAAAAATAAAAACAAATTTTCAAATGCTACTTTTTTTAGCCTCAAAATTTGGCTTGGTTTTTTAAACCATTGGCAAGATAGATAGTAAATGAAGAAATTTGGGTTGAAAGTAGTGTCTATAAACTTCATTTTCAAAAACAAAAACAAGAAAACAAAAAGGTTACCAAAAGAGGCCTTAATTTATTGGTTTTTGTTTTGGATTTTTAAAAATTAAGCATTTTTTCTTTCCATTTTTAAGTACAATGATTGAATTTTCAGTCAAATTCCTCAAATTTTGGCTTGGTTTTGATAAAAAGTAGATAACAAAAGAAAAAATTTGAAGGTGGAAGTAGTATCTATAGGCTCATTTTTTTTTAAAAAAGAATCAAATAGTTACCAAATGTGGCCTGAATAATCAAAATTATTTTTCTAATTTAAACAAAAAGTTTGGTAGCACTAATAAACGAGCTAACGTGGGACCTTGGACCTATAACTTTGAGCCTCAATGACCCAAAATTGATTAAGTAAAGACTTTAAATTAATTAATCATCCGATAACTCAAAGGTGCCAAAGTAGGCTTAAGTCCACTAACATAAAATATGTATTAACAAGTAAGAGGTCTTTGAATCAAATTCTCATATTTAAATAAATTATAATAAAAAAAAATAATTCAAAGTTAATTTTATCATATATTAAATTGCATTGATCTCATGCACTCTAGAAAAATTATGTACGTTCATATATAGGTATAACTATAAACGGACGATCATGTGACCCTTTGCGAAGTGATACACTGTTCTAACTAGACAAAACTACTATTTACCTAGCTAATTCCATTTATTGGTACTTAAGCTCTACTGTTTCTCTAATGGGTTGTTTAATTTCATGATTTCATCAATGAAAAATCTTTATTGGAGTATTAAGAAGGATAATACTCAATCATCCAAACTAGCACTTTATGGAGCAAAGCATAAAGCTAACACGTGCACACTTCACGCTTTGGATATTCGAGGTCATGGTCATGTAGGAATGTTCCCTGCTATACTCTCTAATTGAACATGGTTTAAGAACAAAAGTTTTTATTGCACAAACATTTACATGTGAATTAAATGACACACTCGTATATTGCACGAAGTTCATAATACGCTCAAAAGGATTAAATGGACTTATGATCGGTTTTATTAGTGTGATGTGATTGCATTACTTTTAACAGTCTTATATGAAATTATAGAACAAATCGTGATCTAATCTCACTTTAATTGAATAAAAAAAAAAAATCGAAGTCGAAAATATGAAAAAATATTTTTTCAAAAAATAATTAAAAATAGAGTATAAATATTGCATTAACAAAACTAGAAAAATAAAGTGTGAAAGCTGACCTATGCTGATAAATCTACGGCATTTATCATGGCTCATATATATTATTTTAGTGCATTGAACATTTTGAGTTACCAAAAGAAAAAAAACCCTAAAATAATAATAATAATAATAAAGAACAAAAAGGTTTGAGATGTACTTGTGACTTGTGAGCACGTAGTGGACTTTTATTATTTATATTATAATAAAATGGACCGACAAACAACAAAATTACTATTATTTATTTATAATAATAATTTGACATTCACACTTTCTTTAGTTTATTGTCAATAAATAACTATTATTGATAATATTGATACACGACGATTTTTAAAGACAAATTTTAAGTCTACTAATGAAATATGTTGTTGACTAGTAATAGATTAATTGTTTAATTAGCTTAAATTAGTAATAGACATAATGATATCTAAATAGGTTAACAAATAATTATGGATAGAAAACAAAAACTAAATATCACTTACATATACCCTTTTTATTCAATTGATAAATATATCGATATTATACCTAATAAAAAACGAGCATAAATAACATATAAATGAGTAATGCAAACAACTACATATAGAAAATGAAAGTTAAGTATCATAAATTTACCATTTTTATCGGTTTATATGGTAAAGGAGTGTTTGTACAATAAATTAAAAATATTTTAAATAAATGCGTGTTTTCTTTATAGAATGTGTATAATTTTATTATACACATATTACTAACATTTAGTCAAATTTAAATAGTTTTTCATCACAATTCTCCATTTATATTTTCATCCAATTTGTTAAAGTTTAGATTTTTAATCAAATTCTAAAAACAAAAATAAAATTTTAAAAATACTTTTATTTATTTATTTATTTCTTTTCTTCTTTTTTAGTTTTCATAACATGTTGTGGCTTTTGAACATATAAGTAAAAGTTGGATAAAGAAAAACTAAAAATGAAAAAATAAAAAAAACCAAAACTAACCATTTGGTTTTTAGTTTTTGACTTTTGAAACTTAATCTTATAAACATTAGTTTTATCAATAAATTTCTATATTTTGTTATACACTTTCTACTAATATTATAAAAATTAATTTAAGTTTTGGAAACTAAAAAATAGTTTCAAAAAATATTTTTTCTTTTTAGATCTATTTAATGAGGAATTTTGTTTCTCAAAGAAATATGAAAACCCGAAACCAACAAAAACTAAAAAACGAAATCATGATCAAAGGAAGTGCCAGTGATTATCAAGACACAGACTAATTAATGGTTTTAAGAAATAAAGCTTCTTTTTACTTTGTACCAACTTTTTTTTTTTTTTTTTAATCTTTATAATTTTTCTTTTCCAATTTTATACTTCTTCGACAAACACGATAAGGGAAACAAAATTTTGTAGATTTTAATTTTTGTTTTAATTTTTAATTTTTCTTTTCTTTTACAATTTTGGTTTTTTTTCTCTTGTTTTAGTATTAGTTTTCCAATTTTAAACTCATGCATACCATTTCATATAAATGATGAGCACCATTTTATAGAATAAATAAAGTACAAATCATTTTGTTTTTTTTGTTTGGCCCAAATTTCATTTTCAAAATGTAAAAGAGATTCTTTCTCTTGCACGAGAGATTATTATTATTATTATTATTTTTTAACAAAAACATAAATTAAATTTTTTGGGTTATTTGTAAATGGAACATTTTTCTTTTAAAAAGGATAGAATGGGTTGGGGGTGCACCGGAACATCTCCACTAGGTGGCACCTTCTTAACACCCTCATCATTTCCCGAAAGATATATCATTAAGCACAAAGGAGATAATATAAGAAGTTTGTAGAGGGCTAGAGATAATCCCGTAATTACAATGATAAAGAGATCAAATTTACAAAAAGCCCGAAGATTAATGACAATAATGGAAGAGCTATAATCCTTGAAGAGTTTGTTTCTATGTGACCAGCATCTTGACAGAGAGTAGGTATTGTCCCAGAGGTTAATGACACTTTTGTTGAGATATTTGAAAGTGCGGTTGTGTCACTCAATCCAAATAGTCTATAATATCGTTGTTGCAGTGTTAAAGATGATGATATCTTTTCTAGAAGCATTTATGATCATACATATGGCATCATCTAGCTCCTTAATAGTGTTAAATTATTTTTGCTAGCCTAGCAAATTGTTCATCATTGTCCCGAGGGAAGAAGCCAACTGGCAGTGAATAAATATGTGCTCCATGGTTTTAGTGTGCTTTTTACATATAGGACACCAATTTGGGTTAAACATTTGGTTTGGGGGCTTCTTTTGCAGAACATCCACAGTGTTTAACCTTTGGTGTGGCAAAGAAAAAACTTAAATTTTTTGGGGATGCTGGTCTTCCAAATATTCTTAAACATGTTTGGATTCTTTTGGGAGCTGGCATTGCTGTTTTGAGTGAACATATTCTCCTTTATGATCGGTACCTTGAAAGCACCATTACTACCTAACCTCCAAATGGGCCTATCAAACCTATTCTTAATTCAAAGAGCAATTAGGTGAATTTTAACATTGTTCCACTGCTCAACCTCCCTCTACCAAAGAGATCTTCTAGGTTGAATATCCAAATCCAACCTCTCTTCATTCCAAGCCTCCTTAATAGAGCTATTTGGTATATTTGATAATGCAAAAAGTCGGGGAATAGTCTCAACCAAAGGACTTTTTATGTTCAACTACCTTTTCAAAAAGAAATATTTTCACCTCTGTTAATCTTCCAAGAAGAATTAGCATTGAACCAATCAATACTTTTAACAATAATGGAGCCCTAAGGAGATTTCAAACAATTGTGTTTACCAACAACAGGAATTTCACCAATATATGAATGTGTGTATTTGGCTAAGATCAATCTCTTTTAAAGAGGGTTGTTTTCGTTGTGGAAGTGCCAAAGTCATTTGCAAAGCAAGGCAAAGTTAGTGTCCTCCATATTGTATATGCCAAGCCCACATTTATCTTTAGGAGGGGAGACTATTGACCATCTTACTAAATAAGAGTTGTAGCCTCCATTGTTGTCTTTTCATAAATAGTTTCTCCAAAGCTTCTTAACATTTTTATAAACTGATTTAAGAGCTTTAAAAATAGAAAGCATGTATGTCGATAGGCTTGTAAGAGTAGCTTGTGAGGGTAAGTCTACCCCCTTTGGAAATATAAGAGTATTTCCAGTTACTCAACTTCTTTTATATTTTTTCAGACATAGTATCCCAAAAAGAAGTAGCCTGTAGCTTACCTCCTAGCAGAGCTCTCAAGTAATTTATTAGTAAGAACTTATGCTTTATACCCCATCTGTTAGCCACCTCTTCTGCACGATTACTATCAACATTTATGGCTGATATGATAGATTTCTCTAAATTTATGCTTAGGTCAGTTGCCCGGTCGAATGTCTTAATAATGTTAAAAGCATTCATCAAATAGGCATCGTTATCTTCCACAAAAATTAGTATGTCGTTTGCAAAGAGTAGATGAGTGAGATGAAATTTTTAGATAAATAAACCCCTCTTATTTGCCTCTATTGTTCAAAAGTATGCAATAATCTACTGGTATAATCCCTTGCAATAACAAAAATAAATGAGCATAGAGGGTCACCTTGTCTTATGCCTCTGGTAAGTTTGATGTGTCAGCGAGATTTTCCATTTATGAGAATGGAATATTGCACGCTTGAAAAGTAGGCTTTCATCCATCTACCTTTTTTAAGGAACATATAGTTAATAAACTTCCAACTGATTTTAGCAAAAGCCTTTTCAATATCCAGCTTAATCACAAAACCTCTATCTTTTTTTATTCACCAATAATCAATTGCTTCATTTGCCATTAAAATAGCATCAGTAATCTATTTTTCTTTTCTAAAAGCCAATTAAATTTCAGCAATTGTGAAAGGAAACGTTTGTTTGAGTCAGACGGCAAGCATTTTAGCAATGACTTTGTATAGAGAAGTAATGAGGTTGATAGGTCTGTAATCTAATGCTTTGTTACACTTGACTTTCTTGGCAATAAGAGCTACGTAGGTATCATTGACATTGCAATTCACCACACTTTTTAAAAAAATCTTAGAATACTTCCAAATAATTAGCATTGAAAGTGTTCCATGATTTTTTTTTAAAAATCCATAGTGAAGCCATCTGGACCAGGGGCTTTGTTATTGCCAATCGAGAATAAAGCATTGTGAATCTCATATTCACTAAAAGGAGAGCATAACTGCTGTCTCTATGTATTACTGATAGAGACCATTCCAAATTGTTAATAAATCAACGGTCACTCTCATTCCGAGTATAGATATTATTGAAATGTTTAGTGAACACTTTATTAATCAACTCATTTTTGTATAACTTATGCCATCTCATCAATTATCTTTGTTATGTAGCTCCATCTCTATCTTGCAGTGCAAATTTTGTGGAAAAAAGAAGAGTTTTAATTTCCCTCATAAGCCACAGTTTTTATATCTTTGAACCCAATATTGCAATTCTCTAGTAGCTTCTACACTAAAATAAGCTTTGAGAGTTGTTCTTTGTCCGTTATCCAAGTCACTGAGCTCTTAGTGCACTTAAGAGGTCTATACAGTCTATCTCTTTGATCCAAGCTCTTTTATCTTCTTCAGTCATTGATTTTTGTCTATTTTGCCAATTCTTTATGGCCTAGGATAGTTTTTAGAGTCGTCTAATGAATATGTATCCCAAGAAATCATTCTAATACGTATTAGTTCACCAATCATTTATGTTTTTATTGAAACTGTGTGATTCAAGATTTGTGTTGATGAAACGGAAAGGACAAGGTCCCCAATTGAGCTAAACCGTTTCAAGCACTTAAGGAAAATGATTAGAGGTAATATGTGATAACATTATGGGGTAATGTGTATTAAACTTTGTTTCCCATTGAGATATATATAAGAACTTATCCAGCCTTGATAATACAGCCTGAGATCTCAAGTTTGACCACGTGAACTTACCATTCGATAAAAAAGGGTTAGTAAGATTATTTCTGATGATGAAGTCACTGAATTTCTTCATGCTGTATTTAGCAGGATTTGCGATGGATATTTCACTAGCTCAACGAATAACGTTAAAATCACCCCTAATAAGCCAATTTGGTGCACAATTGGACTTATGATCATCAAGTTCTTCACAAATTTATTTCTATCTTTACGTTTTGCCGGGCCATAGATAGCTGCCATCCACCAACTGAAACCTTCAGATAATAGGACATTAGCAGATATGGAGAAATATATTTCAATGTGATTGATAATTGTGTGTCTGAGATCATCCCACATAAGCAATATACCACAAGATATACCATTAGCATTTATACTCAACCACTTTATGCATATAGAGCTCCAATTTGATTTTATCAATTTTTTTTATACATTATTGAGCTTAGTTTCAGAAAGAAGAAGAAAGTCGAGACAGTAGCTAGCAACAGTTTATTTTATTAAGGCTCTTTTGAAGGGAGAGCCTAACCCTCTTACATTCCACATCAGAACTTTCATGGATTACTGAAACGCATCCAAAAAGTGCGTTTTCTGGGCTTAGAATTTAGTTAGTTTTATGCTTAATTTAAGATCTTTGATGCTTCTAATGTTTGATTGTAGGAAATTGAGAAATTAGATGAGAACAAGCAATTTTGGAAGATTAATGATCAAAATACCCTTAAGAAGGTCAAAGTTTTGACCTAGTGCATTGATCAATGGAGAAAAAGGAACGAAAATTCGGAAATCGAAGGCAGAGAGCATCTAAAAGCAGGCCAGCATTGCAATGATGCTTGCAACGTTGCGACGCTACGATTAGAAGAGGCGCGCTATGTATGATTTAACACCAGTGTTGCAACGCTGGTTGCAGCGTAAGCAGTTTTTGGCCGATTTGATTCAAGGAGGCTAAAAGAGGACAATTGAGGCACTTTTAGGGCTATTTTTGAGTGCGTAAAGAAATATTTCGGAGAGGCTTCCCTGAGGAGTTTAATTTTGGACAGAGGCGGCATCTCGGAGCTTCAAAGGATCGAAGATTTGAAGAGATTGTTGGGTTGTGATTCCGGATTCGAGGATGAGAGTCAAGAACATGGCTTGCAATTTCTTCCTTCTTTTATTTCCTATCCTTTGTGTTTGGAAACCTCATGAATAGTCTATGTTTGCGCTGTAACCATGAGTGACCGATTTGTGTTTCTAGGGTGTTGATGTAGTCTTATGGATTGTGAAAACTGAATTGGTTGTTTTTTGGATTGAATTTATGCATAATTATTTTAACATGTTTGTTCTTAATGCTTTTGATTAAAGGATCACTAATTGAATGTTCTTTACTTAATGTTTGTCTCGAGAGAGAAGGCGTTAGGTTGGATCTAGCATGTTAAACTGTGAATCGAGTATGCACGAGAGTGATAGGAGATTGTTGATGGAGGAGCTTAATGATGTGGCTAATCAAGTGATAGAAGAGATTTGGGTCAATGGTTAGTCATTAGAAAGGGTTGAGCTCGAGAGAGGATACTTGGATAAAAGACTTCTAGATCTATAATTTGTATGAATCAATCTAAGGTCAAAATAATTAATTTAGTTAATCCGTTTAGCAAAATCATACCCTAGAACGTGTCTTTGTCTAGTGTTACCATAGTTTTATCTTTTCTTGCTTTTTAGAATTAGATTAGTTAGGTTGTCATCACAGTCCGGTACCTTAAATAAAATTAGAAGAATCTCTGAATAGCTAAAAGAGTCAAACCAATTTCTCAGAGGACGATACTCAGTCTCATGACCATTTTACTATATTATAATTTGACGCTACGCTTGTGCTACAATAAAGCCACTTATATCCTCATCGATTTGTTTTTAGAAGCCTGTGTAGCTCATCTGAGAATCCAAATGTATGGCATCAACCAGTCAAAGATTGTGCTTCCTTGCCATACCGCAAGTTCTTTCTTAAAATCTCTCTCTTTCTTCCTTGTTTCAACTTGTTTCTTATCTTCAACTGGTGTCTTCAACAAAGCAGTGATACTACTTTTCATGATCTCAGATTGAGTTGGAGAAGGTTGGGTATCGATGGCCAAAGTTGTACTTGGGCTAGATATCATTGCATCTGACAAGCACATATCCGAAATTGGGGATATAGGGCCCAAATCAATCGTAAGAGAAATCTCAGATTCGTTTGGCCCACTTGTGTAAGGTTGGATTTCTTGGGCTGTTGCGTTTGTCTTAGCTGAAAATGACCTTTTGGCCCTATAAACCATCTTTTTCGGCTTTGATAGGCCTTTGGGCCAAATAGGCTTCGTTTCTTCAATAGTTGGGCTGGTGCAACATCAATGTTAAAATAATAAGTTTTATTTTTGGACAAGGGAAAAAAAACTTTTCTCTTCATGATTTAACCGTCCCCTTCATCATTTGCCTTATGTTTTTCTTTTTCAGTGGCTATTAGAAATTTCCTCTTCCCCATTTTTGTCACCTTATCGATTTTGTCACTCTCACAATACTATCAGAATTAGAAAATTTCTTGTTTTTTCTTTCTTCGTTGTTTTTGCCGTTACCGCCAATTTGTTTTGTTGGAGGACTTGGTAATCTACTTGGGTTGAGTATCTAGAATTGCATCGGTAGAATTGCAACATTTCCAATGAAGTGGTATTGTTCTACTTCGGTATCAAACTCACCGTATTCCTTTGTCGTTTTTCTGGAGAAAGTACCATGAATCTTAGGATTTCATTCAATCAGCCACCTACCTACATATTGAGCAACTGTATTAATGATAAATCTATTTCCCCTTTCATCATTGATATAGATTGTAGCTGGTATGAAACCAATGTAGTTGTCCCTCAACTTGATCTTAGCCTCAATCATATCTATCTTTTCCAGAGTTTCTTTTGATACCTTTACGAAACCTCCACATATGTCTCCTATCTGCTTAAAAGAGTTCATGTTCCATGCATAGATTGGTATTTCTCTAAATTTTGTCCATCCACCGTAGCTTGGTAGGAGTTTCTGTGTTGCATAAATTGAAATAATCCATTTTTCAAATTTAACATAAATATTTTCCATAGTGACTCAGCCATTGTTTACAAATAACATTTTAACCTGCTTTTTATCAGCAAAGAAGACGATGACTTTTTCAGCATGAAAAGGTTTGTATTTCATATCATAATCGACTTATGCTTTTAGAGCTTTGTAGATTTTGGGCCAATCGTCAGGGAAACACCTCTTTGTTACAATTATTACATGGTCTTAATCGAGCTCCTAGTCAGCTTCAAAAAGCAAAATATCACTGTTGTAATGTGTCTCTACTCTGCCTGTGGGCCTCTTTTTAGTAAGGTCGTCTGAGGAGCTTCTTGGAGATAACACTTCAGCTTATGTACGAGTTGGGTTGTCCTCATCTGAAGAAGAGTTGGTTGAATAATATGGGTTTTGACTTGTCTTGCCGTAGCTAAAAGTTCTTTTAACCTCGATGTTGGCCCGTAGGTTGATCAAGGACATAAAGGATACCCATCCCTTTTTGTCAGCATCCTCAGGGACAAGAATACTAAATTTTCTTCCTTTGTCGTCAACGAGAATATTTTTGCAATATTTCCTTTCCTATTGTGGGTCTTTTCAACCCAAAGACAAAAGTCAGGGAATCTCATTTTGAGGAAGAACTTGTTGTTCTAGAGTAGCAATCAAAGTTCTGAAAGTGGTCCTAAGCCATTCCAGAGATTCCAAAGAAACAGTTAAAGAGAAGGACTTGTATGGTCCCACTCAGTTAGTAGAAGCTTAGATCCTCTGGAATGTTTGTCCATGTATAGGACAAACTCTTTCTTTCGACAATGTATGAGCGCGGGAGTGGCTAGCGAGACCCATCTTGGTGAAGTAAACAAAGGAAGGAAACCTTAGATCTTGAGTGGTAATTATAGAGAAATAGTTCTTGTATTTAATGTAGTAGATTCAACATTAATGGCAGTAATACACGTGGTTGAAGAGGATCGATGTTGGTGATGAACGTGGTGAGAGAGAAATTTACTATAGCATTTTATAATGAAACATTTAATCATCTTAAAATAGAGAGGATTTATAAACTCATTTTCCTTGATAAAGAGGTAGCATTATTGTCTCCAAATTTAAAATTTTTATTTCAATCATATCATCTTTAATTTTATTGATCCATTATTCAATTAGTTTTTCCTATCTTTCTATACTTTTAAATTTCATGTCAAATATTTAAAATTTAAATTTAATTAAAATATATTTATCAAACAAAATTATTTTTCTATTAAAAATTTTATCTCAAAGTGTTCTACCATGTCCAACATATTTCATTTACATTCTAAGCTAATTTAATATAATTATTCAAAAATGTTATTTTCCTATAATTTCACAAAGTTTTCTACCACATCCAACACATTGTAAATAACTCAAACCAAGAAATACATCGTTTTAGATAATATTTTCTTTAATTACTTAATTTCTTAATAAACATTTACTCATTAAACTTTTTTATACAAATTTACTAATTAAACTAAATTAATGAAAAATAAATTCTATCAAAATTTAAATTTTATCGTAAAAACTAAGCCATAAATATTTTAGGCCACATACATCACACCTATCTTCCCATTAGTAGGATAAAATATTTTATATATGACGGTGATATATTATTTAACATAAACAGTTGACCCTCCCAAAAATTTCAAATTTCTTTTAAGAAATTGTTATAATTTAAAAAGAGAAGTATATGATATGATAAGTTTACATTTAAAAACTGAATTCTAATTTGATGAGTCAAATATAAAATTCTTAATTGAGGATTTAAGTCCATTTCTAGGATTTTACTTATTTCTTTTTATTTTTATTTTAATAAAAACGAGTTTCTAGCACTGATGCTTTTATAATCTTTTTAAAGAGATCTACATTATAGCAAGTTGCGTCTATGTATATGTGTGGTTTTTTCTTTTGACAATGTTTAGAGTGGAGAATCAAACTTTAAATCTCGAGATTGATATATCAAATAATTTCATGTTAATTCAACTATATTCTCACGTTGCTGGAACATGTATATATTTGAATTAAGACAATGCATCATGTATTTTTCTATTAATTATTTACACCAAATTGTTCCTCTATTTTAACATTTGTTTAACGGAAAATAATTAATATTGATAATTAACTTAAAAGTGAAAAAAAAAAAAAGGTTTTCAATCATGCAGAGGATTGAGTTTTTTCTTTTTTTTTCTTTTCTTTTCTTCTCTTTTTTAATCCATTTCACCAAGTATGATAGCTAGTTATGAAGGATATATGTATCTCTTTGTTAAAAGAATGAAAAAGAAAAAAAATAAATATATGTATGTTCAAAATTTATTGTCTAAGAGATATGATGTTCTGGTCTCAATATTTCAATTTATTTGTTAACTCATAAGCATTTATACAAGCAACAATCTAGTCTATGAATGCTTTATAAAAATTTACCCTTTAAATTTTACTATGCAATAATTTAATCATTATACTTTAAAAATTTGTAATGATTTATTTTACATTAAATAAATAAAAAAAAACTAATTAAATACCTAATATTCTTACAAAATATATAGTCTACATCATAAAACAAAAGTGAACATCTAAATTTGATGAAATTTTTATGTCAAATACTAAATTATTACAAATTTGAAAGTTAAAGACTAAATTATTACATACTAAAGTTCATAAACTAAACTATTACAAAATTGAAGTATGTGGATTCAATTGTTAAAAACTAAAGTTAAGTACCAAATTGTTGCTTTCATGAAAGTTTAGGGACAAAAAACGGTGTGTTTTAACCTAATCGAGAAACTATAATTCGTTATGAAATTATCATTTATTGAAAAGAAAATATCCGTACGTCCCCCTCGAGTACTAGAATAGCCTTAGAAGGTACAAGTACGTCCAATTTCTAATAACCTCTCTCATTATATTTGACTTTTGCAAATTAAAAAAATAAATAAATAATTGACTTTGACTTTTGAAGCTGATGATTGTAGTGAGGGTCACGAAGGGCCAAGAATTTAGTAATGAAGCCAATCTCTTTTTCATATATTATAAATAGGAATAAACCCTACAACTCATGATACAACCAAAAAATTTCACAACTTAACTACAAACTCTCTCCCTTTATAAGAACCTTTGGGTTTTGCTTATACGAACACACAAAGCAACAACAATGGCTTCTCATTTCCCTCGTCGAAGCTTTATCATCGTCATGATCTTCTTCTTTTCGTTTATGATGCCAGAGATTACAATTAAATCAGTGATCGCCATCTTTCGACCAAGCCCTTGGAAGCTTGCCCATGCCACCTTTTATGGCGATGAGACAGCATCCGAAACAATGGGTATGTAAATTTCAAATTTAGTTTATAAACTTTCATAACTTGTATCTCCTAAACTCTCAAGCTTTATAATTATATAGTACGTTTTAAAACTTTTGATTATTGGTCTAGTAAGTTCTCAAACTCGTCTAGAATTTTCAATTTCTTTTGAAAATTCCTGATATATTAAACTTTTATTAAAATCAATAGATTTATTAGGTATGAAATTGAATTTTATGATTACTACAAAGCTAAACACTTAGTTTCTTTGTCCAATAGGTTCATAATTTTATTTTATTTTTAAATCAAAGAGGTCAAGAAGCTATCAAATAAAAAATTGAAAGTTTAGACCTAGCCTGATAACTATTTGGATTTTAATTGTTGGTTTTTGTTATCTATTTTCTATTAATGTTTTCAAAAATCAAACTAAATTTCTACATATTAAAAAGATAGTTTTTTAAAACTTGTTATAGAGTAATCTTCAAGTATTTTCTTAAAACAAATGTGAAAATCATAATTGAAAGATTCAAAGGAAATAATTAGCACGAAATTATTACTAAATAGATCTTTAGCTGGATTTATTACCACAAAATTGAAAGTTTTAAAAATTATTATAAAATTAATTAAAGTTGAGAAACTTATTTGACACAAATATAAAAATTCAATCACCAAACTTATAATTAATTTTTCTTTTTTAAAGAAATTACAATCGAAATATTATATATTTTTCTATTTTTTGATTTGGTAAGGTTTTGCATATTTCAGGAGGAGCTTGTGGTTATGGAAACTTATTCACAAATGGCTACGGCGTCGACACGGTGGCTCTAAGTTCTACCCTCTTCAACAATGGCTACGCTTGTGGAACTTGCTTTCAAATCAAATGCGCCCAATCCAAAGCTTGCTACCCTAATGTTGCTTTCACGACGGTGACGGCGACCAACCTTTGTCCCCCGAATTGGGCGAAACCATCCAACAACGGTGGGTGGTGCAACCCTCCGAGGGTGCACTTCGACATGTCGAAGCCAGCCTTTATGAAGATCGCCAATTGGAAGGTCGGGATCATCCCCGTCGTGTACCGACGAGTTCCGTGCGGTAAAAAGGGCGGCCTTCGATTCACATTACAAGGAAATGGTTACTGGCTTTTGGCGTACGTGATGAATGTCGGCGGTGGCGGAGATGTGTCGGGAATGTGGGTGAAAGGTAGCAAAACAGGATGGATCAAAATGAGCCATAATTGGGGAGCTTCATATCAAGCATTTTCATCTTTGGTTGGCCAATCTTTGTCTTTTAGAATCACTTCTTACACAACCAAAGAGACCATCACGGCTTGGAATGTTGCTCCTTCTAATTGGAGGTTTGGCTTGACCTACAATGGCAACGTCAACTTTCGTTGATCTCAAGAAATCATTCAAAGAGGTTGATACAATGTAGTATGAGCTACAATATAACAACTACGTTGAATAATTTCTTAGCTGTGTGTGAGGTGTTCAGAAGGGAATAATTTAAGTCAATCTGACTTAAATGTTTTACGATGAATTCATTTTAGATTTTGAATTGAATTGAATTCATTATCTTAAACGTGGACACCCCTACTTTTATGTCATATGGCATATGGTCATTTTAGAGCTTTCTGTCATTTTCAAAGCTAGCGGATCAACTACTATATTATATATTTGAAATTTTTGTGTTATAGGTATATGAACAACTCCATTGAATTATTTGTAAAAACTGATGAGATGATTATGTGCTAATTATGGTAGTTGTAATAATGTTTGATATATATTTATAAAATTGTAACCCAATTATATGAGGTTATATATTTATGTACTTTGTCTATATCACCTGAATGATCAAAATTGATCATCAGACCATTGTTTCTTTCTTATTTTATATAATGCATTTTGAAAAACAAAAATGTTTAAAATAAAATAAACTCATTATTCGGCAGGTACCAAAAGCCAACGCTCTATTCCAATGACCATAATATTTAATGCTACCACGATTTCTTTCAAAAAAGAAGAAATAAACTCAAGACTGATAAGCACTCTAAAATGCAAAAGTTTAGAAACTAAACTCATTGTCGATACAACCTCTTGCATTAAATTGTCGATGGGAACATGACGTGAGTTGAATCAAACTATGGCAAATTTTTGGTGGAACAGTTTTGAGAAAGGAAATAAAACTCATTGGATTATCTGGAAGCTATGACCTACCTTAAAGACTTAGGAGAAAGATGACATAGGTTTCCGGTGATGAAGTTGACATTCAATATATAGAAGCAATTAAGGATCTAAGCACTCTAACTATATCAATTTTAAAGGAAAAACATGCATCTTATAAGGAGAAAACAGAAATAGGATTTCTAGTATACAACCTTTGTAGATTCAATCAAATTGTGTCAAATCTTCCCGAATTTCTTTTCTAATCCTTGAAGTAGACTACCAAAGACATCTTCTCCAATAAACTCGGGCCTTAGTAGGAGTGTGGTCTCCAAATTGATCAAGAAAAGGATGAATTTTTTAGTTGAAGATGTGAAAACTAGAAAGAACACAAGCTAGAAAATTATGTGAAATTGTGGAATTGCATGAATGCCAAATGCCATAAAATAAGTTTAATTTAAAGAACTTATTCATGCACTTCAGAATTAATCACAAATTGACACACATTTTCCATTTAAACTAAGTGGATTAGGTGTAATGAAAACGGGAAAATCCCACTTTCAATTTATTTCTCAATTTTTCATTTAATTCAATTTTTAATAATAAAAATCGAATTAAACCGATTTCAAATCCAAATTTGAAATTACCAAATTGAAAAAAAAAACTATTTTAATTAATCAATTAGATAAATTTAATTAATTAATTTAACAATTAATTCAATATCAAATATTAAATTAATAAAACACTTAATTCAAACATGAATCCTTATTCATGTAATTAATATTTAAATCAAATTTAAATACCTTCAACTCTAAAAAAACGTTTAATTTGTTCAATTTGAATGTTAATTATATCAAATATAATTATACAAACCCTAATTCGAATTTGAACATTTCAAATTCACTCAACATGTTATTCTAAGGTTTAATCATTTTTACGAGCTAGTAGAGGGATCTAATGGAACTACAGACCATAAGCTCCAACGATTTGAGATTAATTAACTGAACTCCTTAAACCAAATTAATCAATATTCGTTAACTATCGAGACACACCACTATAGCTCAGTAGTTACACTCTCCTCACTGTAGATATATTTCTGTCCACTTGATTTAACCATAATTAGTAAGTCGATCATTCACAGGTCGTTCGTATTCACATCTAGGTCAAAATTACCATTTTACCCTTGTAATACATCTTGCTCTTTAAGTCTCCACTGATCTTCTAATGAAACAATTGGTTAATTATAGTCCTATTGCTTCTTTGGACTACTTCTTTGGCTGCTTCTTTGGCCACACTGCTTCTTTGGCTGCTTCACATACAACTACATATTCAGTTTCCATGGTGGAGTCAACAATATAACTTTGTTTGATGCTCCTCCATACTATCACTCCTCCATTTAGAGTGAATACTCATCCCCAAGTGGATTCCCTAGAATCTACATCGGTTTGAAATTCAGAGTTAGTGTATCCAGTAAGGATCAAATCCTTAGGGCCATACATGAGCATATAGTCCCTTGTTCTCCAAAGATACTTGAGAATGTTCTTAACGACAATCCAATGACTATATTTAGAGTTGGACTAAAACCTGCTGACTATTCTGACTGTAAAGCATATCTTTGGGCATGTGCACAACATAGCGTACATCAAACTCCCGACTATTGATGCATAAGGAATTCTTTTCATATTCTTAACTTCTTGAGGTGTCTTAGACACTGTTCCTTAGACAAATGAATTTCATGTCTAAAAGATAATAAACCTCTTTTGGAATTTTGCATTTTATATCTTGACAACATCCTATCAATATAAGATGCTTGAGATAGTGCTAGGATTATGTTCTTGCGATTCCAAACTATTTGGATTCCAAGAACATATTATGCATCTCCTAAATCTTTCATTTGAAATTGTGATGCTAGCCATCTCTTGACGTCAACAAGGAATCCTACCTCATTCCCAATGAGTAGATATCATCAACATAAAATACTAGAAAAGCTACAATCTTATTGACTATTTTCATGTAAAAACAAGATTCGTCAACATTCTGTTCAAAGCCATAGGATTTGATCGTAATGTCAAATCTTATATTCTAGGACTGAGATGCTTGTTTTAACCCATAAATGGATCTTTTAAGCTTGCAAATTTTTTGCTCTTGACCCTGTTCAATAAACCCTTCTAGTTGAGATATATAAATACTATCTTCAAGATAACCATTCAAAAAAGCTACATTGACATCCATTTGTCATATTTCATAATCATAAAAGTCAGCAATGGATAAAAATATTCTAATAGACTTGATCATGGCAGCAGAAGAGAAAGTTTCTTCGTAGTTACCCCCTTTCTTTGGGTTACCTTTTGTCACTAGTCTAGCTTTGTAGGTCTGTACCTTACTAGCTTGGTCTCGTTTTCTTTTGTAGATCCATTTACAACTAATAGGTTTTATCACATCTGGTTGATCTACAAATTTCAAACTAAATTGAAGTATATAACTCCATTTCAAGATTCATGGCTTTTATCCATTGGTCTCTATCTACATCGTTCTTTGCCCGTTGAAGGTCAATGGATCCTCTAAAACATCATCAGGTATGATAACCTGAGTTTCTGTTAAATCCATGTATTGGTCAAGCTGTTGAACAACCATTCCACTATGTCAAGGCATTCTCAATACATGAGAAGGATGTGATGAACCAGTTTTATCAACAATTTTTGTTGAAGGACCAGTCTGATCAACAATTTTTGTTGATTTATCTATATATTTTTTAGACATCTTATTTAATTCCAGTTCATTGCAATGTTGATGATTTCTTATGTGGTCTTCCTCAAAGAACATCGCGTTTATCGATACAAACACTTTGTCTTCTTAAGGATCATAAAATAGACCACCTTTTGTTTCTTTGGGGTATCCTATAAATAGACATACTTTACAACATCGTTCTAATTTCTTAGGGTTTTGCACCAGCACATGTGCTAGGCATCCCAGACTCTGAAGTGACGTAAACTACCTTTTACGTTTTCTCCATAACTCGTACGGTGTTTCTGAACCTCTTTAGCGGAGATGTTTGGGAACACAATATTGTAGATTTCAATAAAACTTCGGAGGTGAGCGTCCGGATCCTCGCCACACCTACTGCCAAACTGTCTGGCAGTTTGAATCATCTGCAGCATCACTGGTTTCATCTCGAACCTCGATCCGTCCAAAGCTGGCCTCATGATTCCTGGTGAGAAATCATAAAGGTTGGGCGACGCACAGTCCCAGATGGGCCTATTGCAGTCGTTCGCCAAGAGGATGGGGTTCGCTATGACATTATTTGCGTTGGGTGCTCTGTCTTCTAGTTGCTTCACCATGTTGGGATTTCTCTCTTGTTGTTGATGTAGGTGGTTGTCTCTCCTTCTTCTTCGGAAAGTTCTCTCAATCTCTGGGTCGTAATCGGGCTCAGGAGCTTGTCCATACGAGCTAGTCTACATTCAGCCCTTGGAATTTCATAATGACTCTCAGACCTCCTTCGCCCGCACGCGATAGCTCTACCAGGCGTGGCACTCTGGCAGAAAATAGTCTATTTTCAATTTCTTTTTGAAAAAAAGGAAATCAATTTGCAAATTTCATATATGTAAGATGCGGCAGGTATTTCTTTCCTCGATCCACAGAGACAAAATGGAGGTGTGGCTGATCATCCTCTCGGACCAGCTACTGATAACGCTTGCATCCTCTGTATTACTGCGGCTGCTGGCAGCGCGGAGAGCGTTAAGACCTAGAACTTCATAAAGAAAAGAGTCCGAGTGTTGCCTAGTGATACGCTCATACGACACCCGCTTCTTCCCTTACCAAAGGAGAGGCAGTGCACAGAGATGGAAAGCTGCAAAGAAAATAAAAAAAGTTACCGTTAGCACAATATGTACTGTCGTAGTCCCCGACAATGGTGCAAAAAACATGTGCGTTGTGAATATGATGGAATAGTGGTGTATATTGCGATGGTGATGTATACGTTGTGCATGTAAGTTTTCCTAGCAAAATCCAAGTATAAATCCTACTAGGTTGCCTGGTAAGCCCAGGGTCGAATACAAGGACTATGGAGACAGTGTGTGACGGTGATTTCAGATTTCTTTGCGGTGACAAATAAAATAATGAGTTAGTTGGTATGTTTGTTTAAGGTATAGATTCTATGTGGCGGTATTGAGAAAGAGTTAATAACAACAAAAGTTATAATGAGTATGTGGGGGAACGGGTTGAGAAGGGATTTAGCCAACACTTCCTAAGATTGCGTTCATGTTATGCGATCATGCTACACACATACAACAACAAATCATCTCTCAATGCAAATGCTACAGCTTCTACTTTCAGGATGCATGCGATGTATGTGATGATGTCTATAGGACTTACGTCTAAGCCTCTATTCTTGTCTATACGATGATGAATGACACACACATACACAAGGCGACCACATACTACCATAACCTATTTCTAGGGTGCATGTGATGCATGTTAGCAAACAGAACTTATCTCTAAGTTTCTATCTCTTGCTTATGTGGTTCTAATATAACTTTCTCAAGCCTAGATTCTAACCTAGCTCTCTCAGGCCTAGGTTCTTTCTTTAGACTCTCTCTCGAACAGCTCTAAAGAGGTGATGGACGCATACATAAGACAAGATGATCGCATACAATGAAGATCTTAGGTCATGATAGCTAAGTGCTTCTCAACCCATTCAGAAGTTTAGTTACTCATGTGTAATGTAAAGAGAGTGAGCAGATGTAGAGATGCAGTTTCCATTTTATAAATGAAATCAGAATACAGAACGACAATGGGAAGTAAGGATAGGGAGCCTGGTGGTAATGTCTTGCTTCCCAAGGCTTTTACACTTCGTTTTTCTCTACTCTGTCTAAAAGAATAATCTTGCTTTTGCAAGAGTCGACCTTCTCTTCGTTCTCAACGCTTCCCGAAACTCTCTCGAGATGACCAGGATCGATCCTCCGACGTCTTCTCTCTTCACTTGCCTTCGCCTTCTAAGTGTAAGAAAACTATGAACGACGGCTAAATATCTTCTGTATGGTGAACTCTCTATATGGCTGAGCTTCTTTTCCGATGGTGGCCTTCGGTATTTATAGAGATCAAGGTGAAGAAGCTTTTCTCTCAAATGATGGCACTGATGGGATGTCAATAAATCTCTATCTAATGCAGAGATTAATTGACACCGAAAAGTTGAGTGTACTTGCTACAGTGTGTCATTAATGGCTTGTCAACTAAATTCAGATTCCCATCGTGATTTATAAAGCTTTCACCTCGATGCATCATCTCTATATAGCCACCTTCTTGAGCAGATCTTCGCGAACGCATACGATCGCATAGCCTTGCGATCGCAATCTTTTAATGCGCTTGGACGCTGAATTCCTTAGATCGAAATTCTGCCTTCCACCAATGCATTTTCCTGCACAAAATACGTAAATTAGCTGCTTTAATGCGATGGACACATGCAATCGCAATGTTCTATACTTAATGCTTTTGGACACGATTTTACATATTTTTACCGTCGCAATCCTACATTGTTTTATATCTTTGCGTTGTAATAATGTGCATTTCTGCCCATTATCAAATACTTTAAGAGGGAACCATGTTTAAAAATATATACTGCAGTCTATACTGTATACCCTCAAAATGATTGAGGTAACTGTACATAACTTATCATTGAACGAACCATGTCTAATAGGGTTCTATTTCTCCTTTCTGCTACTCCATTTTGTTGTTGTGTACCAGGTGCAATAAGTTGGAAAATTATTCCATGTTCTATCAAATAGTTTTAGGATTATAAATCCATATACTCACCACCTAAATCTGATCGAAGCGTTTTAATCTTTTTACCTAATAAGTTCTCAACATCTGCCTTGTACTCTTTGAGCTTTTCAAGAGTTCAGACTTATGATGCATCAGGTAAACATAGCCATATCTTGAATAGTCATCAATAAAACTGATGAAATACTCATATCCTCCTCGAGCTTTAACATTCGTCAAACCATAAAGATTTGAATGTACAAGCTCTAAAGTTCTTTAGCTCTAAGACCTTTTCCTCGAAAAGATATTTTAGTCATTTTTCCTTCATGACATGATTGACATGGAGGTAAAGAATTGTCTTAAAACTAATTTAAGGTTCCTTTTTTACTAATCTCTCAATCCTATTGAGATTTATATGTCCAAGTCTTAAGTGCCAAAGATAGGCTTTAGGAAAAATCTTTCGTTTCTTATTTTAAGTTTTAACTGTTTTAAACATCTCTATATTTAAAATAGCTTTTTCCTTATTTGGTTTTAACACATATAAGTTATTTTCAAGTTTAGCAGAACATAATTGAAAACCTCTTGAACTAATGAACACTTCATTTATTGGGATTGGTGTCCTAATTCTCTCAGAGTCTCATAGTTTGTAAATTGTACACATTGTTATGAATAAAATAAGAGTTATTTTATTTGACATTTACTCATATCCAATAAACAAAACTCCATGGTTATTGTATGTAAACTTAAGCATGTATATGAGATATACAAATGGACCATGCCTTCAGTGATAACCTAAAAAGGTCTGTAGTATAAGGATTAAGGAGGGATACCTGATCCTGGTGACACTATGGATACGATCCGGTTTGTAGAGGTTTACAAGTATTGTGAACTACTACAGATGGTAGATCCTGACCATTCATGTGGAGACATGTGAGCGGGGGTGTCCTAAACAAAGAGTTTGTATAAGACCGGACCACGAGATGATTCGTCCCTTTATATAATGTCGTTGATACTTGAGACTTATATCTCACCTAAACGACCATAGGTGACATGACCTCAATCCTAAGTGTTTTGGGAACTCCTGCCTTTGAGGGTTGTCTTTTGATTAGTATGGGTGAGAATGGCCAGATTGTCAACTCAACATGCCTACCTTTTTGGGGATTTGTCTAATTTGGGAGTTGGGAATTCAGTTACACAAGTTGGAATTCACTCCTTCCTCGAAGTAGGGGTAAGTAGATAGATTACTTCTTTAAGGGCTGATTTCGGGTCTTGAATATAGTGGTCACAGCTTCTCTTTGGAAGAGAGGATTCAGTCATAGTAGAACTATGACATATGTTCATTAGAGGGATCAGTGGTACTTAAGAAGCTAGATGTAACTACAAGGGCATAATGGTTATTGGCCCAGCTGTACTTACGAGCGATCTGTGAAGGGTTATCACACTGTTGATTAGTTGATATGGACACAAAATATATCTGTAGTAAGGAGTGTACAACTTTCGGTCTTTAGTGGAGTGCCTGACATTTAACGGATGTTGAATCCCGTGACCAAAGAGTTTAGTCAGTTATTCACGTACCGTTGGAGTTTCAAGCTACAGGTCCATAAGGTCCCCTTGGTAGCTCAATAGATTCAAGGTGAGAATCATTTCTTGCTGTTGATTTGAAATGTTCAAATTGACAAGAGGAAATTCGATTATATATGATATGATCGGTATGATGTATGAGGTACATCAAGTGGAGGATTAATGTAAATGAAATTTACATTAAGTACCATGAAATAGAAAAAGAATTATGGTTTATATGTTTCATGAGGATGAAATATTAAAACTATAGGTTATAAATATAATATGGTAAGTTGGTTATCATATTTATTTATAATAATATTAATTATTGGATAATTATATCTTTTTCTCTAATAACCAATTGAGTGAGATGTTATTGGTGGTTTCATGTTAACCGTGAGATAAAAGGAAAAATATTTTCCTAATTTTAGTGAGATTTGAGATTTGCAAGAGTTGTTATTCTTGAAAAAACTCACGGATTGCTGTCAAGTGAATTGGATTCACTAAACGATAGCTGAAGAGAGACTAAATGATTGTGGAGTGACACTACACGATAGTTTAGTCATTTGGTCGCCTTCAAAACGATCGTGATGTGTTTACTATACGATAGCTTGCCTTCTTCTAAATGATTGGGCATTCATTTACACAATAGACTCTTGTCATCTCCCATTTACTCAATCGTTTACGAGATTGATATTCCTTCGGTCTCTTCCTCTAACTAAGTCCACACACAGCCCACAGTTCTGGATTCTCACACCGAGAATACCAAGGTAGCCATTGTGGTGGTGTGTTACTCAACTCAACTGAGGTGGTTTTTGGAGGTCATTCGTTGGGTTCATGATCTTGGAGATTGTTGAGTTCGAGCGTTCGCATGTTGTCATCTTGGAGACTGAACGAGCGTTCGTGATCGAAGGAGTTTGAAGATGAGTCTTTAAAGGCATGTTTAATATTTTCCTTGATTATCTAGTAAAGCATGTTGTAATTTCGTATTATGTATGACCTGTAAGTTTTTGTTTCTTGGCTGTAATTGTGTATGTTCAATATCGAATAAAATTTGGAACGATCATTCCGCTGCTCATAGAAATCCTCATATCATATTTCCTTCATCATTTATATAAAAAGTCTTTGTATATATGTTCTAATAAATAGGAGATAGAGATTAAGGTCCTTTTCATATCAGGTACATAGTATACATTTTCTAACAAAATGTATCCCCAAAAAATAACTTGAGAACTCCCACTACTCGAGCCGAAATGATTTCACCTGTTCTCACCTTTAAAGTCATCTTGTTCTCTGTGAGCTGCCTCTAGGAACTAGTTTCCTGAATAAAACTGCAAATATGATTAGCAATACCTAAATTCAGTATCTAGGTTAAATGAGAACTTTCTACTAAACATGTTTCAATTACCAGTAAATCAAATTTACCTTGGTTTGCCTTTTAAGCCTTCTTTTCTGCAAGATATTGAGGGCAATTTGATTTCCAATGTCCATCCTTATTGCAATGGAAACACTTTCCTTTAGCAACCTTCGTTTTGCTCTTTTTAGCAAGAGCTTTTTTCTCTCATTTTCCCTTTTTCTTCATTTAGATACTCTTATCATTTGAAATACCAGGCTTTTTTCCAGATGGTTTTGTACCAGATGTTCCCTTTTGAAATTTCTGTTAGGTAAGAACATTTGTTTCCCTTTCTTGATTTTTATTTTTCATAAATGATTGGTAATTCTGGAGTTCATTTAAAAGAGGAGTTAAGTTATAATCAATTTTATTCATCACAGCGTTTGTGCAAAAAGTTAGGAAGCTCTTCGAAAGAGATTCCATGATCATACTGTTTGAAAACAAAAACATGCAGCGAAAGAAAACAATATCTTTAAGCATTCTAATTCCTTAATTTTGATATCAAATAAGTATGTTCACAGAGAATTAAGAAGAGGGTTTCATACTAACATTTGAAGAACCTCTTGAATCTTGATCTTCAGCTCCAATCTCCTTTTTTTTTTTTTTTTGTTGTGAACCACCACAAGGTCTTCCCTACTATTCTATTGGAACCTTAGATTGAATTGTGGGACTCAAAACAAGTTTAAATTAGGGAAAAATGGAGAGGTCACTAATTTACCAAGGTTGAAGACCTTTTTCAACCTCAAGAATTTCTCAGCAAATTCAATCAATTTGCATAGGAGTCTTTTAGCTGAAACTTATGTGATATATCCTGGAATCGAATGCAATCTAATTGCATCAAATTTTGCCAGCTTTAACTCCAATTTTTTGGTAGTAAGAAGTGAATGATAGAAAGTGGAAAAATGTCACTTTTGGTGGGTTTTTCCATTTTCCAATTTTTCATTCTTCTATTAATTTGGAATCCATTTTCAAAATCAAATGTTATTTTCAGTTTTTTAATTTCATAATTAAAACTGAAAATTTTATTAATTTTACAAAAATTAATTCAAAATTAATTTTTCTAATAAAATTAATAATTAATAATTAATTAAATAATTTAATTAATTTAAATTAATTTAATATCAAATATTAAATTAATTAATCACCAATTCCATTACTAAAAATCTCTATTCATGAAATTAATATTTAAATCATATTTAAATATTAATCGATTCTCCAATTCTGTTTAATTCCAAAATAACTATATCACATATAATTACTAATTCTCTTAATTCAAATTTGAACGTTTCAAATCAACTTATCACGTTATTCTAAGGCAAATCAGTTTGTGAGCTAGTAGAGGGACCTAATGGACGTATAGATCATGGGCTCCAATGACCCGAGATTAATTGTATAAACTCTTTATACCAAATTAATCCCCATTCGTTAATTACTAGGTCACTCCACTAAAGCCCAGAGTTGCATTCCCCTCATTGTAGATATATTATGTCAACTCGATATAACCATGATTAGTAAGTTAACCCTTCACAGGTTGTTCGTAATAATGGTTGGGTAAAAAGGTTATTTTACCCCTGAGATTACCTCTTGTTCCTTAAGTCCCACTAATCCTCTAATAAACAATTGGTTTATGATTCGATCATCAAAATGCGTCCCACTCGGGCCAATGAAAGGGTGGGGCCCTTTGTTCAAGACTTGGAGTCAGCACTTAAGGGAACAACCTCTCTACTATCCTTGAAAGCGGGTAAGAGTGAATTTCATCTTGCACCCTATGTCCCCAACTGTCTACCCGGTCTTACCCCTGAAATGGGATGCTTATTGAGCTCACATTGTTGACCAAACCCTCACCTATGCAAATCTAAGGATAATCCTGAATAAACAGGAGTTCATAGTTAGCTCAGGATTAAGGTCAAGTTACCTAGGTCATCGTTTTGTAATATTCAGTCTTAAACAATGAACAATGTGATAAATTAAGAGTGACTTATTTCTTGGTCCGATCTTATGCAAACTCATTGCACATGACGCTCTCACTCCTCATGTCACTACACGAACGAATCAGGATCACTTCGTTTGTAGCACTTTGCAACTCCTTGTAATAACTACATAGTGGGCTGCATACGATAGTGTTACTAGAATAAGCCACCCAACCTTATTCGTATACTATAGATCATTTTTACTACTTACTCGAACTTGATCCACTCTTATGTCTCTACATAAAGTTCAAGTACTTATGTAATAGTCATGGATCTTTTAGTTTATTGGGTTTATTTCTCAAACAAAGTAAGCAATTCATATATTCGTTAACAACTTTATCAATTTACAGAATGAGTTTATTGTTTACAACCTACGAGTTTTAAGGACATAAAACCCAACACATACTAACTTGACTCTTCTCATCTATGACAATGTCATTCGCTTCCGTGACATTGAAGTGGACTATCATGTCCAGGACGTGTCCCTAATAGAGGTCATTTTCTTTATGCGAGAATTGTAAATGTACTTAATAGCATTGTATCGAACGAATGAGGACGGTTGTCCAACCATCCCCTGTAACGACAACATGATCTCCCTAGCAGTTACCATGTTTCATGCTTTCTGGTAAGCACATCAGATATGCTTGCTAAAATGTAGGCTCGAGCCTTCTCATTAGCCCTGGCCCATCTGTCATAGGCATCTCGAACACTTTGGTTTGCATTTGAACAGGGAAGAGGAGGGCATTCCTCCGTTAAAATGAATCTCAGATCATCTGCAACTAGTATTGTATTCATGTTTGATTTCCAATACGAGTAACCCTCACCATTGAATTTATTGGAAGCTAATAGTTGGATAATCGAGTTCGATATGCTGAAACATAAACAAATTCAATCAAAAAGTTGCATCTAAATCCAAATTCATTTTAGCCAAAGTAATAATGTGCTCATATTTAATTATTTATTTGCAATGATACTTTAGTGAGTTAGAATATATGCTGCCGAGGGGTAGTCAAATACTCCTTCACTGAAGCAAGACATTCTTGACTAAATACTAACTCCAGAATAACTCTTCATTCTATTAGTTATTTAGTTACTATTTTCGATAAAAAAAAATTTACTAACACTTAGTAATTCTTATAAGTGTGACCCTCCATTTTCAATTTTCACATAACGGTATCAACAAGCCCCCGAAGTGGAAGACAATTTTGAAGACGAAACTAAGGAAACCTTATTCATTTTTTAAGATTGAGTTGTTCTTAATCTTATGTTACAACCCTCCGAGGGATAGTTGTAGAAAACAACTAGCTAATGTCATCTAAAAAACGATAGTAGGCACAACATAAGAATCTCACGGTTTAAACTAATGGAAGAGAACGTAGGATATGCTGACATATTTCTTGCATCCACTTACTATGAACTACTTCACGTATTCACCTTGTTATTGACCCATGCAAACACTTTCCGGATGGAGTACTCCCAATAAAACCGACACGAAGTCGAGCATGGATCTCACGGTGTGAACTTAAGAGCTAAAAATAATATATAATATATATTATTAATCTTCCACTGAAGTTTTCTAATTGTTTGGTTATATTCTTTTACTTAGGTATATTTCGGGAAAAAAAAATCCTAAGTCTAGGTGGTTTATCCAAGTATAATGATTATATTTGGATTTTAACTTATGATGTCTAAGTGATAAAACAATTTTATTACCTCACACCGTTCACGCATGCTTATAAAATCGGGTTAAGAACACTCAATAATTCGGCTATAATCCCCAGGTAGTAGGTGTTCCATAAACCGTCAACTTAAGTACCTCCAGCCTTAGACAGAATTATAGTCTGATTTGAGTTTGGAAACAAAGTTTCACAACATAACGACCTATTTTAACTATTTAAAACAAATTGTTATTTGTGATGGAACACGAGAAATACGCAGTGAAATAAGGATCTAATTACACTCTAATTGTTTTTAATTAAAAGGAAATTAGCATGCAAAAAGAAGGAAAAACAGTAAATTAATTTGGATAGGATACAACCATTGTAGCTCCCGAAAAACGCTTTTCCTTGCCAAATCTCGACCCGAACTCTTCCGAACCACCACTAGAGCTGATATACTATCCTTGGACTCAGAATGGGTTGTGGGACCCGAGGGATGAAGAACCCGAGAGAGAGAAAGAGATGGAATTAGAAGATAGATTTTGGGTTGGGTTTGGGTTTTTATTTTTCAGCCCAATTTTGAAAACTATTTTGGAAAAAGTGGCAAAAGTTTTTAATCCAAATTGAAAAGCCCATATTTATAGAAAAAGGCCACGCAAAATTGCATGAAACAAATTCATAAAAACCCAACACCTAGAATCCACTATCTAAGTGGGTTTAATGTCTCCACTATAAGCCAACACCTAGCCCATTATCTTGTTAGTGGAATTATCCAACAAAAATTTGGATTTTCCCACTAACTTTAGTCAAAGGGCAAAATAGTCATTTTGTCAAAGTCAAACTTTGACCAAAAAGTCAATATTTTGAATTTTTATGATTTTTTCCATGTTAACTAATTTTGACCTCCCGAGCATGAATCTGCATTCATTTTCTCGAAATTCAAATCACATTTGAATATAAGGTCGGTCAAAGTTTGACTTTTAAAAGTCAAAAGTCAACTCTTTGACTTTTTACATCTTTGACCATTTCCATTATTTTCGAGCTTCCGAATATGAACGTATTCATATTCTTGATATTTAAATTATATTTAAATATTAAAGCTGTATCTCTAAACTGAAAAATCGATCATTATATCACATATACTTGTCGGTTTCTCTCTCTTCACCTAATTCGAACAATTCGAATTATTCTATCATACTGTTCTAAGTTTATTCCATATGAGCTAGTAAGGGAACCTAATGGACCTATAGATCATGGGATCCAACGATCTGAGATTAGCTGGCTAAACTCTTTAGATGGAGCTAATCAACATTCGTTAACTCACGGGTCATTCCACTATAATCCCGTAGTTGCATTTCCCTCACTATAGATATATTTATTTCCATATGATATAACCATGATCAGTAAGTTAATCCTTCACAAGTTGTTCGTAATCTCGGCTGGGTCATAAAAATCGTTTTACCCCCGAGACTACATCTTATTCCTTAAGTTCCACTGATTCTCTAATGAATAATTGGTTTAAGGTCCAACCTATAAACCGAACCCCTCTTGGGCCAATGAGAGGGTGGGGCCCCTTGTTCAAGACCTGGATTCAGTACTAAAGGGAACAACCTATCTACTATCCCTATAACGAGTAGGAGTGAATTCTGTCTTGCATCCTATGTTCCCAGCTATCCACCTGATCTTACCCCCTGAAATGGGAGGCTTATTGGGCTAGCGATAATGAGCTACCCTCACCTATGCAGATTTAAGGATAATTCCAAGTGAACAGAAGTTCATAGTTAGCTCAGGAACGCCGTTTTATGTATAAAACTGACTATTTCGTTAATTGATGACCTAGGTAATTATTTCATAGTTCAGTCTTATGTAAATTCTAGACATGCTATAACATATTATAACATACTTTCAATACATGAAACATGCTTGTGGTGGTTTATAAAACTATAGACATGCTATAACATACATCAAGCATTCCACATTTTAATATAACAATTATATTAAATACATGAAACCCTCAATCATGCATACTATATATTATAACATACTTTCAATACATGAAACATGCTTCTTATAGTGGGATTTTAAATCTATATGGCATACTTTATACACATACAGGATTTAATTTAATTAAACATGCATTCATAATGCATTAATAATTAAATACACATTGAAATAGACTGGTTTTGACATCCCAAGCAAGCAAACAAGCTAATTATCATATTAAAAAATTGAAAACCAGCTTCTAAAAACCTCTAGACCACTCGAATCGACCCGAACTACCTGAATCTGACCTCAAGGGCTTTAAAATGGGCTGAATTGATCCAAACCATGTTGAATCGGACCTTCAAGACCTGCGGTTCAATTGAACCGCTGGACGTTTGGCGCGTTCGCTAACTGCGCTAGGATGAACTGCATCATAACGCTTCATCCCAGCGTTGCAATGTCACGACATATCATCTTCCTTTTTGGGCTGGCTGAAGAACATCGTTGCAACGTTGTGAGGGTAGTGTTACAACATTGTCTGACAGAAGCTTCAATTTTGAAATTCTGCAGTTGAGCATGCTTTGGATTTTCTTTAACTACTACCTAATTGCAACTCTATTGACTCTAATAAATTTACAGACTCTTAATCATACACTAAGAACCATAAACAAAGAGACAATTACAATAGTTACTTGTAAACTGAACAAAAATTTTGATGCCAAAGCCATAATTTATCCATTTCAGCAACCATTTCATCCAACTCATGAAAAACACCCACCATACTAAAATTAACGTAAATTGAGTGCTTAAAACATGCTCTCATACCAATTGATGGAGTTGATATTCAACATATGGAAGCAATTAAGGATCTAAACACTCTAACTACATCAATTTTAGAGGAAAAACATGCATGTTCAAGGAGAAAATAGAAATAGGGTTTCTAGTATACAACCTTTCTATATTCCTCCAAAGTGTATCCTGAAGGAACCTCTGTGAAGGGGATCGCAGCGAAAGCGGATCATCCCAATTCCCTATCATTTTTTTAACAAAATTTTATAGTACATGCATTTAAAAAAAATAAATCATATAGCATGCCCAAAAAAATTTTAAACCAAAAAGATTTAGGAAAACTTACCCTTGAAGACATTTTTCGATCGAATCCCTCGAACACTACCATGAAGGAGTCCTCAGTATTCTCTGGTGAGATTTTAGGAGGCGTGGGCTCTAGAGTGTTTTGAGATTGAGGGGGAAGGAAGAATTTTTTAGAGAAAAACCTTGGGAAGCCCAAAAAAAAAAAATTTACAGAGAGCAACCTTCTTAAAAAAAATTTACAGAGAGCAACCTTCTTCTCTGTTATTTTTTCTTTCTTTCTTTCTTTTGCATGTTTTTGAAGGAGAGACCTCCACCACTTCTTATGTGAGTGGTGGAGAGAAAAAGAATGGGAGGAAGTTGTAACTCCCTCCCCTTAATTACTTTAAAATTAAATAATTAAAAATATTTAATAATAAAATAATTAATAAATAATTTTAATTCACAACTAAAATTATAACAAATATATATAATAACCAATTTATTATATATTATACAATCATATGTTATATCATATATAATATATAACATATAGTTTAAAATTGTATCATATACAATACATAACCTATAGTTTCTTTTCCTTCTCTTATGGTATTTAATATAAATCATATTTACATTAAATTTTAATTATATGCATCTAATTCATATAATTAACATTTGAATCATATTCAAACATTTAGTTCCTCTCAAATTCTTTATATTATAATGTATCAAATATGTTACAGTAATTATATCATATATAATTACATAAACTTAATTATATCATATATAATTAATTCTCTCAATTAATTTGAACAATGCAAATTAATCAAAAGCTTGATTCTCATAAAATCCGATAAGCTACCGAGGGGACCTCATGGACCTATAGCTTGAAGCTCCAATGGTTCGTGAATAATTAATTAAACTCTTAAATTAAATTATTCACCATCCGTTAACTGCCGGGCACTCCACTAAAGACTGACAGCTGCGCTCTTTGCACTACAGATATATTTTCGTGTCCATTGGATGTAACCAATCCATAGTACGACGACCCTTCACAAATGGCTGGTAAGTACAGCTTGGCCAAATTACCGTTTTTCCGCTGTAGTTATATCTAACTCCTTAATTATCGATAATTCCTCTAATAAACAATAAATAATAGTCCTATTATGACTAAACCCTCTCAAGCCAGGAGAGAGTGTGGCGCCACAATGTTTAATCTCTAGAATCAGCCCTTAAGGGAGCAATTTATCTACTTTCTCCAACATTGGACAAAGAATGAATTCCGTCTTGTGTTGTTGTATTCCCAGCTCCCCAATCAGACGAACCCCCAAAATGTTAGGCATGTTGAGTCAGGGATTTGGACACTTTCATCCATACAAATCAAAGTATCGCCCTCCATAGGCAAGAGTTCACAACTCACTTAGGATTTAGGTCGTGTTACTATGGTCATCGGATGAAATAGAAGTCTCTATTAAGAACGGTGTTATATAATGAGACTACTGATTTCGTGGTCTAGTCTTATACAAACTTATTTGTATAGAATATTCCCGCTCACATGTTTCCACATGAATGATTAGGATCATATCATATGTAGCACTTTACAACAATTGTAACATCTACGAAGTGGGCCATACTCGTAGTATCACCAAGATAAGGTATCTAGCCTTATTCATCTACTACAGACCATTTTGGTTATCACTTAAAACATGATCCATCCATATGTCTCTACATACATGTTTAAGTTATGAGATAACTATGGAACCTAGTTTATTGGTTTGTGATTAATGCAACAAAAAAAAGTAATAAAATATCATATATTTTATTAAATAAACAATGAGTTGTACACAACATTTACAAACTATAGGACGCTACGAGATTTAGAGCATCAAGCCCAACAATCTCGTACTTGACCTTAAGCTATTGGGGGTGTACAATATAGTCAAAATACAAAGTACACAAATAGTAAAGTAGGGCATAAACATGCGCCCAGTACAAAATCTCCACTTGTTCTAGTCTAAATGTGTCCTGTCTCATAGACCCATACTCCATAGGTGACCTTCAAACACCTTAGTCATGAGAGCCTTCTTAATAGAATCAGCAACATTGTGCTTCGAAACTATTTGCGTGACGATATCGTCTCCCCGATGCACAATCTCTCGGATGAGATGATACTTCCACTCTTTATGCTTCCTGTGCTTGTGACTTCTAGGCTCTCGGGAATTAGCCACAACATCACTATTATCACAATAAAATGTGATGGGCTTCGACATGTCTGGAATGACTTTCAGATCAGTCAAGAACTTCCTGAGCCATACCGTTTTCTTAGCAGTTTCAAAAGTCGCTACATACTCAGCCTCCATGGTGGAGTCAGCAATGCACTCTTGCTTGGTGCTTCTCTAGACTACGGCTCATCTGTTAAGAGTGAACACTGATCCTCATGTGTATTTCCTAGAATCCTTATCGATCTTAAAATTAGAGTCTATGTATTCTGTAAGGATCAAATCTTTTTAACCATACACGAGCATGTAGTCCCTCGTTCTCCATAGATACTTGAGGATGTTCTTAATGGCGGTCCAGTGATCTAATCCTAGATTAGATTGATATCTACTAACTATCCCCACTGCATAGTAGATGTCAGGTCTAGTACATAACATTGCATACATCAGACTGCCAACAGCCGATGCATAGGGGATCCATCTCATTTCCTCAACCTCTTGAGGTGTCTTAGGACATTGTTCCTTAGACAATGTAACTCCGTGCCTGAAAGGCAATAAGCCCCTCTTGGAGTTCTGTATCAAATATTTGACAAGCATCTTGCCAATATAGGACGCTTGAGACAGAACTAACATTTTTTTTTCGATCCTTAAGGATCTGAATACCTAGAATAAACTAAGCCTCTCCCAAATATTTAATTTGAAATTGGGTTGCTAGCCAGTTCTTAACGTCAGCCAATAAACTTACACCATTCCCAATGAGTAGGATATCATCTACATATAATACTAGAAAAACTACCGAACTGTTGATGATTTTCTTATAAACACAAGGCTCATTAATGTTTTGATCAAAGCCATAAGATTTTATCACTGTATCAAACCTTATATTCCAAGATCGAGATGCGTGTTTCAGTCCATAAATGGACCAATTAAGCTTGCAAACCTTTTGCTCTTGACCTTGGATTATGAATCCCTCGAGCTGTACCATATAAATGTCTCCTCAAGATTGCCATTCAGAAAGGCAACCTTGATGTCTGTTTGTCAAATCTCATAGTCATAATATAAGGCAATGGACAAGAGTATCCAGATAGATTTGAGCATAGGAACAAGTGAGAAAGTCTCCACATAGTCGACTCTCTCAACCTGGGTATAACCCTTTGCCACTATTCTAGCCTTTGAAGGTTTGTACCTTCCCTTCAACACCCCATTTCCTCTTGTAGATCTATTTACAACCTATAGGTTTAACCCCATCAGGTTGATCTATAAGATCCCATGCTAAATTGAAGTACTAGAGTCCATTTCGAGATCCATCGCTTTGATCCAATCATCTCTGTCAACATCCTCCATTTCCTTCTTGTAAGATAATGGATCATCTTCACCACCAGCTACCATAGCCAGGATTTCTATTAAATCCATATAGTAAACATGAGGTTTTGCAACCCTCCCATTACGTCGAGGTTTCCTCAACACTTGAGGTGGCTTTGACCTATTAAATGATCCTACTTCAACAACTCTTGTCGAGGTAATGGGTTCTTCAACAACTCTTATTGAAGATTTAGTAGTTTCTTGGAAAATTTCATTCAACATGATTTTGCTACATGGCTTGTGTTCCCTTATGTGGTTTCCTTCCAAAAAAGTAGTGTTTGTGGATACAAACACCTTGTTCTCTTTTGGATCAAAGAAAAGAATGCTGGGTTTTATGTCTTAAAACTCGTGGTGTGTAAACATTAGAACTTATTCTAAGAATTCAATAAAGTTGTTGTTGAATATATTGTTTTTTTAGAAATCCAATAAACCTAAGTCCCTTGACTATTATATGAGTACTTGAGCTTTATGTGGAGACATACAAGTGGATCAAGTTCGAGTAAATAGTCAAAATGATCTATAGTATATGAATAAGGTTGGGTACCATATTCTGGTAACACTATTAGATGCGGCCTACTCTGTAGTTGTTACAAAGTGTTGTAAAGTGCTACATACGAAGTGATCCTAATTCATGCATGTTGAGACATGAGAAGTGGAGGTGTCCTGTGCAAATGAGTTTTGTGCAAGATCGGACCAAGAAACATGTCACTACTTTATAACGCTATTTACTGTTTAAGATTGACAATTTCAAAGCGATGACCTAGGTAACTTAACCTTAATCCTGAGCTAACTATGAACTTCTGTTTGTTCGGGATTATCCTTTGATCTGCAAATGGTGAGAGTAGACCAATTGCCTCTGCTCAATAAGCTTACCATTTTGGGGATAAGACCGGATGAATAGATGGGAACATAGAGTGCAAGAGGGAATTCACTTCTAACCGATTAGGGTTAGTAGAGAGGTTGTTCCCTTTAAGTGTTGATTCTGGGTCTTGAAGAAGAGGCCTCACTCTCTCATTGGCCTGAGAGGGATTTGATTTGTTGATTGGATCACAAATCAATTGTTCATTAGGGGGTCGGTGGAACTTAAGGAATAAGAGGTAATTTCGAGGGTAAAACAGAGATTCGACCTAGCCATTATTACGAACAACCTATGAAGGGTTAACTTACTAATCATGGTTATATCGAGTGGATATAATATATCTACAGTGAGGGGAGTTCAGCTATGGGCTTTAGTGGAATCACCCATTAGTTAACGAATGAGGGTTAGATTGGTATAATGAGTTTAGCCGATTAATCTCGGATCGTTAGAGCCCATGATCTGTAGGTCCGCGAAGTCCCTCTACTAGCTTGGGTACGCTTTAAGGTAACTTGAGAAATTAATTTGAAACGTTCAAATTAAACGAAACAAGAGAATAAATATTTAAATGTGATTTAAATATATAAAGATGATTATTGTGCAAAAATTAATTTAATATTTAATAATAAATTAATTATTTTAATTAATTTAAGAAAATCAAATTTTAAATTAAAATGATTTAAAAGTATTTTTTTATTTTAAAAAGAAAAACGGAAAAATCGTTTTGCATGGCACAAAGTGGAAAAAAGTTTTTTCCATTATCACCATCTTTATGCTCACACACAAATCATGATCTTCTCTACCTTGATTCTCCAAGCATGAGCTGCAAGCCATGCATTCCATCTCTTTGCATGTTCATCTTAATATACAAAGAAGATTGGAGTTGTTGGAGAAGATGATGGATACAGAATTTTGAGAGAAAAATCGTGGTGAAGAAGAAGTTATCTTCTTCAACTTGTTGCTGTGAGCGTCCCTTGTTTCTCCACATCTACAAGCCGTTCTTGAGTCCCACAACTCCCGCCTAAAGTTCTAAGAGCATAGTAGGGAAGGCTTTGAGGTGATTCATGTTGATATTAAGTGAAGACAGCAGCTGAACAATGATTTTCTTGAAGAGTTCTTCAAAGGCATGTTCTCAAAACCCATTTTTATGATCAACATGCTTTAGTTTTTGCCAAAATTAGTGAATTAGAATGCTTATGGATCCTTGATACTTTCGTTGCATGTTGTTTAACTCTAACAAAGAACACTTCTCGTTCCTTTAGAGTAGCCTACAAATAGGCATAATCTTGAACGTGGTTTCAATTTCATAGGATTAGTCTCAAGCACGTGTGCTGGGCAACCCCAGATTCTAAAATGATGTAAACTAACTTTACGACCATTCCATAATTCCAATAGTGTTCTAGCAACACTCTTGAATGGAACGCAGTTTAGGATATACATTGCAGTCTCTACTGCATAAACCCAAAACAGGTCAGGTAAGGAAGCGTAATTCATCATAGACCAATCCATGTCCAACAAGGTTCGATTTCTCCTTTCTGATACACCATTCAACAGAGGTGTAGCAAGTGCTGAGAGTTGGGATACTATTCCATATTCTATCAAATAATTCTGGAAAGATAGATCCATAAACTCTCCACCTTGATCAGATCAAAACGTTTTAATCGTTTTGTTTCATGCATTTTCTACTTCATCCTTGAATTCTTTGAACTTTCCAAAAGATTCAGACTTATGTGGCATTAAGTAAACGTACCCATATTTGGAATAATCATCAGTAAAAATGATGAAATATTCATACCCTCCTCTAGCCTTGACACTCATCGAACCACAAAGGTCTGAATGTACGATCTCGAGAGGTTCTTTGGCCCTATGACCTTTTCTAGTTAAAGGTCTTTTTGTCATTTTGCCTTCAAGGCATGACTCATATACTAGCAAAGAATTTTCTTCTAACTCACTAAGAAATCCGTTCTTTACTAACCTTTCAATCCTATTGAGATTTACGTGACCTGATCTTAGGTGTCAAAGTTGGGCATTTTCTTTTGGAGAACTCTTAAGTCTTTTATTTTGAGTTACTGCAGTCTTAAACATTTTATGTTATGGATGACCCTAGTAGCTATCGGTATTAGCACATAAAAGGTCATTTTCCAGTTTTGAAGAATAAATATTAACGCCATTTTTGGAAATAAGCACTTTATTAACAAAAAAGTTAATTACATAAGATTTTTCTATCAAACACTTTACAGAAATAAGGTTAATTTTCAGATTAGGAACCACATAAACATTATCGAATACAAGAAATTTATTCTGTAAAGTCAACCGAATTCCTCCCACTGCCACAATTGAGACGACGTGTCCAGTTCCACCCCGCATCGTCATCTCACCAACTTCTAGTTTCCATCAGGAACTAATTCCCTGAAATGAAGAACAAACGTGGTTAGTGACCCCAGAGTCAATAATTCAAGCAGAATCATCATTCTCCACTAAGCATGTTTCAAGAACAAGTAAATCACATTATCTCGTTTTGGCCTTCTTCTTTTCTGCCAAGTATTTGGGGCAGTTTCTTTTCTAATGACCATCCTGGTTGCAATGGAAACAAATTCCATTTGCAACCTTGGGTGGCCTTCTACCTCCTTGTGCAGCAACTGGAGGGTTAACTTTCTCCTTCCCACCTCTATTCTTCTTCCACTTTTTGGTGCCAGAGGAAGAAGGTACAAACTTAGTTCCAAAGGTTGAACCTTTGTGGAACTTCTTAAAAGATGAAGCAACATTTGCCTCACCTATCTTGTCCTTATTTTTATGTAAGGACTGAAAAGTCTACAACTCGTTGAGTAGAGTGGTCAGGTTGTAGTCAATCTTGTTCATAATAGCATTACTACGAAAATGGAGGAAAATTTTAGGTAAAGATTCCAATATGAAGCTAACCTGACTGGCTTCATCGATGGTAGACCCGTTCATCTCCGCCACGTTGAAGTGGACCATCATGTTGAGAACATGTTCTTGAATAAATGTCCCTTCTTACATACAAACAGTGAAGATTTCTTTAAGAGCATCGTGCCTAAGTTGCACGGACGGCTATCCAAACATTCCCCTCAGGGACTCCATGATCTCACGGACTATAAGCATGGGCGCATGCTTCTTGGCCAGGACTTTGATAAGACTAGCCAAGATATACGTCGAGCCTTTTCGTTCACCCTTGTCCAGCGCTCATGTGCCTCTTGAATATTTCGAGGAGCATTTTGAGCAGGAATGGGACGACAATCCTCCATTAGTACAAAACGGATATCATTGATTATTAAAATTTTGTTGATCATGGTTTTCCAAGTAGCATAATTTTCGCCAGTTAACTTATCAGCGGCGAACAAGTTTAAAGTAGTGGTAGCCATTATATATATTGCTAAAATTGACAAACTATTTTCAAATTAGTTTATTTTGCATTAATCATTTAAACAACCAATCGATTTTAGCAAAATTCTAATGTACCCTAAGTGACATTGAATTTTGCAATGATGTTTCAGTGAGGCAGGAGAAAAGTCACCGTAGGGTGATCAAGTATCCTTTCACTAAAATGAAATATTCTCAACCAATAGACATAACAACTTATTGTCATTGTCACTATTAGTCACCTTTGTTCAATCAAGAATACGCTAAACTAGCTTAATGATTCTTATAAGTGTAGCCCCCCATTTTAGGTCCTAAAGTTCCACCCCAATGAGCCAACCGTAGGGAAAACTCAATTGGGACATGAAACTAAAGCAACCCTATCCATTTTTGGAGGTTGAATAAAACGTTATACAAAACTACCATCATTTAAGGCGACACCCACGATGCCACAAAGTGATGCATGAAACTTTAGTTCGACCTAATGAGAGAGATCGAGGAATGTGCTGTCACACGTCCCGCTCCAAGTTACTATAAATACTCTCTCTATTCACATTGATATTGACCTACTCAAATGCCACCCGTAGGGGGATACCTATGGTGCCTCGAGGCCGAGTGTAGATCTCACGATGTGAATTTTCAGGGGGAAATATGTAGAGGAAAACTGAAGTATCATATACCCAATTTTCCTCTCACTGAGTGCTTTACCTAGGGTTAATTAACTTAAGAAAAACCCGGCTAATGATTTTAACTAAGTGAAATTTTAATTTGCTCAAAAACAACAATTGTCTTGGAAGATTAAATAATTTTGATTGAAGTATTCTTAAACTCTTTAATAAACTTTAATCAAACTTGCGTGCATGTATCAAATCTATCTAATTCACCTTTATAGGTAGATTCCCAAGTAGGTATGCGATGTTTCCGTCATCTTAAATACCCTAGCCTAAACAGAAACTAAAGGAACTCTTATCAAAGAGTACCTCTGAGCGGAAGCAAGATCGTTCCAAACTCATTGTGATAAAATTGGCATATTCACAATCAAACAGACTAGTTATGCATTTAACAATAAATTATGACATGCCTTGAACTTTAAATAACAAAGAGAACAAGATACATACCAGTTGAAGAACCCTTCTTCGTCTCAAAACTCGTTCTCGTCAAACAGACTGCACCTCTCGCTCTCGCTGAGATCATCCACACTATCGTCCACCAAATCACGACGTCGTCTACCCTCGAACAAACTCCTCACAAACACGGCATCAGGAAAGACACCACTACTCGGAACCCTCGGTATTCTCGGAGTGAGAATCCAAGAGGTGTGAGCTCTGTTGGATTTGGTAGAGGGAAGAAGGAAGAGATAATCGTTTACCACGACCAACAAGTGGGAGAAATCAGGTGTCTATCGTATAAACGATGGTTGATTATTTAGGTAAAGATAGACGACCGTGTAGTAAAAGAGGCGAGATCGTATAGACGATCGTTTAGTAAATGCTCAGTCGCGCGATCGCGTAGAAAAAAAAAACTAGACAATCGTTTAGTAAAACGTACGCGTGTACACGATCGTTTAGAAACTTTGAGCTGTCGTATATGCTCTCGGTTTGTTATGCGATAGGCAGTATACACAACATGGTGAGTGAATGTCTGATTCGTTGCAAAATGAAAACCATTTTCATTTTATCCTTCAGTTACGAAAACTGAATGCAACCTCCCACCAACTCATTCAGTTACGGAGAAAAAACTGGCACAATTATCGCATAATTGTTAAAATAAATAATAAATATAATCATATTATATTCATTAACCTATGGTTTAATATCACATCAAATGCAACATATGAACCATAGTCTTTTATCCTCCACTAGATATAAATCATATTTATATCTATTTCCTCCAATTAATGTATCTTATATCATGTCAACTATATCATATATAATTGACTCGTTTAATTATATCATATATAATCAAACTCCTTCCTATCAATTTACACTCTTCTCACCATAGATATATTTCTGTGTCCTTCGGATATAACCAATCAACAGTATGATAACCCTTCACAGATGCTCATAAGTACAGTTGGACCAATTTACCGTTTTGTCCCTATAGTTACATCTAACTTCTTAAGTACCACTGTTCCCTCTAATGAATAATACAACATAGTCCTACTACGTGTGAACAGCTCTCGGGCCATGAGAATGTATGTGGCACCACATCGTTCAAGTCCCGGAATTAACCCTTAAGGGAGCAATCTATCTACTTACCCTTGCTTCGGGGAAGGAGTGAATTCCATCTTGTGAAATTGAGTTTCCAGCTCCCAAATCAAACGAATCCCCAAAGTGGTAGGTTTGAATCGGCGATCTAGCCACTTGTACTCATGCAAATCAATGGACTTCCCTCAAAGACAAGAGTTCCCAACTCACTCACGATTGAGGTCATGTTACCTATGGTTATCCTAGTGAAGCGAAGTCTCTGTCATGAACGGTGTTATATAACGAGACTATAACACTTCGTGGTCCGGTCTTATACAAACTTCTTTGTATAGAACGCCCCCGCTTACATGTCTCCATATGAATGATCAAGATCAGATCATCAATAGTAGGTCACAACCCTTGTAACTATTCTACAAAGCGGGTCACATCCGTAACGTTACCAGGATAAGGTATCCCTACTATATCCATATACTACAAACCATTTTGGTTATCACTTAAGACATGATCCACCTATATGTCTCCACATACATGCTTAAGTTACAATGACAACCAGGTATCTTAGTTTATTAGTTTGTGGTAAAGCAAATAAAACATCTAATGTTCCATAGACAAAAATGAAGAAAAATATCATATATTATTACATCACAAGCGTTTGTTCAAAACTGTGTTTACAAACTACAGTACCCGACGAGAGTTTAGGGCATCATCCCCAACAGAACCCGCATTAGACAAAAGGTCCCTTATACATATATTTGCTACATATTGAATCTTTTATTAAGAAATCAACTTATTCCTATTAAATCGATTAAAATACTAAACAAAGATTTCTAATCTCATTAGAAATGTGATCTTAGGTCTATCTCAATCATATTTTAAAACATTTTTAAAAATGATTATAACCTAAGGTTTGTATGCAACTCTTTATTATTACTTTTAATTCTAATTTCATTTAATTATAACAATTATAAATAAATGAAACAATTAAAAATCATTCATTGCATGCTTGACATATATTAGTTAATCATAACAATTATAAATTAACCTAAGGTAATGTCACTTCATGCAATCTCAATTTCATTACTAATATGATGCATGTATATGTTATTAATGCATGCATTTATATAATATAACAATTATACTATATGATGCATGAGCATGCTATATAATTTAAATCATGCATATTTTAATATTATAACCCTTATAATATAGAATGATGCATGATGATAAATGCATAACCTATGATGGGATTTTTAAATCTATATGACATACAATATGACATATATTGAAATAAGACATACATCACATATATATTTAAAAACTAAAGATTGATGGATCGATATGACACTAAAAAAAAAAATAAAAAGGCTAACTATTACATTAATATAAGCCATCCGGTTTGATATAAGTGAACCGGCCTTGAACCACTCGAACCAAGCCATGAACCGGTCCAACCGCCAACCAAACCACCCTCGAATCGCTCCAACCGGACGAACCACGAGCCAAAATGAGAATTTTTTCTGCATTGCAACATCGAGACGTTGTGCCTAACGTCATGTACGGAGACATTTCTTCGTTCACTACTCGGAGTGTCGTGACGCTAGGGCACAACATCGCGACTCTGCAATGCAGTCTGCTACTGCACAACATCAACCTCCTTTGATCCGACGTCCAAATCTAGCCCCGAAATGCCAGAAAACCTCTGGGAACATCACGAACAACTCGATATACAAAGATAAAAACTTAATAGCAATTACTTGCCCCAAAAACATTGACCCTTACAACCAAATTATAAAGAAAACAATGCTGTAAATCTATGCCCTATCCCGAAAGCATCCATCAATCAAACCACATTCAACAATAGTCATTCATCACATGAATTTAAACAAAATGCAGCAAATCAAAAAACACCTACCATCATTGTAAAATTAATTAAAAAAATGGGAATTTGGGATCAAGCCAAGGCGCTGATACCAATTGAAAGAACCATTGTGAAGGGGACTACAATGGAAGCGGATCATCCCAATTCCTAATATTTTTTTAAAAACAATTTTACAGCACATGCATTTTAAAAAAATAAATCATACAACATGCCCAAAAAAAATTTCAAACCAAAAAAGTTTAGGAAGACTTACCCTTGAAGACGTTCTTCAAGCGAATCCCTCGAACACTACCATGAAGTAGTCCTTAGTATTCTATGGTGAGAATGTATGAGGTGTGGGCTCAAGAGTGTTTTAGGATTGAGGGAGAAGGAAGAATATTTTAGAGAAAAACCTCGGGAAGCAAAAAAAAAAAAAAAAAAATCTTTACAGAGAACAACCTTCTTATCTATCGTTTTTTTTTTCTTTTGCAAGTTTTCGAAGATGAGACCTCCACCACTTCTTACGTGAGTGGTAGAGAGAAAAAGATGGGGAGGGAGTTAAAATTAAATAATTAAAAAAATTAATAATAAAGTAATTAATAAATAATTTTAATTCACAATTAAAATTATAACAAATATATATAATAACCAATTTATTATATATTATGCAATCATATGTTATATCATATATAACATATAACATATAGTTTAAAATTGTATCATATACTATATATAGCCTATAGTTTCTTTTCTCTCTCTTATTGTATTTAATATAAATCATATTTACATTAAATTTTAATTATATGAATCTAATTCATATAATTAACATTTGAATCATATTCAAACATTTAATTCTTCTCATAAATTCTTTATATTATAATGTATCAAATACATTATAGTAATTATATCATATATAATTACATAAACTTAATTATATCATATATAATTGATTCCCTCACTTAATTTGAACAATTCAAATTAATCCAAAACTTGATTCTCATAAAATCCGATGATCTACCGAGAGGACCTCATGAACCTGTAGCTTGAAGTTCCAACGATACGTGAATAATTAATTAAACTATTTAATTAAATTATTCACCATTTGTTAACTGTCGGACACTCCACTAAAAACCGACAATTGTACTTTTCACATTACAGATATATTTATGTGTCCATTGGATATAACCAATCCACAATACGACGATCCTTCACAAATGGCTCGTAAGTATAGCTAGGCCAAATTACAGTTTTGTACCTGTAGTTACATCTAACTTCTTATGTATCACTGATTCCTCTAATGAACAATAAATCATAGTCTCACTATGACTTGAATGAACTATTTTCACAGAGAACCTTTGAGTGGAAGTGGATCGTCCAAATCATTTCGATTGAATGCATTCATTTACAGTAAAACAGAATAGATTATGCATAAAAAAAAAAACTAAATCACAGCACGCTTTTGAATAAATAAACAAGAGTTTAGAGATTATACCTTTGAAGAACTTTTCTTCAAGTAAATCCCTCAAACTAACTCATTCATGCATGCATCGAACAATAACTCATTCATGCATGCATCGAACAAGTCATAAACACTCCAAATGAACAACAGCAAACAACAATGCAAACTCATACCAAAAAATGGGACACTGCCACTTAGTGACCTTGGTATTCTCGGTGTGAGAATCCAAGAGTGTGGGCTCTGGCTATTTTGGTTAAAGGGTGTTTCAGAGTTGGAGGAGGAAGACGATCGAGGAAGGTAAAGCTATCGCATAGCAAAATCTCTCAATCGTTTACACGATGAGGCTATCGTATAGTCTCTCTAGGTTGTTGTGTAGAATCTCTCAAATCATGTAACTTAACCTTCGATTATGGAAAAAATAAAATCATATTTTATTATCTCAAATTGCCACAAAAACTGATTAACTTCCCACTAAAGGTGGTTAGAGAGAAAAATTGTTTAATGATCAAATAATTAATAAATTATAAATAAATATGATAACCAACTCATCATATCATACTTATAACTTATAGTTTTAATATTGTATCATATACAATATATAAACCATAGTTCTTTTTCTCTATTTTATGACATTTAATATAAATCATATTTATCTTAAATTTAACAATTATAAATCTTATTCATAGAAAATATATTTGAATCATATTCAAATATTTATTCCTCTAAACTATAATGTATCATATACATTATATCAATTATATCACATATAATTGAATTAATTTAATTATATCATATATAATTAAATTTTCTCCTATTAATTTGAACATTTCAAATTAACCTAAAAACTGATTCTCAACTAAATTCATTGAGCTACCAAGGGGACCTTGTGGACCTATAGCTTGAAGTTCCAACAGTACATGAATAACTGATTAAACTCTTTAATCACATTATCCACCATCCATTAACTATCGGGCACTCTACTAAAGATCGACATCTACACTCTTCGTACTACAGATATATTTATGTGTCCATTGGATATAACTAATCAAAAGTACGATGACCCTTCACAAATCGATCATAATACAGTTGGGCCAAATTACCGTTTTTCCCCTGTAGTTACATCTAACTCCTTAAGTACCATTGATCCCTCTAATGAACAATATATCATAGTCCCACTATGACTTACCCTTATTTCAGGGAAGGAGCGAATTTTATCTTGTGGAGCTGAGTTCCCAGTTCCCTAATCAGACGAACCCCAAAATGGTAGGCTTGTTGAGTCGACGATCTGGCCACTCTCATCTATACAAATCGAAGGACCGCCATCATAGGCAGGAGTTCACAACTCACTCAGGATTAAGGTCATATTACCTATGGTCATCCTAGTAAAACAAAAGTCTCAATTATGAACGGCGTTATATAACGAGACTAAACATTTCATGGTCTGGTCTTATACAAACTCCTTTGTATAGAATATCCCCGCTTGCATGTTTAATACATGAATGATCAGGATCAGATCATTTTTAGCACTTTACAACATTTGTAACACCTACAAAAACGGCCATACTCATAGTGTCACCAAGATAAGATACCCAACCTTATTCATATACTACAGACCATTTAGGTTATCAATTAAACATGATCTACTTGTATGTCTCCATTTAAATTAAGAGTAATTGTTTTAAATGATAAAAGTGCTAAACATATTTTCAAGTATAGCAAAATATCACTGTCTATCCATGATAGACCGCGATATACATGTATCACAGACGCTGATATATGTCTATTGCGGCCTCACTGATAGATAGTGATATTTTGCTATATTTATAAATAAGAACTAGCTACAAATCTAGTTGGGATAAGAATTTTTTTTACAATAGGATCTATAACTGACATAAATTATATTAAATTGTAACTCATCAAAATGAGAGGAATTACATTTACCTATTAGAATTGTTTTTTTTCTTTAAAAAAAGACATATTTAATTGAGGGAAAAAATCAAATATATGGTGAAATAAAATGTGTGTGGGGCCAGTTGAACTGGAAAATCTGATTCATGTCAATAGGGAGAAAGAGGTCTTATTTCCAATTGAAAAAGTGAGAAAATAAAAAGTAAAAAACCTTGATTAGTTAGGATTTAAAAATAGAAGGATTAAATCATTATTAACTAAACTTTAGAGACTAAATTATTATTTCAATAAAATTTAGTGACTAAAAATATTTTTAATCAAGAATATAAAATGGAACCAACAAAATATTATTAAATGAAAAGAACGTATTAATAAATATATAAGAATATTCTAAGAATATAATTTTTTCTTAAACTATAACAAACAGATATTAAGAACATATCCTGACACAATATAAAACTTCATTTCTAAATATGTGCTCACAAATGAATTTTAATCATCCAAAATTTTGGAGCATAATCCATACAAGGTGAGGCAAATTTTTGTGCATAGGATCAGTTATGTAATATTTGTCAAAACTTTTATCTCCTAAGTCGTATATATCTAAATCCTAAGGTCCATTTCAAAAAGGATGAGAAGGCTGTGAAAACAATCAGTAAAATATATACGAATTGATAAGCATTTAGGAAAATCCTTAGTTGAAACACAAATGGACTGACAGCCACCAATAAATATAGCATCGCCATTATCTAAGCTCTTCACTTTTACATCTCTTTACATGCCATCTTCACATACATGTGTAACTTTGTAAACTTTAAACTTGGTATTCTTTAATTTTGCCTTTCAAAGTAGATATGAGCCTCTTAACCAACCAAACCTCTCTTTTCAAAGACTTTGCAATATAGGATGTACCTACGTCAAAAGTTTCTGTCGCGTTAACTAATTTCAAAGAAATAGAAATAGATGAACTTTCATTGTCATCGGACAATAGTATGGCCAAACTTAATCATTAACTCTCGTAAAACGTACAATTCATAAAATGAATTATAGATAGCTACGACATGTAATCTTTTGGATACAGGGATGGATCCTTGGTTAGTATAGTTTAATTATGCAGGCTGGGTAATAATCAACTAATTATATATAACAATCGGAGGTAGACAAATCACACACCCAGAAAAAGGGTTGAATAGAGTAACCTCAAGTGTCTCTTCCAGCATTATCGACCAACCGAAAGAAGAATCGTAACACTTTTTGTTAAAGGAAAATTTGAAGTTAAGATTACAAATTTCATTGTTAGTGGGATTGTAAAGACAGTATTGTTTCTCACTACCTTCTTTTGAGGGAACATTGAGCCTGTGAAATTGAGACTAGTAAAAATCCATGGTTAATTCTGGTAAATAAATAAAACCAGATAAATTTCTTTTATTGACTTATTTCTAATTTGGGTCATATATGTATGTTGTTCCCTTATAATTATTTTTGCAGGTTTTCAAAATTGTTTTTAACTATAATTAAGATGCCATCATATTCCTAATTTGAATAATTAATTCTTGAAAATCAAATATATTTAAGACATTGAGCCCACTTATTCCTTAATTCTTTTTAAGAAAAAACAACTATACATATATCAACTATATATTATTCAAAGAAATTAAAAAGAAAAAAAATATAATATGTAACTTGAGCGGTGGGAATGGCCGATGAGGATGGATAGAGTCTTCCTGTATCGTGTTCAATTTAGTGAATTGAATTGTGATTAGTGATTGTGTTCTTGTTTGTGAGGTTTTTTACATTTAAAAATCCAATCACAATTAGGAATATATTTCGTATTTAGATTAGGAAATTTCTTATTTGAAATTATTTTAAATATGAAAATTAATATATCATAATCAAATTCATAGTAATGATAACGATTTAGAAAATAAATTCCAAAATTATCTATATCTATCATATCTCTAATTTGCGTTAAATAATTAAATAAAATAATGGCATAGATGACATTTAACCTTCTCCATGACAAGTTATTATGGCAGCTATTTCCCTCTTTCATTGTGCTTTTAATGGCATTGCTACTTTTCATTATTATAGGTTTGAAGGTACAACCTAATTAAAATAGTAAAAAAGATTATGAATATATAGTCATTCAATAAAATCAGTTAATATAATATTTAGGACAAATGGAAAAAAAGGTAAAGTAAAGTAATTGTAATTGTACCACATTAAACTTTCATTTTAAAAATTGAGTTCCCGAACTTAAATAAGTGATAAAATTAGAACTTGAAACTCACGTAATTATACAAATTGTAATCATGATATTTTTTTTCTATTTATTAAGAAATATAAAGTAGTACTGGAAATGTTTTCCAAGTTTAATTTCTAAAAATTAAGGCTTTTTTTTTAGTAAAAATTTCGTTTTTTTATTTAAGGTTCTGTTTAGTAATCATTTCTTAGAATGATTTGCATTATGTTACTTCAATCGTTGAAGTCTTAGTCAAATTCCAATACACAAAAACAAGTTTTTAAAAGCTAATTTTCAAATTTTAAAAATCTAGCTTTATTTTTTTAAATAAATTGGTAAGAAAAATGCAACAAAGGAAGAAAATTAGAGGTGGAAGTAGTGGAAGTAGTGTCTATGTTGGCATTATAATGTGATTCACATTGTTTTATTTAACCTTACTCACTAGTTTCTTTATAGAGTTGGCTCTTATCTGGCCTTTTCTATGGGCGCTTTTTGTATTATTGCTCTCATATATAAAGAGCTCGGGATCTAGGGTTTCAGAATAACTTGTATTTCGATCTTCTTCTTCCTCATTTGCGACTGCTATAAAATCTTTCGATCTCTTATTCGAAAAGTGGATGTAGACCTCGATCGAACCACTATAATCGTCGGCGTTTTCTTCTTTTTCTCACTATCTTTGTATTTTTGTTAATTTTTGCATATTTGGTTTTCTATTTTACATATTTATTTACTGATTTGTTTTAACAGTCTATAGGCTTAATTTTCAAAAACAAAAAATAAAAAATGAAATGGTTACCAAAGGGACCTAAATTATAATTAAACAGACATAAATTAAATAAGAGGCATTTTTTTTAATATATTTTAAAATATTTATACTTTATAACAAAAAATTTGGAATACAAAGCACTTTTGAAACTTTTTGTTAAAGTATAAATATTTTTGAAAATTTTCTATTCATAAGAATTTCCTAAGAGCATAATTTTAATTATTTAGAATTATACTGAATAAATAAAAGGAAATAGTTAAAAGAAACGGCCTAGTTAAAATAGTGAAAAGGATTATGAATATACAGTCATTCAATGATGGAAAGCAACAGAAAATGGAAAGAAAACCCACAAAAATTCAAAAAAAGGAGGAGGTAGTTAGGACCCACGAATGTCTCTCTCTCTCTTCAATATGCTAACAAACTATTTGGCCAATTTTTCATACCGCAGATCTCGCAGTGTCGGAATACAGAGTCATTGGTCATTGAGGTTGCCAACAACATAACCCAAAAATGGCTTTGATTTCTTATGGGTTCAAGCAATCTTCCCTTTTCTTTTTTCAGCTCACAGATAATGCAGCAAACCCTTTGAGCTGTTGTTGGATGTAGGGGTCCCATTCCCCTTCTCCTTTGTTGAGCCCATTCCCTGATAGGGGTTTGATCACCCTTTACATCGTTTCTCTGATCGATGCTGTCGGATTTGGTGGTTCATGGGTTGCATTAGCTCCAAGAACGTAGATAAATCGGCAGCATCACCCATTTATAAACATCATCGAACAAAACCCACATCCACTACATCCGCCACCGTTGTCGCCACCGCAGAGAATAGTTCTACTGTGACCATAGACACTTCGGTAGCGACGCTCGATCATGAGAAGAAAGGGGAGGATAAATCAGAGGATCGGAGTCGAGATATTAAAAAATCGAAAAAAGGGAGTTCTCAAGGAGGGAAGGGTTCTTTCAAATTAGGGTTTTCTCAACGATACATTCAAGCTGAGCAGGTTGCTGTTGGCTGGCCTTCTTGGCTCAGTAGTGCGGCCGGTGAGGCCGTTCATGGATGGGTGCCTCTTCGTGCTGATTCCTTTGAGAAGTTGGAGAAGATTGGACAAGGTACATACAGCAGTGTGTTTCGTGCTCGAGAAGTTGAGACAGGAAGGATGGTTGCATTGAAGAAGGTTCGTTTCGACAATTTTCAACCGGAGAGCATTAGGTTTATGGCAAGGGAAATCATGATTTTGCGTAGGCTTGACCACCCAAACATCATGCAATTAGAAGGCATAATTACTTCCAAAATGTCTAGCAGCATTTACCTTGTATTTGAATACATGGAACATGATCTTGCAGGGTTAGTGTCTAGTCCTGATGTCAAGTTCAGTGAGGCACAGGTTAAGTGTTATATGAGACAGCTTCTATCTGCAATTGAACATTGCCACCTTCGGGGTATAATGCATAGAGACATTAAAGCATCTAATATTTTGGTAAACAATGAAGGAATTCTAAAGTTAGCAGATTTCGGATTAGCAAATGTCATAAACTCAAGAAACAAGCAAGTGCTAACAAGTCGAGTGGTGACATTATGGTATCGCCCACCTGAGCTACTGATGGGTTCAACAGATTACGGATTAACAGTGGACCTCTGGAGCATAGGATGTGTATTTGCAGAACTGCATCTGGGAAAACCCTTTCTTAAAGGAAGAACCGAGGTTGAACAATTGCATAAGATATTCAAACTTTGCGGCTCTCCATCTGAAGAGTTCTGGAAAAAAACAAAGCTTCCTCATGCAGCTATGTTCAGACCCCAACATGCATATGAAAGTTCTCTACATGAAAAGTGCAAAGAATTTGCACCCTCCGCAGTTAGCTTATTAGAAATTTTTCTTTCCATTGAACCTTACAAGCGTGGGACTGCCTCATCTGCTCTCATGTCTGAGTATTTCAAGATGAAGCCATATGCTTGTGATCCATCTATCTTACCCAAATATCCACCAAACAAAGAAATGGATGCCAAAAATCGTGAAGATGCACGAAGAAAGAGGGCAAATGCAAGAGCAAAAGAGACAGGGGCAACACAAAGGCCTAGAAGAGTCCAAAGAAATTTTCAAGAATTCAATAGCCATAAAGTGCCAATCAAAGAGAAAGCAGAAGAAAACATTCAACCTTCTCGGCGGAATGGCAGCAATGTTGCGAATCTTCTTGACGGGACATCAGAGGCTTCCCAGGCCGCAACTGCACCAAATCAAAGAGGAGATAGTGCATTCACAGCCCCAATACCAGTCTCAGCATCTAGTGGCTTTGCTTGGGTAAAGAAACGTAAAGAGGAAGCTACATCTACAATATCAGATGGTCTTAAGAGCCAAATAAGTGCTCTGGATCCATCTTTTGCAAATTACACCTTCAAATTAACAAAAAAACAGAATGGACACACAAACATTCCAGTCAGTTCAGGTGCGCAAGACTATGAAATTCGAAAGCAACAAAGAAGAAAACATGATTTTCCCGAGTTTTTTGATGCATCCGAAGCATACCCATTCTTGGATATGTCCAATGAACTATATCCAAAACTGCCATCCAACGCTACAACCAATCTCGACAACAATGATACAGAATCACACATTGAATTCTCAGATCCTCTGTTAACACAACCCCATAGAATAGATGAACTCCTGCAAAAAGATGAAATTCACATTCGACGAGTGGCTCGAAAATCCAGATTCGAAAGAGATAAATGATTCGTTCATTATCCGATGCAATAGTCAGATGATAGACGTACATATAAAACCATACTTAGCAGTGGCAATTCCGAGACCTGCATCCACAGTGGAGCTCAGATTGGCAATTGCAACCCGACAACAAAAACAAGCTAAAAGAAGCATAAAAAGAATAAGCTTCTACAAATATACATACATTTATTTGAGATATTCAGAAAAGTTGAATGAAAAATACCGTCGGATGCAATTGATCAATTTTTTGAAACGTGATCATTTAAAAAAATATATAGAGCCATTCAATGAAATCATTTAATAAAAATATTTATGAAAAATTGCAAAAACTACACGTAAAGTATATGATGCAAATAATTGTAATTGTACCACATTAAATTTTCATATTTAAAAATTGAGCTCTCAAACTTAACTAAGTGATTAAATAGGACCTCAAACTTACATAATTATATAAATTGTAATTATGATTTTTTTTCTTTTAATAAGAAATATAAACTAATACTATTTTCTAGGCTTATATAACACTACAAGAATTCTAGGCTTTTATATCAGTTTAAAACCGACATTAAATGGCTTTTAAGGTTGACAACCGACATTAAAGATAGTGTTATAAAAGTCTTTAATGTCGATTTTAAACCAACATTGTACACCCTCTTCAATGTCGGTTTAAAACTGACATTAAAGACAACTAACATTAAAGACCTTTTATAATACTATCTTTAATATCGGTTGACAACCGACATTAAAGCCCTTTAATGTCGGTTTTAAACTGACATTGAAGCCCAAAATCCATGTCCGTCTTTTCAATTATTATCCTTTTTTTTAAATTTTGTTGTTGAATCCATTTTTAATGTCGGTCAAAAAGTTAAAAACGACATTATAATAATTTATCCACAAACAAGAATTGTTTTTATATATTAAGATCTCAATAAACACAAAAATTTAAATCTAAGCCTTGCTCACAAAGTACAAATAATAGTTAGCTTCCAAAGAGTAACAAAATTTATACTTACAAAGCAGTAGTTGGCTGCTTACATATCAAAAATTTTCCAAAATAAAATCTTAATTGCTTTTATATATACAACTTAACTTTCAACAAATACAAAAAATTAACTAAAGATTGAGAGAGTTGGTTGTCTACTTTAGAGTGTCATTACTATCTCAAAATATCTGCAAAGAAGACATGTTTGTTTAAGTATATAAAATCAAGAATAATTTAAAAATAAATGAATCATACTAAAAGAAATTACATGAACTATGGAAACAATATTTATACAAACTTACCAAAAGGAATGAATGCAAAATTTGCTATTCTTTTCTCTATTCTATGGATGAATTTATTATGCCCTCTATCTAGAACCTCCCTGTACCCGTGCGAGCGATGTCATAGGAAAGTATATAAACAAACAAATATAAGTTGCGTTAATATAAGCAATTTATATATAATGAAAGAAATGAACGACTCAACCCTTAAACAACTACCACAGTTGCACAATAGTCATTGTAATGATCCCAAATTTCAATGCTAAACTAAGGAACATTACCATATTTTAACCTACAACTAACTTTATAACTCGTATGTTTTAGAAAAATTTTGGCAACATGACAACACTACCACAACAATACAAATTTTTTTTTATTTTAACACCTATTCAAAGAAATGCACTTCCAACAATATTCAAACAACAATTTTCTCTCAACAGAACAAACAACATAAACAACAATGATTTACAAAAACTCACATCTGATTACTCACTTGAATTCAAATCTCAAAAGTTGTCACATAGGTATTCGATCTTATACCTCCAAATTCAAAAACAGCTTTGACATTCTAAACAAAAATTATAGTTCAATACTGTTGAGGCATGTGATGATGACTTTTTGGCCTTCCTTATTAAGAAAGGAATAAAAGAGAGGTATTAAAGTCTTTCAAACCCCATGTTTAATGTAATGAAAGTTTAGGGTACCTGAGAATATGTTACTATGTTTGATCCCATGTCATCCGCTAAATGAGCTCCATTGTCCCAAAGATCTAAGGAAAATCAAACTATCTCAATACCCTATTCCAAAAAGAAAGATGAATGCCGATGGTAATCAATCTTTGACATGAACGATGCTATCAAGGGTCAATCTTTGATATGAAGGTAGTTAATCCTCGATTATCCAAACAAGATTGCAATGACGAATTTGATTCAAATTTATGAAGAAATACAATAAATGGTTAAACAAGAGATAACAAAAGATTCGACAATGATAATGAAGAATTAACCTAACCCACAATGCATGAATAACCCATCAACTATCATAGTGCAACCAGATTCATTGAGACGAATAATGCATAAATATAAACTATCAAAGGATGCCTAAGAAGTTCTACTACCATAAACTACTCAATGGAAGTCATAAGCAACTAAGCTATGACTACCATAACTGCAAGCATAGCATTCCAACACTGAATCTAATCCAAAGTTTTAGAAAAAATAGACTTTTAAGATAAGCATCATATAAATATTACCTTGTACTTGTTATTAATGTTCTTATGAAGTTCTTTTTGTGTTGGGTGTACCTTCTCCATTTGTTAACCTTCTTAAAACATGTCCAATGTAATCTTCGTATCTTCCTTCCCAATCTCCAAGAATCAAAATTTAGCCTTACACGTCAAACTTACAAAATGAAAAACTTCACTCAAAATCATTTCATTATTCCTTAAATGAGTTAACTCAAAAATTCTAATTCAACTAGTTTCCAACAGAACCTTACTCGGAAATAGTTTAGTACATTTAGTCTTTGCATTCACAAGCAACATCATCAGTGGTTGTCTCATAATTAATTTACTCTGAAATAGTTTAGTACATTTAGTCTTTGCATTGATTGATTTTACCCTAAGAACATGGTGTATTGAAATCCAAAATAACAAAATTTTTCCCAATGAGAAATTGAAACTGAAATTTAACACAATTTAAAAATAATGCTACACCACCAGTCTCATTGAAAAACGAATGCACAACCTTACAAATACAACAATGTAGCTAAACCCTTTGAGAAAATAACATATTTTAGAGTTTAAGAAGGAAGCCTAACAATCAACAAAACTTCTTTTAAAATGTCGCATTGTATAACCCTTACTCTAGAACATCTCTTGAATTTAAAATTAAAATAACAACAATAAAAAGAAACAAGAACAGGGTACATCCATGAATTACTTTTTACCTATTTAAGTGGATTATTATCCAGCTTCAAACATATGAGATTTGGTAGCTACTTGAGAATTGAATCTGATCATCTTTCCTGCAGGTGTTTGTTTTCCTATTGGACAACAACAACAGATAATACAATGTGCTTACTATATTGATTCTGCAATGACATAGTATGAACTAGAAAATGATCGAGAATTACAACTGATAAACTTCAAACACAAGAGCTGTAAATGGTAAATTCTACTTAAGGGATGGTAGAAACTAATCTCTGGAATTTTAATTTGCTATAAACGGTAATAGTGCTCAAGCAACCCATAGATAATACAATGTGCTTACAATATTTAATTTGCTATAACCTTAAGTTATTATTATTAAAATTAAGAAAGCATAGAAAACAAATTTTTTTTTTAAATAATGTTTTTTAATAAATAATGACAAAAATAGGGTTGGAGGAAAATAATTTCTAAGAATAGGTGTTTTGGGAAAGTATTGACAAAATTAGGGTAGTGGAATCGTGTACCGAGTACACGATTTCCATGTGACATACTCGTGTACCTGGTACACGAGTACCATTTAATCTAGTCAGCTGACCACGTCGGCTGACTAGTTGACCGTTCAAGCGAACTCGTGTACCCGATACACGATTTGCTTATAATTTTTTTTTCTTTTTTTTTTAAAGTTTGTTGACTATTGTTTTTTTAATTGTTAAACTTAATTATTAAACTTAATTCCTTCATTATTAAACTTAATTATATATTTAATCTACAATGAAAACATCTTGTACATATTAAAAAAAATACCATGATATTCAAGAATATTTAGAATTAGTTCTTTAATTTACGATTTGAAAATGATACAGGATTTAAAAATGACCTCCCTTGTCCCTTACTCTTCATGGGGGTTATCTTCGTGTCCCTCTAAATTAGGTTCACCCCGTTGTCGCTGTAGTCTACGACGAATACGTCTTTAATCGGTGTCAGTAACATTGAGTTGTCTTGTTTGTTGAATAATACCTTTTACGTTGACCAATGTTTGCTGACACATTGAACCCAATTCTGGTAAGTTGTTCTATACTAAATATTGTTGAACATCATCGATAAAATTATTCTGTACAATAAAAAAAAATATTAGACAAAATTTATATCATACATATGAAAAATGTTTGATTTTAAATCTCTTACCATGTAGTAATAGTAAGCGCCGTCAAGTGAGATAAATCGCCACGTGATCGAATTGTACTAGGGAAAGTAGTCGTCTGATACAGCTAGCCCATTTGTTAATTCTCCCTATGCACAATGATCATGTCGTCCATGCCAGTAGGATAAATATTTCGCATGGATTTGACGCCAATCTTGGTCGTGTTTACCTCTTAAATCAATTTGGTGTAGTGCTAGGAGTATATAGGACAATGAAGGTATCGTTTATCGCAGACCGAACTGTCTCAGTACACGATCTAGGTGATGGCACTCTACTATATGGAAGCATATAAGAGGGCTAACAATCAACCAGATGTCTTCACCATCACGACAATAATCAGGTAAGGATGACCAAATCTGTGTGTATCGCATCCAAATAACCTGACAAAAAATAATAAGTACACATATAAAATGTTTTAAATATTCATTTATATACATATTTACTACCTAATTGTGCATCAGCATGTCGAATGTTTTTATGTACACGAGCAACATATTTGCTGACTGTTCAGAGACAACTAATACATCACTCCATCTAAAATTATAAAAAATACAATTAATTTATATTCTTACATAAAATGATAACGAAATAAATATATAAATAAAATAATACCTAGCACTAAGTGGACGATGATTTGAGGCTTGTAGTTGGACTTGTGGTGCTATAATTGGAAATCGATCATAAGCCCATACTTGTAATAATATCAGTGGCCCCGTTATTTCCAATGCTTGTGCATTGGAAGCCCGACAAAGTTCATTGTACAACCATGCAAGACATGTACCACCCCACGAGTACGTACCAGCGTACTCGAAATCAAACAATAATAGGAGGAACATGAGATGCACCAGAGTATTTGACTTGTCAGCAAATAAAAATCCTCCAATAATCTGCAGGATGTATGCTCGTGCATACCTATGTATGCTGATGTCATCGGCATCGGGAGATAATTTTGGAAACTAGGATGCCAACGAAGGGATACTAAATCTTGATCCCTTCAGATCTTCTGGTAGAACGCTTAAGAGCTCTTCACAAACGTTCTTCCAATCATACTGTAATGAACCTGTCAATGGTTGTTCGTCCACTCGTAACCCAAATTGTATGGCAACATCCTGCAGTGTAATCGTACATTCCCCATAAGGCAGTTGAAATGTGTGGGCTCTGGTCTCCAGCACTTAACTAGAGCAATAATAAGGTGCCATTCAAGTTGGACGAAACTAATTTGTGCAACCCCAAGAAAACCTTCCTCTTAAACATATGGAATAATGCGGTGATCAAATGGGATAGTATGTTGTGCAGTCGCCTCCCTTCTCCGAAAACTCAACACTATAGTGGAAGAACTATCTCATACTGTTTGTGAACGATGCGTGTTTTATTGGTACAATTGTACAGGATTAGAAGAACCAGGCTCCATTACCTAAAAAGTTCAAATTATATTACATAATAAAATCCATGACATAAAAGATACATAAAAAGTACATAAAATAAATAATATTACATAAAATAAATTTATTACATAAATTCATTATAAATACATAAAGAATACAAATACATGAAATATACAATTACATGAAAAATATAAATATATAAAGAATACAAATACATAAAATATACAATTACATGAAAAATATAAATACATAAAAAATACAAATATATAAAATATACAATTACATGAAAAATATAAATACATAAAGAATACAAATACATGAAATATACAAGTAAAAAAAAATACACCTAATGACCCGAAGACGACGAAGCACCCAGTGTACGGTGTGGACATGTGCGTCTGTTATGTCCTTCTCTTTTACAAATTGTACATAGCACTTTTTTGCTTGCTTCTCTCCAATCCATTTTATTATGAATGTGCATACTTTTTGGTCGACCTTGTTCTCTTAGTAAATCCGCATTTGGACGAACTTCTGTAAATGATAATTCTGGCCAATAATTTGGGTGTTGAATCGGATGGAAGCGATCTTCACAACAACGCTTGAAATTGGACAATTTGTAGCATTCATCAATAAGTGGTAGGTATGTCATATGCATGTAATTACAAACTGCAATTACATGAGAGCATGGAATCTTGAATGATTGCCACTTATTGCAAGAACATGTCCCTTCTTTCAAGCTTAAAACTTGGATGTGTTGTCCTTTGTAGGAAGAAATCATACTTATGTCAGTTTGTACTTCGAAAGTTTGACTTTCCCTGTCAATGGATGTCACCGTATGTGCCGATGCTCGTTTTTCCCACCTCTTCAGTTTCTTTAGGGCATATTCTGTATATATGTCCCCACGATCGAGTGCTTCACTGATTTCTTGTCTTCGACGTTCAAAATACAATATTGTGCGATAGAACGTTAGACTAACCAAAGAAGTAATTGGTAACATTCTAGCACCTTTGAAAATACCGTTTATGCATTCAGCTGCATTGCTGGTCATCCACCCATAGCGGTACCCACTATCATGTGATTGTGTCCATTTTTCCAAGCCAATGTCTGAAAAGAATTGAAGACATTTAGAGTGCAATTGTTTCGATTCTTTCATGCACCGAAAGAACTTATGCCTTTGGTGTTGATTTCCGGTTTTAAACACCAAATTTTTTAGTTGCTTCGATTTGTATTTTATATTGAAATTACTGGCAACATGGCGAAGACAATATTGGTGGTACGCTATGGGTTCACTCCAACCAATTTCTTCATTATTAATTGCAGCAAGAATGCCCTTATGTCTGTCAGAAATCAAGCAAATACCCTCTTGTTGGGTAACATATTCACACAATGCCCACAAAAACTATGACTAACTTGATGAATTCTCACCTTCTACGATAGCAAAAGCAAGGGGAAATATATGTCTGTTTGCATCAATAAATAAGACTGTCAATAATTTCCCCTTATACTTTCCGTAGAGATGAGTTCCATCAATCTAGATTAGTGGCCTACAATGGTTGAACCCTTCTCTTGCAGGACCAAAAGACCAAAAAACTCGTCAAAAAATAGTCGTACCTGGCACATCAGAGGGAAGGAAAAACCAATCTGTTCGTATTCCTAGATTGTAATGAACAACAACACTCAGCCAATACGAAAGCTCCGAATATGATTTCTCCCAATCTCCAAACACAGCAATTGACGATTTTCTCTTGGCTTGCCACACCCATCTATAATTGACATTATAGCCATATTGTTTTTTAATGGCTTCTTGGAGTAGGGCCACAGGTGCTCCAAGATTAGCTCTAACCAAATTTTGAATTTTGATACTCATGAAATTTGAATCCAGTTGTGATGATCCTGTAATTTTGAAAACAAACATGAGTGTTCTCCTTAAAGTTTTGTGATTTCGAACATCCCATGAGTTTTGCGCCAACATGCCCGTAGCCTCCAAGCACAATTGTCACTCTATGATTTACATTTAACGTACCAAAGATCCTGATTTGATTCCACTACGACAATTTCGTAGTGTTTTGTCACACAATAATTTTTTACAGCAAACTGTAAATCTTCTTTGGTATTAAATAACATTCATTTTTATATTAAACTACAGTTTTCTACTCCTACATTCCTTTCTTCCAAAGTAGACCCTAGTTCACATGTTGAATTTTTCATTTCCCAATCTATTTGGGTGAACATTTCTGATGGTACCAACTTAAGATCATGTTCACCGCTACTATCGTTTCCAAATAATTCATCAACTTCAACATCAATGTCACTATCTCCATCATTTCCAGGTTCAAGAATTACTAAATTTTCAGGACGCATCGACATATTTATTATGTTTTTTTTTTTTTAACTGTTATAGTTGACAAAAAAATATGTTAATATGTCAACCCAACAAACTCCAATTTCTAAATTTAACATATAAGATCTAAATATTATACATTTAAATCAGACCAAATCTAAGATTTATATATTATATATTTAAATCAGTCCAAACAAATAAAAAAAATATAAGATCTAAGATTTAAGATCTACAAACATATACATATAAGATCAGCCCAACAAATACATACATATATTTCTAAGTTTAACATACATATATTTCTAAGTTTAAATCAACCCAAACAAATAAAAAAAAATATAAGATCAGCCTAAAAACTTACATAAAACTAGATCAACCCAAAAACATACATATACAATTAATAAAAATAATAGTAGAAAAAGGGAAATACACAAGACTAATTTACGTGGAAAACCCTAAGCCAGGGAGAAAAAACCACGATCAAAACTTATTATTAAGTTACACCGAAATACAGAAAGACTACTCAAATAAATGGACAGATAGGAAGCACTAGGCCCATAAGTAAATTACAAATAAACCCCTAGGGCAAACCAACCCTTTTTCGACACTCCCCTTTCAAGTTGGGGCGTAAATATCGATCAGACCCAACTTGATGACACAACAATCAAAACTCTATCTTAACAACCCCTTTGTAAGGACATCTGCAATCTGCTAATTTGAAGGGATGTAGGGAATACATATGCTCCCATTGTCCAGTCTTTCTTTAATAAAATGTCTGTCAATCTCGACGTGTTTGGTTCTATCATGTTGGATCGAATTGTTGGCAATACTTATTCCTGGCTTATTGTCGCAAAACAATTTCATTGGAAGTTCACTGTCTTGTCGAAGATCTGTAAATACTTTCTTCAACCAGATCTCTTCACACATCCCCAAACACATGGCCCTATACTCGGCTTCCGCACTACTCCTGGCAACCACTCCCTGTTTCTTACTTCTCCAAGTGACCAGATTGCCCCAGACAAACGTGCAATATCCAGACATAGACTTTCTATCAACAGCGGATCCAGTCCAGTCCGAATCTGTATATGCTTCTATACCACATTTACTAGACTTTCTGGATAGAAGACCTTTACCAGGAGTGCCCTTTAAATACCGTAAGATGCGTTAAACGGCCGTCATATGTTCCTCATAGGGAGCTTGCATGAACTAACTAATAACACTAATGGCATATGATATATCAGGTCTTGTGTGAGATAAATATATCAACTTCCCAACTAATCGTTGATATCTTTCTTTGCTAACAGGGGCTCCATTATTAATATTACTCAGTTTGGCATTATACTCTGTAAGGGTGTCTACAGGTTTACACCCAGTCATTCCTGTTTCTTTGAGGAGACTAAAGTATACTTTCGTTGTGAGACAGATATGCCCTCTTTCGATCGAGCCACCTCCATCCCAAGAAAGTATCGCAATTTTCCCAGATCTTTAATTTCAAATTCTTCAGCCATCTTTGTTTTAAGTCTCATAATTTCATCAGTATCATCACAGTTAGAACAATGTCATCTACATACACAATAAGTACTGAGGTCTTTCCTGAACTTGACCTTTTTGTGAACAATGTGTGGTCTGAGTGCCCCTGATCATACCTCTGAGCTTTAACAAACGTGGTGAATCTGTCAAACCAGGCTCTTGGCGACTATTTCAACCCATACAGTGACTTCTTCAATCTACAAACCCGATGGTTAAACTGGTGTTCGAAGCCGGGTGGAGGGCTCATATAGACTTCGAGTTCTCCATTAAAAAACGCATTCTTCACATCCAACTGGTGCAAAGGCCAATCTTTATTAACAGCAACAGATAACAGTACCCGGATCATATTGAGTTTGGCCATAGGAGAGAATGTCTCAGAGTAATCAATATCAAAGGTCTGGTTAAAGCCTTTGGCTACTAGTCTTGCCTTATATCTATCAATCGAACCATCGGATTTGTACTTGACAGTAAACACCCATTTACATCCAACCATCTTGTGCCCCTCAGGAAGAGCAACTTGTTCCCATGTTTCATTTTTCTCTAGAGCTCTCATTTCGTCCATAACTGTAGCCCTCCACTCGGGAGTTTCCATGGAAACTTGTATATTACTTGGAACCATTACCATATCTAGACTGGTAGTAAGAGCCTTGAACTCAGGAGATAGGTTACTATATGTCATGTAACTATGCATAGGAAACTTTGTACATGACCTAGTCCCTTTTTCTCAAGGCAATTGGAAGATCAAGAGACGCATCACGGTTTTCCTGTTCTCCACATTCCTTACTGCAGCTAGCCGTCTGATCTATGGATCTTTTGTTAGAAGGACATCCCACACAGTCACCTTCCCTTCCACTATTCTCGTTTGCTAGAGTTATTTCTTCAGTGTTGTCTTTTCCATCAGTTTCTCCATCCTCTTCGATTCCCTCTATTTTCTCATCATCTGCATCAGTCTCAATCTTTGTATCTTTTGTTAGAAGATCAAGAGACGCATCACGGTTTTCCTCTTTTCGTTTGCTACAATTATCAATCTCAACACAATCATCAGTATCACAAACAGGGATATTCATACCTGGAATTGAGACCAAGTCAGACTCATGAATTGGAGCCGGAGAATCGACAGACGACACTGTTTCCTTCCTGAGATTCTTCCTATAGTAACTTATCCAAGGGACTTGATTAGTGGGAAAATAGGACTAGGAAGAATAGGGCTAGGATGATCAAGTTCAGTCGACATCTTTAGGGGAATGGAGTATGTGGACCAGTTAGCCTCTTCACTAGGACGCTCCCCCTAAAGAGGACTAACGGGGAAAAACAGTTGATCCTCGAGAAAGGTGATGTCCATAGACACAAAGTACTTCCGAGACGAGGGATGATAACACTTCTACCCACGTTGATCGAGAGGGTACCCAACAAAGACACATTTCTAGGCACAAAGAGTGAATTTCGTACGATCGGGACCATGGATATGGACAAAGACAACACATCCAAACACTCGCAGAGGTCCGTCAAGAATTAACCGGGTGTTGGGATACAATTCTTTGAAATAGTCAAGAGGAGTATGGAAGGACAAGACACGAGAAGGCATGCGGTTGATAAGGTGGGCTGCAGTGAGGATAGCATCGCCCCACAAATAGGAAGGAATAGAGGTAGATATCATAAGGGAACAAGCGACCTCTACTTGATGCCTATTTTTCCTCTTGGCAACTTCGTTTTGCTGGGGAGTATAGGCACACGAGATTTGATGGATAATTCCTTTAGATACCAGGAAGTCTCGGAATGAGTTATTAATGAATTCACGCCCGTTGTCACTCCGTAAAATGGCAATTTTTGTGTTGAACTGGGTTTCTATGGTCACATAAATTGTTGTAAAACAGAGGACACCTCAAACTTATCGGTCAAAAGGAAGACCCAGGTCAATCTGGTGTGATCGTCAATAAAGGTGATGAACCACCATTTGCCTGTAGAGGTAGTGGTAGGTGAGGGACCCCAGACATCAGTATGGATAAGACTGAATGGTTTGGACAGCTTGTAAGGTTGAGAGTGAAACGAAACACGACTTTGTTTAGCCCGGATACACACATCGCACTTTAAAGATGATATATTAATATTATGAAATAAATGCAGAAAAAGGTACTTCATATATTGAAAATTGGGATGTCTCAGACGGTAATGCCATAACATAAAATCAGTCTCAACAGTAGAGAAATTTAAAGAAATAAAACTAGTCCTATAACCATCCTTAAAGGAAGTTTCATCAGTTAGGAAATAGAGCCCCCTATCGTGCCGGGCAGTGCCAATCGTCGTCCCCGAGCTCAGATCCTGAAACAAATAATGTCTGGTGAGAAAACAGTCTAACAATTCAAGTCCCTTGTAATTTTACAAACAGATAGTATGTTATACGAAATTTTAGGAACATGCAGCACATCACATAATATTAAACCATCAAACGGAGAAAGATGTTCTTTCCCTGCAATAGGGGCAAAGAAGCCATCTGCGATTCTAATCTTTTAATTGTCAACACTCGGGTGATATGATATAAAATGATCAGAAGATCCGGTCAGATGACCTGTTGCTCCAGAGTCCACAATCCAGGGTCGTTTACCATTAATGCTAATAAAACTAAAAGACTGAGTTGTACTTGTGTGTGCAATTGCACTAACCCCAATAGCAATTAAGTTACTCTGACTGTCAGCTTGAGGCAGAGTCGAGGTCTTGTCATTTGCCGAGTCACTGACCAGAGCACATCCAGAACCATGGTTTTTTGTAATGCTCACAAATAAGTGGAGGTTTCTTATCACTATCTGATCCAGATCACTTGGTGGCAAAAGCAGCAACCTCAGTAGACATAATGACTGAAATATTCATGGCCCTAGACCTATCTTCTTTGAGGCGTATTTCAAAGCACACCTCCCTCAGTGACGGTGTAGGACGGTTGCCCAAAATTCTGCTGCAAACACCGTTAAATTTTGGTTTTAACCCCGCCAGAAAATTATACACCCGATCAGCTTCCTCAAGTTTGGAATACTGCATCCCATCATGTATACATCTCCAGACAATCTCATGGCATAAGTCCATTTCTTGCCACAACAGGGATAATTTGTTGAAGTATGACATGACGTCTATAGCTCCTTGCTTACATTCATGGACTTGTTTGCGTAAGGTATAAAGGCGGGATGCATTCTGCTTCTACGAATACAACTGTTGTACTGCATCCCAGATCTCTTTGGCAGTCGCCGCATAAAGTAATGGTCTGTCCATTTGAGGTTCCATGCTACTCACTAGAACTGATCATAGCAATGAATCTTCTGCTCTTCAGATATGTTCGTGGGGACTACCGGGTTCAGGTTTGGCTATCTCCCCAATTAGATAGCCAAATTTCTATCTTCCTTCTAGAGCCATTCGAATGGATTGAGACCAGGAGAAATAATTTTCGCCATTTAACTTTTCTCCAATAATAATCCCTGTAGAGTGTCCTATTGATCCAGATAATAAATTCATAGCAGGTAAAGAATGGAAAGAGTTTACCGGGTTCTCGGAGCCTAGTTGTAAATTGGATGATTCTGGTTGAACAATTTTTGAGTTTGTACCAAGAACCGACCAAAATCTACGAGCTCTTGCTGAAGGAAAAGAAATTTTCTTTTAATCTCATCAGAACACGCCCCGGTCAGACCTGTCGGAGAGTTCGGCAGAAAAGCGACCGGACCGGCGTCACTGCAGTCAGAGAGGACCGGCTGACCTACCACCGGAGGTTGCTGGTCAGAAAACCCACTGACGAGGCTGCGGCTAGTCGATCCAGAAAATTCGCTGTGGCTTTAAACCCTAGGGCTATCGATCGATCGGGTGAGCTCTCGTTTGGGTTGCGCGAAGCCTGCTAGAAGATCGACCATCCTGTTGTACGCGAAGGCTGCTAGAAGATCGACAGATCTGGTCGCCATCAACTGTTCAGAACTCGAAGAAGGTTCACCGAACACCATCTGGGTTTCGATCGGATCTGTTCGTCGAACACCATCTGTACTTGAGAGATCGACGGGTCCGCGATTGAAGGGTAGCTAGGTATCACTCATATCTGGACCCTGATTCTCTTTGGTTGGGCACGATCCGATCTATCCATCGATGGATTGGGTTGTCGTTCCGGCGGCACTCATTTGTTGAAGAAGGCGAGGTAAGGTGGTCTCTAGGTATTGTTGGACAGCTTCCTTAATCGTGTCAGCTATCTCAAAATTGGTCGTCGAAGGAGACTCATCAATGGTGGCTAGGGTTTCGTCCTCTTACTCTGATACCATGATAAAAATAAAAGTAGAAGAAGGGAAAAACACAAGACTAATTTATGTGCAAAACCCTAGGCCAGGGAGAAAAAACCACGATCAAAACTTATTATTAAGTTACACCGAAATACAGAAAGACTGCTCAAATAAATAGACAGACAGGAAGCTTTAGGCCCATAAGTAAATTACAAATAAACCCCTAGGGCAAACCAACCCTTTTTCGACAACAATAAAAAACATACATAAACTAGATCAGCCCAAAAAACATACATAACTAGATCAGCCCAAATACATACAAAAAAAATATAAGAATTTTATTGATCAACCCAAAAATACACATATACATATAGATAAAAAACATACACATACTCAGCCCAAAAACATAAAAAAAACATATATATAAATACAGATCAGCCCAAAACCATACATAAACTAGAGAAAGAATTCCAAAAACATACATATATTTCTAAGTTTAAAATATATTGAAAAACAACTAGAGAAAGAAATATACCACAGAAACGAGCAAAAATCGGCCGTCAAAGAGGTATGAAAATCGAACAACACGACCGCTACAATGGGGGATTCGGTGAGGATCAAATGGAGGCCTCAGTGAGGAAAATCAACAAGATTTTGGAAAGTAGAAAGCAAAATAGAAGAAGAAATCGAAAGCAAAAATCGGTGAGAGGAAGAAATCAATGAGAGCAAAAACGATCCAAACGGTTTCGATGAGGAAGAAGTAGGGGCGGGCGGACATTTTTATGTGAGGAAGTCGTATACTTAGGGTAATCGTGTACCAAGTACACGATTTTCTCAGTCAAACCTGCATGACTATCACGCCAAACTGGATATGCCATGTGGCTAGGTACTCGTATACCTAGTACACGATTTAGGGCTTATCGTGTACCCGATACACGATTAAGGTGTTATCATGTACCCGGTACATGATTTAAACACCTATTTTTGGGAATACTTTCCCTTCAACCCCTGTTTTTGTCATTATTTATTAAAAAATATTATTTAAAAAAATTCTAGAAAACAAGAATAATAAACAAATAAAATTGTCACATCATACTTTTTCTTTTGCATGAAAAACACAAGTAAACAAATATATCTTCACCCACCTTTGATATACTAGTACGTGAATCTCTAGCATTGGCAACATAGAGATGATTGCTAACTAGCAAAGCTGTTGAAGAACAGCCTCATCCCTTAAAGTATCCTTTTCTGAATTTAAAAAATCAACATTTGTTTGTTGATACGTTTCCCTTGGGAATTGATAAAAGGGACTTTTGTGTGAGTACAAAATTATTATGACCACGTCAAATTTCTTTCAAATAGAAAATAGTAACGTGAACAGAGAAAGTGAAACTTAAAGATCTTGTACTATTAAACTTGTGGAAAGCTAAAATACAATCATCATATAAACCTAATGATTTTATCTTCATAAATAAATGAAAAAGGCATAAGGAAAATGAAACACTGATAGCTAATTTGGTATTGATCAAGAATCTTGGGTGCTTCATCAGATTCTCAAAGAGATGGTCCTTCAAAAAACTCTGCAGCTCAGGATCCGCCATGACCTGCAACCACATGTCAAGAGGTAAGTATTTCTGCTATTTGTAATATCGGTAAGATATCCATGGTGGCTTCTATATTTTGAAAAATTAGCAATTAGCATCAACTATGGATTAAAAAATATTAATCTCTAATGATGATTGAATGCAAGTGTCAAAATTAAGTAAAATGAATGGCATGGGTAAATAAAGTTGAAACCTAGAATCGTTTGGCAAAGTGAGGAATCTCAAAGTTTTTTATCTTCAACCTGGGCCGTTTAATAACTAGTTCATACATTTTGCAAGTTTTGCTACTTACTTTTTAAAAACATTTTCTTAAACCAGACCAAAACTTGAAAATTAAAAAATGTACTTCCCAAAATCTTGATTTTGTCTTTAAGATTTGGCTAAGAATTCAAATGTTTTTAAAGGAGGTTGAAAAGTACACCAAAAATTGGTGGGGAAACAAGCATAATTTTCAAAAATGGAAAGAAAAAGAAAAATAGTTATCAAATGGGACCTAAGTGAAACTTGACACCTAAATTTAATTCGTAACATATCACCTATAAATTGGATAGATTAAAATTTACTAATAACAGTGTTACATCATGCCACTACAAGAATGGTGGGAGAATATAACCATTAAAGATGCCAAAAAGGTAGACGATTTGACCATCGACCTTCAACATTTTCATATCAAAGAAATCTTCCATGGTTGCCCCCTTTCCTCTGAAACTCGAATACCTCTAACTAAGTTTCCCATCTTCACTACATATCAAACCAAAGATAATAAGTTTACTGCAGATCTCATTAGAATCCAAAGTTTAATAGACTAGGTGCAATAACAAGATCACAGCATTGAGTTCTTGTCATCTTCATAAAAATAGAATAACAATTCAGCAACATAACTTCAAATAAATAAAAGCATGCTTTATTTAGACGAATCCATTATGACCTTTTCCATCCTCCGCTGGTATTGCCACCATCTTCATCTTTCTCTGGATGCTTATCAACTGCCGGTCCACGATTTTCTAATGCATTCGTATCTACCATCATCATGAGACTTGTTCTACATTCTCGCTTCCAGGTGTGAACAAATCCAAGATTGGAAGGCAAACTCCTCAAGATATTGATGATTTGGTCCCTTCTACTGATTATTCCTATATGTCCAGCCTGAGCAATCACATTCCTTATATTATAGTTGCATACCATCTAAGCCAACAGCTGCACAATCACATCATTACAGTAATCAAAAGATGCAAACCTCATGAAAGATTCAAAAGCAGTAACAAAGAACAAATGCAGCAAAAATAAATCATCACATCATAAACAATTCAACATTCAAAACTTCGATTTCTCTTACAGTCTCTTGATATCAAAATGATACCAAGATGTAAAGAGAAGGGCAAAACCCCCCCAAAAAAAAACAAATAAACAAATAAACAAAATATAACAAAAAGCCAAAACAAGACTTTCACTCTGATGATCTCTAATCAAACGCTAAGGTAAATCTTTCAACCCGATTGATCGACCGAAGTAAGACCTCCCCAAAACTAAGTCTAAGCTCAATATTAATGAAATGGGTTGATCAAAGTGGTGTCTGGTTCTAGAGGAAGTGGAGCAACATTTTCACAAGAAAATCTTGACTGGTAATTTCTTATGCGAGAAATTGAGAAAAAGAAGTTTAATATGAATCTGATAAACCACGCAAAATTTCCATCATCAAAGTGAAAGAACAGTTGAAGACCTCAGAGTCTAAGCAGATGACTAATATGAGCAATACAAAGCTATAATATCATCGTTCAGTAACTTTTAATTTTTCAAATAAGTTTCAATACTTCCATATACTAACATTCACTAGACCTCTACATTTCTTAATTTTGTTTGCCGTGCTACCAAACCACCTAGAACTGATTCATACTAATTATATCAGAACGTTTTTGTTCCTGTATGAATTGAAGGGTCTTATCTTAAATCCTTGAATTATTAATGTTAGTTATGTAATTGATTCTCAACTAATTTTCCTGATCGAAAATTCATGGAAGGAGGAAAAATTTTTGTTTTGTAATTTATGTCTTTTGTTTATTCATTGTTATGTCCAAGCTAAGAATTGAAATATTGAGTACCAAAAGACTTCTTTGATCATGTTGAGGGAATCAAAGAAGCTATTTTATTTTTAGTTCTTTTGCTTTTCAAGGCAAGCTTATTTCTTAAGAGTCTAGTTATAACTACTATTTTTATTTTTAGTAGGATGTTAAGAACTAGAAATCGAAGCGTGATTCCTTTTTGTTGAAATGTGGTTTTAGACAGTAGAACACAAAGCATTATGTATCCATAAACAGCCTTATTAGAACAAAATTATTATCAAACTTGAGATTTTAGGATTATCTGCAAATGTTAAAGTTCTATACAAATAAGAACCAACTAATATGGATTTCAGGTTGAAAAGATAAAAAAATTCAAACAAATCAACTTACATTCCATCGTCGAACTCCTCAATAATAATTTTCTTGATACTCTCACCAAAATGCATAACTGCTCCATTCAAATCACCACTCAAAAGCTTAATAATTGAAGGAAAATTGGATAATATATCAATACTCTAACAGATTATGTAAGATGAAAGTAAGAAAACAAAATCAGATCATCAAACGAGTTCCAAGTTTAAGGTCAAATTTCACAGACAGAAATTCCAATCCCATACTAAAAAATGGATAACGAATGAGCCAATCAATCGAAGAAAACAAAAGAGCAGGGGAGTGAACAATCTATGAAGCCAGTAAAATACTCAAATCGTAGTGGGTTTTGAGAATCTCAAAACGAATCAAACCAGAACACCTTTTCAAAAGTTGGGGGAAATAAATGTAAAATATTAAGCGTGGAAAAGGGTTTTAAGAATCTCAAACCAGATGGATGAATGTTGCTGGTTCGCAAGTTGTCGAACTTGACAAATCAGTGGTGGCTTGAAAGAGAAGACCTGGGGATAGAAGCTCGTTGGAGATAGAGAGTCGACAACATGGAGATAGAGAGGATGACAGAGATAGAGAGGACGAGAGGACACCAGAGATAGAGAGTTGACAATGAAGACCTGGTGGTTTCGCATTTGAAGGAGTCGACGACGAAGGATTGACCTGGACAAATTGATTTTGAGAGTTACGCTGGAAGGATTTGATGAAGAAGATAGAGAGGATGAGAGGACGTCGGAGATAGAGAGTCGACGATGAAGATCTTGGAGGTTTCACGTGGGTTGTGGGTGATAATGAAAGGAAAAAGAAAATAGGAGGGAGAGTGAGGAGGGAAATGAAAAAAAAAAAAATTGGGGGGGGGGGGGGAGGAATCGGTTTCGTTTTTTTAAAAAGTGGATCTTTAATGTATACCGAGACTAAAGGTATACCTACAGTGTCGTTTAAAACCAACATTAAAGAATCGCTTTAAAATTATAAAAATAAAAAAAAACAAAACCGACATTATATATTCGATTTCACTTTTTTCAACCGACATTAAAGCTCAAAATTCTTGTCATGTTAATTTCTAAAAGGAAAATTATAATTAAACGGAGCTTATTTAATTATTTGAAATTATACTAAATAAATAAACAGAAATATTTAAAAGAAAGAAAGAAAGAATTGGAATATACTAAATAATTACAAATTAATTTGTCTGAGACCAACGTGTGTGGTAACTCCAATAAAATGAATCAAAGAAAGCAAGTTTTAAACTTGTTCTCAAATAATAGTAATTCTAAACCTTCAAGATTCTCAATAGCAGAGACAATGGAGAAAAAGATGAAAGAATTAAGAGAATGTGCACTTGAAAAAGGAAAATCTTGAAGAAGAATTTGACAACTTCAAACAAACCCTCTACATGTATACGACTTGAGTGATCAAGATCATGTGGAAATTAGTATAATGTAAGAAACAACTTTCTCATGAAATTCGAAGAATATAATGTAAGAAATCAACGTCCTCCAATAATAATGAATATAATGTAGACTACTTCTAAATTAAACCACATTTTTGTTCTTGATTTGAAATTAGAAAAAGATATATTCAACACTATAGAATCTGCATCTATTAGGGAAGGAGCTCGGATTCTTAAGCTCATTTTTTTCAATCCATAGGATATACCAATCACCTCTCTTTTCTTGGAAGAATCTGTTTGTTTTTAGAACTTTTAGTAAAGTGGTAAAGGAGGCTCTAACCCAGTCGACAGAATCTGGATATAAGGTCATCGAGATGGATTTGTGTGATCGAATTTCAGAAAGACGTACATATGTGTTGAAACGTGTAAATTTGATGTTGGGTTAGAAGTAATCGGGTCTAGCTAAAACAAAAGCCTGAATTCTAGAAATACATTAGAATATTCGAGAGAAATTACATTTAGGAAATATTTAGAGCATTTTGTAGGATTCTCTAGAAAATATGAGAAAATTGAGTAATTGTAGAGAAGTTTAGATACATTTGTAACCATTAGATGATAAATGTGTTGGTAAAATCCTAACAGTAGATTTGGTATGAGAGCAAGGTGTCTATGGATATACACCCATCCATGCTACTCATCCACAGATAGTATGCTTAACAGGTACTGGGCGAGATTCTACACAGCCTTTCAAATTGGTGATCACACTGCGCTTTAAATGTATGTCATACCCAAGTAAAAAATTTATGGCTTCACCTTGCCGATAAGAAAAAGGGACGCCCATATCTTCTGAGTAAGCTTTCCCAGTGATACCCTTCATAGCGCTGATCTGGTTTGTCAGGAATCTTGTGAAGCTAACGTCTGACACATTTTTGAATAACAGCAACAGTGCGCAACCTACAATGATCTGAATAGACGGCCAATCCAAAGTATCTTCAACTGCCAGAAACTCTTCGTTGTTTGATATGTCTTGAGTGACGACTTCCACTCCAATAATAGCCAACGCCCTATCTAGTGCATCTGAGAGTGATGAACAAACAAGTCCAATCAACTTTGCTACATGTGCGCAGACTATTTTTGTGTCACTGGTCGCAGTGGCCCTCATATGAACAAACTTGAATAGTCTTCTGTTGTCTCCATCTTCAGCGACTGTGAATTTCACACAGACCAAAACAACCCCAATGCTTTGAAAAACTGTTCGCATCCTCCTTCGAATGACAACGAGTCCATCCGCAAGTGGAGTTGGCATCCTCTCATTATCATAGATGTCTTCTTTCCTGCCTGCATTATTCCCCTTGACCGGTGCCATGGAGCCCGGGAAACGAGAAAGGAGACACTAGACCGGGGTAATAAACGATAAAGGCTAAAAGTTACAAGACACAACTGAATCTAGAATCTTGAGGCTCCTTGCTCAACCTCCATTGATTTCTTTCTCAACTTTATCTTGGCAAAGATTACAATAACACTATATATATAGTCTGACAAAGTGTCTCTCTAAATTCCTTCGATAAATTACTAATGAAAACAAATGAAAATATTATAATAATTAAGACAGAATTTCAAAATTGCAGTGATTTTTGACCCTTTGTTACTCAAACTGCCATAACTTTTCATAGAAAATACCAAACGACTTGAAACTTGAACCATCAGAAAGTACACATCCGGAGAATCAAAATTCATAGGCTACACATTTAATTTGGACCTCGTTTGACCTTCCAAATGCCTGCTAAATACCGCTCAAAAATCTGACAGTTTGAGTTTAATGCTTAACATGTAAGTCTTTCTGAAATTGGATCACACAAATCCTTCTGGATGACCTTATATCCAGATTCTCTCGATTGACTTAGAGCCTCCTTTACCAGTATACTAAAAATTCCAAGAACAAACAGATTCTGTCCTCAGACTGCTTTGGATCATGCCCTCAGACTGCTTCTGATTGGCGCTACTTCGTGGAGCATCTGGTTGAAGCGCAATCATAGATCGTTTCATATTGGTGGCAAGACAGGTAGGCACCTTTGGGAGGACATCATAAATCTATCTTCACTTTGGTGTTCCAAATAGATCACTTGCATCACCCTTAATTGGATGACTTTTCTTTACTTTTTTCTCTCTAGCTCGCTTTGATTAATGACATCTCTTTTGGTTTTGAGATATGATACGGGTTCTAGTTAGATGTTTTGGTGGATGTCTTGATGTCCCTTTTGATTCTTTTTGTCTTGTGAATATTTTGAAAGAAAAAACATAGGATTTAATTAATATATCTATTTTTCTTTTATTTTTTTGAAAACATTGAGTAGGAGGATTGAAGTTTATGTCTCAAGATTGATGGTACAAAATTATGTTAGTTGACTTACATTAGTAATAAATATTAGACAAAACTGAGTAATATTGAATAATACATTTGTGTCAAAGTAAAATCCTAAATGAAAATTATTTTAAATGATAAAATTGCTAAAAATGTTTACACTAGTAATAAATATTAGCAAAACTGAGTAATATTCAATACCATGTTTTGACGGAACAACGAGCATGAGAAGTTGAAAAACTTTGGAGATAATTATGGGTTGTTGGCGTCTACCGTAATACAATAAAGTACCAAGACTTACATATTAGGTTGAATTGGAGATAATCGTAAAGAGACAATATTTTATTGAAAATAACATCTAGAACATCGTATTCAAGTGTTGTCCAACCGTGAGACTCAGAACAATAATCCATGGTTAATTCTGTCACAAATGGTAAGTAAATTAAATCAAATAAAGTTTTATTATTGACTTATTTCTAATTTGGATCATATGTTGTGCCGTTAAAATTATTTTAGCATGTTTCCAAAATCGTTTTAAACCATACATAAGGTGCCATTATAGTCCTAATTTGAATATTTTTATTTTTGAAAGGCCTAATTTGAGTAATTAATTAACTGAAAATCAAAATATATATATTTAAGCCATTTATTCTCTATGATTTGTCAATATTTACTTATGGACAATACTATGATCGATATGTTTTCTATTGAATATTTCATTTGAAAATATTATTTAAAACAATCAAATGTAAATGAAAAATAAAGGAAAAAACTCAAATTAACTTTACTTTGTTTTTGTCTCCTTTGAGCACACGTTTTTTCTTCTAGAAAACAAATTCTGTAAATCAAATGACAAAATATGTTCATGTTATGATAAAATTGGAAAACAAAATTGTATTGGGCCTCTTTGCAATTTTCAAAAAATTATATATTTTGGTGGCAAGTGGATATTTAATTGAAAAAAAAAAAAAACCGTTTCCGAAAAGTTATAAAGAAAGAGATTCATGAAAATCTTCAACAAATAATGCAACAACATTTAGATTATTCATAGAGTTGTTTTTAAATATAGAAAAATAAACTAAAATATTTATAAAATATAATAAAATTTTAAAATTATCAACGATAAACGTTGATAGATACCGATAGACTTCTATCTGTGTCTATCAATGATATTGATAGATGTCTATCCATGTCTATCATTGATGATTCTAAAATTTTGTTATATCTTATAAATATCTTCAACAGTTTTACCATTTGAAATAATTTCTCTTATTTTTATAGATATTTTATATTTTAGTTGATATGCATAATTTCATTAAAAAAAACAGTAAAAAAAGAAAAAGAATTTGTTAAACACACGTTAGTAATATTTTACAAATAATTTATCAAGGAAAAATTTTCAAAAAGCAATGTTTTCAAGTAATATATATTAAGCACTCAATCTCTTTGGTATTAATTAGGATTAAAAAAGACGGATTGAATTAGACCAGAAGTACTCAAAATTTTTAAAACTAACAACAACAAAAAAATTAAATAGTTATGAAATTGAGTGGTAGTTTTCAAATTTTTTCATGAATTTTGAAAACACACAAAAAAATTAAAAAAAGTAGTATTTATAAATTTAATTTTAAAAAAAAACTAAATAATTATTAGACATGGTTTAAATTTAATTATTTGATTTTTAGTAACATATTTTCATGATACTCTTAAACTAAAAACAATTATTTTATTTTGGATACGTATTCTCTTAATTTTTTTCATTTTTTTTCCACCATTGTCTCTGCCATTTAGAATCTTGAAGGTTTAGAATTACTACTCTTTGAGAATAAGTTCAAAACTTGCTTTCTTTGATTCACTTTATTGGAGTTGCCACGCACGTTAGTATATTATTTGTAATTTGTAATTATTTAGTATATTCCAATTCTTTCTTTATTTCTTTCTTTATTTCTTTTAATTATTACTTTATATTTATTTAGTTTTCCAAATAATTAAATTAGCTCCGTTTAATTCACTTTTGAAATTAAGCTTGGAAAACTACTTTATATTACTTATGGAAAGAAAAAAGATATCATTATTCCACTTTATACAATTACCGAAGTTTGGAGGGTTCTATTCAATCATTTAGTTAAGTTTGAGAACTCAATTTTTAAAATTGAAAGTTTAATGTGGTACAATTACAATTACTTCTATCATTATTTTACGGGCTATATCTGCAATTTGCCCTAAATATTTGGATTAAATGATTTCATCGAATGACTATTTTTTTAAAAAAAAATGATCACGTTTTCAAAAATTGAACAATTGCATCCAATGGTATTTTTCATCAACTTGTCTAGATATCTCAAATAAATACATGTATTTTTGTAGAAGCTTCTTCTTTTTCGGCTTCCTTTCACTTGTTTTTTGTTGTCGGATTGCAATTGTCAATTTGAGCTCCATTGTGGACGCAGGTCTTGGAACTGCTGCGGCTAAGTATTGTTTTATATGTACGTCTATCATCTGACTATTGCATCAGATAATGAACGAATCATTTATCTCTTTCAAATCTGGACTTTTGAGCTACTCGTTGGATGTGACTTTCATTGTTTTGCAGGAGTTCATCTATTCTATGGGATTGTGTTAACAGAGGACCTGAGAATTCAATGTGTGATTCTATATCATCGTTGTCGAGATTGGTTGTGGCATTGGATGGTGGTCTTGGATATAGTTCATTAGACATATCTAAAAATGGGTATGCTTCGGACGCATTAAAAGACTCGGGGAAATCGTGTTTTCTTCTTTGCTGCTTTTGAATTTCATAGTCCTGCACGCCTGAACTGACGGGAATGCTTGTGTATCCATTCTGTTTTTTTGTTAATTCAAAGGTATAATTTGCAAAAGATGGATCCAGAGCACTTATTTGGCTCTTAAGACCATCTGATATTGTAGATGTAGCTTCCTCTTTTTGCTTCTTTACCCAATCAAAGCCACTAGACGCTGAGACTGGTATTGGGGCTGTGAATGCGCTATCTCCTCTTTGATTTGGTGCAGTTGCGCCCTGCGAAGCTTCTGATGTTGTATCATATAGTTGCTTCTGAGGCTCCCTCTGGAAAACATCACCTTGTTCTTTGGAAAGATTGGCAGTATTGTTGTCATTCCGTCGAAAAGGTTGAATGTTTTCTTCTGCTTCCTCTTTGATTGGCACTTTATGGCTATTGAATTCTTGGAAATTTCTTCTGACTCTTCTAGGCCTTTGTGTTGCCCCTGTCTCTTTTGCTCTTGCATTCACCTTCTTCCTTCGTGCATCTTCACGATTTTTGGCATCCATTTCTTTGTTTGGTGGATACTTGGGTAAGGTAGATGGATCACAAGCATATGGCTTCGTCTTGAAATACTCAGACATGAGAGCAGACGAGGCAGTCCCGCGCTTGTAAGGTTCAATAGCAAGAAAAATTTCTAATAGGCTCACTGCGGAGGGTGAAAATTCTTTGCACTTTTCATGTAGAGAACTTTCATATGCATGTTGGGGTTTGAACATAGCTGCATGAGGAAGCTTTGTTTTTTTCCAAAACTCTTCAGGTGGAGAGCCGCAAAGTTTAAATATCTTGTGCAACTGTTCAACCTCGGTTCTTCCTTTAAGAAATGGTTTTCCCAGGTGCAATTCTGCAAATACACATCCTATGCTCCAGAGGTCCACAGTTAATCCGTAATCTGTTGAACCCATCAGTAGCTCAGGAGGGCGATACCATAATGTCACCACTCGACTTGTTAGCGCTTGCTTGTTTCTTGAGTTTATGACATTTGCTAATCCAAAATCTGCTAACTTCAGAATTCCGTCATTGTTTACCAAAATATTGGATGCTTTAATGTCTCTATGCATTATTCCCCGAAGGTGGCAATGCTCAATTGCAGATAGAAGTTGTCTCATATAACACTTAACTTGTGCCTCACTGAACTTGACATCAGGAATAGACACTAGCCCTGCAAGATCATGTTCCATGTATTCAAATACAAGGTAAATACTGCTAGACATTTTGGAAGTAATTATGCCTTCTAATTGCATGATGTTTGGGTGGTCAAGCCTACGCAATATCATGATTTCCCTTGCCATAAACCTAATGCTCTCCGGTTGAAAATTGTCGAAACGAACCTTCTTCAACGCAACCGTCCTTCCTGTCTCAACTTCTCGAGCACGAAATACACTGCTGTATGTACCTTGTCCAATCTTCTCCAACTTCTCAAAGGAATCAGCACGGAGAGGCACCCATCCATGAACAGCCTCACCGGCCACACTACTAAGCCAAGAAGGCCAGCCGGCGGCAACCTGCTCAGCTTCAACGTATCGTTGAGAAAATCCTAATTTGAAAGAACCCTTGCCTCCTTGGGAACTCCCTTTTTTCGATTTTTTAATATCTCGTCTTCGATCCTCTGATTTATCCTCCCCTTTCTTCTCATGATCGTGCGTCACTATCGAAGTGTCCAGGGTCTCAACAGAATCATTCTCAGCAGCAGCGGTGATGGTGGCAGATGTAGTGGTGGTGGATTTTGTTCGATGATGTTTATGAGCGGGTGATGCTACCGATTTAGCTACTTGCTTGGAGGTAATGCAACCCATGAACCACCAAATCCCGACAGCATCGATCAGAGAAACGATGCAAAGGGGATCAAACCCCCTATCGGGAAATGGGCAAAGGAGAAGGGGAATCGAACCTCTACATCCCACAGCTCAAAAGGGTTTTCTGAATTATCTATGAGCTGAAAAAAAGAAGGGGAAAATTGCTTGAATCCATAAGAAATCAAGGCCATTTTTGGGTTATGTTGTTGGCAACCTCTAATGACCAATGACTCTCTTCCTCCTCTGACATTGCGAGATCTGCGCTATGAAAAATTGGCCAAATAGTTTGTGTTGTTTCTGTAAAAAAACTGTCCGAAAAAGCAGATTGAAGAGAAAGAAACATTCGTGGGTCCTAACTGCCTCCTCCTCCTTTTGAATTTTTGTGGCTTTTTTTCTATTATCTGTTGTTTTCCACCATTAAATGATTCTATATATATTCATAATCCTTTTCACTATTTTAATTAGGCCATATCTTTTAATTATTTCTTTTTATTTATTCAGTATAACTCCACAAAGTTCAAATCTGTATTCTATACAATAATCCAACAAAGAAAATATGTGGGTTTTTTTTAAAAAAAATATTTTATTTAATTATTTAACGTAAATCAGAGGTATAATAGATATAGATAATTTTGGAATTTACTTTCTAAATCGTTATCATTGATATGAATTTGATTATGATATATTAGTTTTCATATTTAAAATAATTTAAAATAAGAAATTTCGTAATCTAAATATGAAATATATTCTTAATTGTGATTGGTTTTTTAAATATAAAAACCTCACAACAAGAACACAATCACTACTCACAATTCAATTTAGTATATTGAACACTACGGAAGACTCTCTCCATCCTCATAGGCTATTCATATTATATTTTTTTTTTCTTTTTGATTTCTTTAAATAATATATAGTTGATATATAGTTGTTTTTTCTTAAAAAGAATTAAGGAATAAGTGGGCTCAATCTCTTAAATATATTTTGATTTTCAAGGAATTCATTATTCAAATTAGAAATATAATGGCATCTTAATTATAGTTAAAAACAATTTTGAAAGCATGCAAAAATAATTATAACGGTACAACATATATATGAGCCAAATTAGAAATAAGACAATAAATGAAATTTATCTGATTTAATTTATTTACCATTTGTGACAGAATTAATCATGGATTTTTACTAGTCTCAATTTTTCATGCTCATTGTTCCCTCTAATGAGAAACAAAACTGTCTTTACACCGCCAACCATGAAATTTGTAAGGTTGACTTCAAATTTTCCTTTAACAAAAAGTGTTGTGATTCATCTTTCGGTTGATTGATAATGTTCGAAGAGATACATGAGGTTACTCTATTCAACTCTTTTTCTGTGAGTGTGATTTGTATATCTCCGATTGTTATAGATAATTAGCTTGATTATTATCCAGCCTGCATAATTAAGCTATACTAACCAAGGATCCATCCCTATATCTTGATTACATGATCGTAACTATCTATAGTTCATTTTATGAATTGTGTGTTTTACGAAAGCTAACGATTAATGTTAATGTTTGTAATGATACTTAATATGCTTTGGCACACAATTTTGACGAGTTTACTACAGCAAATATTACTTTCTATTGCATTTTTTTAAAACGGCTATGAAAAAGTAAGGGAAAAAGGGGAAAGTAAAAAGCGGAAGAAAAACTTTAAATTTTACTCGCTAAAATTTTATAAATAAGGATAAGTGTAATTAGCACTTATAACTCTGGCTCCTCATCCCTTCCACAACTTTCCTCTCCTTTCTCTCCATTTTGGATGCTACAGAACTCTACACAAGATGACCAATCATTCTCCAAATTTCTTACGAGGTGAATCTTCTATCGGATGCACATGATACTCCGAGAGGATTCCTAGTGACTAGTGGCAACTTGACGAACCCTGTGAAGACGAAAAGAAGTCCCAAAATCTTTAGTAGACCAGAAGAACATCACACACTCAATAGCGTTCATTTCTTCTCTCTATTCTTCTTCTCTCCTTGCCCTATCTCTTTGACTCTCACATGGAATCTTCATCGTGTTCTTTCTCTAGCGAAATAGTCAAGAAGGTGGTGATCTACATTTCTCTCTCTCGCACTCAAAATTTTGCCATTTCCTTATTTGAACTTCTCTTTTGTTCTTCCAATTCCCAATCTCTCGTCTTTTTTTTCTTGCTTACGAGGTAATTTTCTTCAACTTTATAATGGTTCCTCAAGTTTATGTGTGGTTTGAGCATAATTTTGAAATGGGGTTTTCTTCTTTTGAGTATTTTGAATTAAATTGTTTTGTTAGTAAGCATTTAGACTTATGAGTATTTTTGTATTAGGATAATCTTTCAAAATTATTCATTTTTGTTCTTTCTTTTTTCTTTTGTTGTTTTACCGATAACCAAATAGAGGTTGTTTTTATTATGTCCTTTTACTTGTAGGGTGTTGTATTTTTTTGTTCTCTTTCCATTTGATCTACTTGACTTTTGTTTGCTCTTCTAGTTTGAGTATGGTTTGATGGCTAAAGATTTGGATAATTTTTTCACCGATCTAAACTAATATGCCTTCTTTTGGGTTTTAGATTTTTTTGGTTTCTTTCTTATCCCGGTTTTCCCCCTTCTGCAACCCCTTGAAATTTCCTTTTATTGATTGCAACTTCTGATTGTGTTATTGAACATCTTTTTGCAAATTATTATTTATGTAGGAAATTTGGAGGTCTTAAGACATGTTAGATTATGATGTGCAATAATGGTTGCCATATGGAATTTGCAAGTCCTAACTTCGTGATGGACACAGAGGATTTATCTGAATTTTAATATTTTGTCTTGCTATTTTGAAGTTATATGTCGTTACATACCTAGATTTCTCTTGATGCCAATATTCGTCCACATTTAAGTTACGTTTTGTTAAAAAACGAGAGAGTGGAGTTTGAAGAACAATCCCCACACAGATATAGCTTAAAACATGAAGCTACAAACAAGTTGGTACTTCTGCTTTTTGTGTCATATTTGCAACAACTATGTGGAGGCAGTTCTTAATTATTTGGGTGCTTCAAATAATATGACCTTCCCAAATCTGTATGATTTTTTTTTCTCATTAGGCCTGCAGGTAGAGGAAACCTCCACCCAAAGGAGCTAAGTTTAGGGGTTGTCCCATTGTTTAATGATTTTAGGTTTCTTTTAGAAATGATGTGACACCGGAGTTAGGATTGGTACATGATTGAACGGAGATCACATTTGAATAAGAGGGATTTATTAGGAGTGTTGTTAAGGAAGATGGACATAATAATGAGACGAGCCTGTGGGATAGGAAAATTTTTGGTTAAAAAAGATGGAGTATGAAGAAAGGTCTCTTGTTATGGTATTTGGAGGAGACATCCGATTTGTGGTGTCTACAAGAAACCCTATTTTTATCTCCACAGCAAATCGAGAAAATCAAAACAGAGCAAGTTAGTTGTTTGTTTCCTCTCCTTTTCTCTTTATCTATTCCCTCACTTTGTACATTTCTCAAGAAGCTTTTTGATGACACATTTTAAAGCATTAATGTCAGTTAATTATCTAGCCCTTCTTTTATATTTATATTCGTTTTTTTCTTGGTTCACTAGTGGATGGAAGCAGAAGGAAAAATAGAAGGAAAAGTTACAAAAGAAGCGTTGTGTAATGATCAACACCACAACAAATATAAGTTTCATTGCATTCAGGAATCAATTCAAAGCCATTACTCTGATATATTTTCTCTCGATTGAAACCACGGGTTCATTTATGTACGTTTTCTGCTCTGTTTGATTTTTGAAAGAAGTTTGGAAAAGATTTTCCGTCGAAATCTCAACTCTTTTGTGCTTCTGGTTCAAATCAGTTCATCCCCATCTTTGAATAGTTTTCTAAATTTTTCCTCTCTGTATTATTTCTTTTTTTTTTTTTTTTTTTTTTTTTTTTTTTTATCACAAACCCTTTATGCTATGAAGCACATATACTTCTAATCGTGTAGAGAGTCGGTAGTAGATACGGATACAATATAGATACGTCCAAATACGTGGTAGATACGTGATTTGATGTATTTGATTATTTTTATTTTTATTTTTACTCCCAATACTACGTGGGTCCATTTTTTTTAAAAAAATTTAAGTCTAACCACTTAAAAAGCTCACCCATAACTCATTTTATTTTAGTGCATGTTTAGGAGTGATATTAAAATCATCAAAAATCACTTTTTTCATTTTTAAAATCACTCAAAAACACACTTTTAATTACTCATAATTAATTTAGTTTTCAATTTTACACTTTTAAATGCAATCTTCATATCATCAAATTTAGTTTCGAAAAATTAAACATGTTTCACGGTGATTTTGAAAATGATAAAAGGGATTTTAACCATTTTAAAATCACTTCCAAACATAAAAGTTCACTTAAATTGAGCAATTCAAAACAAAATAAATTAAAATGATAAAAACATAAAAAAAATTTAAAAAAACCCCGAAACGTAATTAAATCTTAATTCTTCCCTTCTTTCACTATTTAAATCATGATTCACACCTCTTTCATCCTCAACTTCATTCTTCAATCTTCATCTTCTACTTCTTCCTACCATTTATTCTAGTTGCTCAACAATCACTTGACATTACTAGATTTTTTTTTTAAGTTTTTACTCTCTTCTTAAATCTATTTTAATCTAACTTAAAATAAATATTATAGCAATTAATTAGACATTATTTATATATAATGTATCTGTATCTTAGTTTTTTAGAAATTAATATATCGTCGTATCATATCATATCCATATCAAATTCGAGAAGTTATCTTTTTTTTTTATTTTACCCCAGCTCCAAATTTAAAATTTTGTAGTCGTGATTCAAGAAAGTCTTCAAAAACTGTTACTTTTAAAATTATAACGCAATTCACTTTCGTTTCTGTGTTTTTATTTTTGTTGCTCTTCGAGGACTTGAAGTGGCCATGGATTAGGAGATTGATTCAACTTGGAAAACAATCCTCAATCCGCAAATTTCCCTTGATATTCTAGTTGGAATTTGGCAATTAATATTATTCTTTGTTGAGCATTAAATTCAAATGGTCAGATTTTTGGATAGTATTTAGCAGACATTTGGAAGGTCAAACCATATACAAATTAAATGTTTGACCTATGGACTTTAATGCCCAGATGTGTACTTTCTGATAGTTTAAGTATCAATTCGTTTGGTATTTTCTACGAAAAGTAATGGCAATTTGAGTAACGAAGGGTCAAGAATTATTGCAACTTTTGAAATTTTGTCTTAATTATTGTTATCTCTTTCATTTGCTTTTATTAGTGATTTATTGAAGAAATTTAGGAAGAAACTTTGTGAGACTATATATAGTGGTATTGTAATCTTTACCAAGACAAGGTTGAGAAAGAAATCAATAGAAGATTGAGTATTAGTGTTCATACTTTATTCTTTCTCACTTCAATAAAAAGCCCACCACTCAAATAATTTTATTTTTTTTCAATTTGGTATCATAGCAATCTCAAACCATGGAAGCACAGTTTTAGGACAGATGTAGTTACCACGACTTACCAAGATAAACTATGACAACTGGAGTATTCAAATGTGTGTCTTGCTCGATGCTCAAGACACATGGGAAGTAGTTGAAGAAGGTCTTGAAGAGGAGGTTCCAATTGCAAATCCGATAGCAAACCAATTGAGGGCAATAAAAGAAATGCGCATGAAAGACAAAATCGCTCTCTATCTCATGTTCCAAGTTGTGGATGAGTCAGGTTTCGAGAAAATTGCAGGTGAAAAGACATCGAAAGAAGCGTGGGATACACTGTAGAAGGTTTTCAAGGATGTTGATCAAGTCAAACAACTGCGGCTCCAAACCCTTCAAGGCGAATTGGAAACCATGAAAATGGAGTCAGAAGGTGTATCTGACTACATCACCCGAGTTCAAACGGTGGTGAACCAACTTAAACACAATGGAGAAACTCTTGAGGATGCAAGGTTCCCTTGAGGAAACTAGAAAGTTGAGGTTGTATTGTTTTTTTTCTTTATCTTTATGTAAATTTTACAACATGTCGACCCCACAAAAAATATGGTTATTTTTATGAAATGTTATATTGATTGAAGCATCCCATTATGAGCGATATTTATACTACTGAAAATTTATATTGACGTAAATGTGTACTTGCATACAATATTAAAGATTTATATGATTTTAGTTGATTTTATAATTTCATTTGTAATAATTTGTTACTGGTAGAAATTGCTATGTAAACTATATACAATTTGATCAAAATCGACTATCAAGGTGAGATTCAAAATGTAATATGGTTTTTTGACAATTCTTTTACAATGGTAAAAACTGCAATCAAAAGTCAATTATAGCATTTTTTTAATGCTATGGAAACTTTCCAGAACATTAATATTATGTAAAAGAAAAATGAATATTTTATAGCCTATGCTATGCAAAGTCAGAAACTTTCAATAACAGTGGCTACAACAACATTCCTAAAACACTATAGAAAGTCTTAAGCGTTTTTTTTTTTTTTTTTTTTTTTGCTATAAAAAACGCTATAATAGACCTTCTATAGTTTTTTTACCAATGCATATGCTATCAAAAGTTGATTTTTTATAGCGTTAAAGAAACGCTATAGAAAGTCGGAGACTTTCAATAACACGGACTACAACAATATTATATAAGCCTTCCAATTAAAAGCAACGGATGAAATATCATAATTGAGGTTTCAATTTTTATTACAACTATAATTGCAACTATTACCGTAGTTGAGGAACGATTACAATTTGCCGAACCAAATTATAAAGAGATAAAAGAGAGTATTTTGTTTTAAACTCTCAATCTCGTTATGTCCACTTCACAAGAGTTACTGTCTTTCGTTAATTCACTTTCTTTTTTGTTGATGTGTTTCCTCCTTCTCACTCCATGCATGTCAGGTTGAAGACGATGAACAAAACAATAACAAAGCAATTTTGATGACCTCACAGGCGACTGGAATAGCCTTTCTCAGTTGTAAATTTTGGGGAATAATAAAGACCATTTATGGTCCCACATCTACCTGCAGTAGCCGGTCACCATCTTCCCCACCCATTTTCAAAGTTCATAATCTTTGAGACAATTAGCAGCCAACGAGGGAGTTATTGGAACTAAATTGTTATTTTCATTAATTAATGACAAAAGTATCTGAGTATTTCTCTAGATGATTTATTTTGAGGTTTTATATCCAAAATAGCGAGAAAGGTTTTTTTTTTTTAGTAACCATAAATAAGGTGTCATTATATTCCTAATTTGAATATATAATTTTTTTTTTTTTTGAAAGGCCTAATTCGAATAATTAATTCCTTGAAAATCAAAATATATATTTAAGAGATTGGGCCATTTATGCCCTATGATTTTTCCATATTTACTTGGGGACAATGTTATAATTAACATATATATATATATATATATATATATATATATATATATTTACTGAATAATTCATTGGAAAATATTAATTTAAAACAATCAAATGGAAATGGAAAAATAAAGAAAAAACTCAAATTAACTTTAGTTTATTTTTCTCTCATTGAGCACACAGGTTTTTCTTCAAGAAAACAAATTTTATAAAACAAATTACAAAATGTATTCATGTTATGATAAAATTTGAAAACGAAATTGTATTAGACCTCTTTGCAATTTTCAAAAGAATATTATTTTGGTAGCAAGTGGATATTAATTGGAAAAAAAAAATCTGTTTCACACAAATTATAAATAAAGAGATTCAAAATCTTCAACAAACAAATACATTTAGAAAAATGATTTTTTAAAGGATAAAGCTAGAGAATATATATAATAAATATTTCAAAAACATTTAGATTATTCATAAATATTTTAGTTGATATGCATAATTTCATCCAAAAAAACGTAGTAAAAAAAAAAAAGAAGAAAAGAAAAGAAACATAACACCACTCTTTAACAATATTTCTCACACACTGATGTTTTGTTCTTTTCAATTATTGAGTTTCGACAATATGATTTACAAAAATGGGAATCTATTTACATAATATTAAATACAAACATAGTTTTCAAAATTCTAAAAAAAAAAAAGAAAAAAGAAAAAAGAAGAAGTGGGTAATGGTATGAGACGATGAGATGAATATTACAATGGAGGATGGAGTTAGGGTTTGGATTTAATAATTATGTCTCTCGTTTTTTTGTTTATATATTGCGAACTTTTATTTATTTAGAAATGTTTTTAAATATGAAAAAGATAATATCATAATCAATTCAAGAAACTAATTCCAAATATATTTTCAAAATTTCCAAACAACTCTCTAATTAGGTTTTCATTAGGGATTTTTCTATTTGTAACCATTTTCATTTTTATTATTCTATATATGTATACTAAGGTTTCTTCTATAATTGAGATTTGAATTTTATTTCAATTTTTTACTTTATAATGGTATTTTGGAATGATAATGAATTTGATAATAAAATATGGAATTTGAGTTTTATTTCAATTTGATTCTTGTGTTAATAGTTTTTCCTTCATGCATACATATATAAAAATTGTTTTCAAATATAGGAAAATACAAATAATAACAAAAATATCACAGTTCATCCGTGATAGACTGCGATAGACAGCGATAGACCACTATCTATGTCTATCATAACACATATAGACACATATCGTAGTCTATCTTTGACTATCATAATCTATCACAGATAGACTGTGATATTTTGCTATTATTTGTAAATAATTTTAGCAATTTTTTTATTTAAGATATATATATTATACTTTTTTTTATTATAGTTGATATTAGTTATTCAAATTATACTATTTTTGTTTTCTTACATGTATACAGATATAAATATGTAATTTTTTTACTCTTTAAAATATTATTTAGGAAAATCCATTTTATACTAATATTTAGTTTTATTTTAAAAATCTTTGATAACTTTTTTAAATAAATATTTCAATATATCGATCCAAGAATTCTCCTTCTACTAATTTTCTACCAAAAAACTTGACAGGATCAATATAGATTGAAACTAATTCTCCTCATACTGGCAGTATATATTCACAAATTTAAGAAAAAATAAATATAAATGATCGAAAACATTAACCTACAAGATTATAAAGTTGTGGTCTCATATTAAAACCATTCATATTCTAGTAACATTATACATAAGCACAAACTTAATATAAAAATTATATTCCAATAGAAATTCCTTTTCAAAATATGTGGCCGCGGATCCTCAAAATCTTTGTCACATATTGTTGGGATGATCAACATTAGTGGAGGCAAATTTCTATGTGTACGATCTATTATATAGTGTTTATCAAAGCTCTTGTCTTCTAGATGGTATATTTCTGCATCTTGATGTCCATATAAAAAAGGAAAATCAAACGAGTGACAATTATCTATGTAGTATATGCGATTGGGTAAACATTTAGGAAAATCTTTAGTTGACACACTAATGGATTGGTTGTCACCGATAAACATAGTATCACAATCTAAATTCTCCACCTCTACAACTCTCGTCATTCCATCTTCACATTCTTGAGTAACTTTGTAGACTACAAATTTGAAAGTACTTGTAAACTTTAGAATCTCAGTTTGAGATTGTCCTTCCCACTCAAGTAAGATGAACCTACTAATTAATAAAAGCTCACGTTTTGAGAACACAACAAGACGCGCCATATCAACTTGATCACCATCATTTATATTTAAACTAAATATGACCTTCTTTAAACAAATTGAACTATCCTCAACTTCCACAATCCAAAGTTTCATCCACTAGTCCAAAACATATAAAATGTCGTTGAGAACATTAACATCCTCAAAACCATTTGTTATGCTTAAGTTGTGATAGATCCACCTTTTATCCTTTGCTTTCATGAGACACAATCTACAAAATGAACTATAGATGGCAACAATAGTGAAGTCGTGTGGATATAACGATGGATCTTTGGTTAATATGGCTTTATATATGGAACAAGAAAAATAATCACGTTCATCATCAATAGTAATGGGAGGAAGATGAATCACACTCCCATTAAAAGGATTGAACAAAGTATATCAGATATCTCTTCAAGCATGATCAACCAACCAAAAGATGAACCACAAGACCTTTTGTTGAAGGAGAATATGAAGTCTACAGGGCGAATTTCATTGTTTGTGACATCGTAAAGACAATATTGGTTCTCACTATCATATTTTGAGGGAACAATGAGCATGGGAAGTTGAGGAATGTGAGAAGTAATTAGGGATCATTGGTGCTTGTGGCGTAATGCAATAAAATTCCAAGATTTACATACCCTACTAAATTGAAGATAATCATAGAGAGACACCATCTTATTCAGAATCACACCAAGGATATCGTATTCAAGTGTTGATCAATCTCGAGACTCTGAACCATCTATATTGTCCTCTTATTGCGTCTTTTTTCTTTGTTGCATCTAATCACAAATGAGAGGAGATAACTTTTATAAACTACGCTTAATCATAATATATTTTTCAAGTATATTCATATTTTCTTTTAATATTATGTCACAAAACGTAAGTAAATTTGAAGCAAATAATAAAAAAAATAATTATTATTTCCGAATGTTTCCAAAATCGTTTTTGACCATAATTAAGATGTCATTAAATTTCTAATTTGAATAATGAATTCCTTAAAAAAAGAAAAAGAAGTATACATAAGAGAATAAACATTTTTTTAGCGGTTTCTTTCTATGATTTCTCAGTATTTATTTATGGACAATTAAATAAAGGAAAACAAAGCCTCAAACCAGTTATATTTTAGTTATCACACATATTTAAAAAAAAAAAATAATATTCACACTATTATATCTAAAATAGGATTTTGTTAGTTTCGTTTTCTTTTAGGAAATAAATTTAATAATATATAAAAAATATATATGTTCATAAATATGGAAACAAAGTCCTGATTCTAAATATGGAAAGAAGGAAAGAAATACCTTTAAATAACCTACGAAGGAAAAATTTAAATACATAATCATAAATATTTAGATTTTAAAATTAAATAGATATGAGAATAGTGGAAGGAAAACAATTGCAGTGATAAAATATTTGTTATTATATTTCATTCATTATTTAAGAGATTGAGCCCATTTTATTGAGTTCTGCCAACCATTAATATGGGCTTATAGACAATATTTAAAAAGAAAAATAAAAACTCTCAACTTATTATTATTTTAAAAAGAAAAAAAAGAATTATATATCAACTAAAATTGTGAAATTAAATTTAAAGAAATGTTTTGGATTGATTATGAAAATGACATTTAAAAATTACTTTCAAACATAGCCTTATTAATAAAAGGCATTTTGAAAAGAAAAAAAAAATCATTTTCTCAGTTTTTCTTTTCATTCCATTACCATTTCAATTTCTCTTTTCAATAAACGACCATTTGTTATATATGATGTCAAGCCTTCATCTTGAATTTTTGATAAATAGAAGTTAGAGTTGGAGACTTGAGGGACAAAGGTTGTGCTCTTGATGTTGATCTTGTCTCTTTAAATTTAGAATATTCTTTTTTTTAGAACTATTTTCGGTTAATCAAATATTAGACCGAAAAAATTTGATTTAAATAATGAAATAGGTTAAAGACTTGGGCTCAAATTAGCCCATAACTCAAATTTATTATATTTGTGTTCGTTTATATAATATCCTTAAACTTAAACTTGCATAAAAAGGTCACAAATACTTATGAGCAAGATCAAATATATAATCTGTATCAAAACTTTCATCTATTGAGTTGAATATTCCTATATTTTGAAGTCAATATCAAAAAAGAAATGGTCAATTGGAGATTATTATCTGTAATTTTTATGTATAGTTTGATAAACATCTAGCATACATTAAATGATAAACATTAGCATTCATTAAATGATTGAATATTCCTTCAGCAGCTATGTGGCCAAATTTATATTATTAATATAAATAGCAATATTTATATTATTTCAAAAGTAATGGAAGAAATCATTGATATAATTGTATATATTTTGTATGGTGATATATATGGCGATTTATAATTGTATCATTTGTATACAAATTGTAAACGGGCTCATTTGTCTAATTATACAATTGTATTGTCAAATATATATTCCAAATATTAGAGTTTTCGTGAAAAAATTAAATGGATGAATAAAACTAAAATCCAATTTCGGACTCCGACAACCATCTCTAATGGCAAACTCCATTGATCCAACTCTAACGACCAACTTTGATGACCAATTTTGGACTCTAGCAACCATCTCCGACAAACAAACTCCAATGACCAATTCCGAAAACCACCTTCAACTACCAACTCTAGTGAAAATTATCTTCGACAACCATCTTTAGGCAACTAACTTTTGGATCCGAAAATAAAGATTTTTTATCTGATGATCCTCCAAATTTGGAATAATTGAAAGTGAAACTATTGAATAAATATGGTGGCCTTCCATTGGCTATTAAGATGATGAGGAAGATTCAATTAAAAAAATCATGGCAATGTAAGAACAAAAAATTTAGATTTCTCTTTCGTTTTTCATTTTATTTAACTATATTCCTACAAGAATATAGTCGGTTAATTGTTATTCATTACAAAAAAAAAAAAGAAATAAAGCTTTAAAAATTAAAAGAACAAAAATTACCATCCATATTTTATTCAACACAAAGATAGGTAGAATTTTTTAATAAAAAGATTTTAAAAAATAGTTATCATAATAGTATATTATTTAGAGTTCAAATCTCAACTCAGCACCCCTTAGATTTCTCCTTTCTCGCCTGAAATTGTATATGAAAAAAAAATTTATAAGATAATATAAACTAAAAATCATGTATTGACTTTTTTGTATTACCTATAAAATTTCAGTTACATATTCAAAAACACTACATCCAACTATAACTTTTGTAACTTCAAAAACTATTGCACGTGTAGTCATTTGACCATAAAAAATTATAGATTTAACATATATTTTCTAATGAATTGAACAACATCATTGCAATTGGTACAATCAATGGTATTCTCATTTCCATTAGGGTGCAACGTTGATGATGAATTTTACATTTTTCAAACCATGGGTTGTCTTTGTTTAATTAACTCAATATTGATAACAAAACTATAGGTTATGAGAGAAATACAACTGTATATGATTCAAATGTGGACTAAATTAAATATTTGATATTTAATTTGGTAATTAATCAATAATAATTCATTAAACTAATTAATTAATCAATAATTAAAATAACTTCAATATGTGGGAGATATAAATAACGTGGATCACGTTTAATCATTTCTCCCCAGTAGGCTCTCATGCACCATATACGTTAGAGGAGAAGAAGTTTTTTTTTTTTTTTTTTTGAAGAAGAAGAAGAAGAAGATCAATTACAGAAAATTATGAATGGAAAACCTCTCTATGAAATTCTTCAAGAAAATTTTGTGCATCAATCCTTCTGTGCGTGGTTAGCTGTGAGTAGCTAGGGTGTGTTGTTAGATGGGGGGTGTTTTCTGTGTGAGGGAGGTGTGGAGTCACGGGATCATTTATTTTTTGAGTGTGGGTTTGGGAGAAAGGTGTGGTCTGGTGTGTTGTGTCAGTTGGATTCGTCGCATCGGGTGGCGGGTTGGGATGTCAAATTGAGTTGGTTGTGCTAAGTGTGGTCGAGTAAGGGGGTACGTAGTAAGTTTTCCGTATATTGGTATGCTTACATCTACTACATCTGATAGAAACGTAATCGACGGCTGCATGGAGGTCGACCGAGGTCGATATCTGCTCTGTTTCACCTTATGGTCTCTACGGTTCGTGCTCAAGCTGCTTCTTGGCGGGTTGATCTTCTTGGTCTTATCTAGTGTGTTTACGGATGCTTTTCTTCTTTTTAAACTTGTTGCTCTTTGTTTTGTTGTTGTCCCTAGTTGTGGGGTTTTGGATTCTTTTCTCTGGCTTTCTCCCTGCTGGTTTGAGGGTTTTTTGCATTTATGTTTAGTTATGTTCTATTCTTATCTTGTTGGGCTTTGTTTTCGTATTATTGTCCTGTCTTTGCTTATGCTTTGTTGCTTTTATACCTTGATCTCGGGTTGTGGGATCCTCTTGTTGTTGTATAATAATATCATCTATTCTTTAAAAAAATTCTCTCAAGAAAAATCACACTAATCATACTATTCTTGTGATTTTCTTTTCCCAATTTGAGACTAGTTCCTACAAACCAATAGCCTCAATTTCTCAGAGAATAGAGAGGTTACTAAGTGGTGGTGTTCATAAATTTCATCCCACGAAGAATTATTTTTTTCATCTGAGTTGTCAACAAGAGTAAGTGACTTTTTTATCCTCTGTAACATTAAATTTCCAAATAGGTAAGGCATGCTTAACCTAATTTATATAGTAGGCTGAGCTTTTTATATCTTTGTTTTATTCTGTATGTTTTGCCCGTGTACTGGTACTTTAGATTATAAATTAATTTCAAGTTGGGTCTTGATTCTTTCACTGCGTTAGGGCTTTTATTCCTATACATATGATCTCTCATTCATGTCCACGATGGTTCTCATGCCATGGTATGGTTTTTCTACCGATCTCTTCTCATTGGTAGGCAAAATAAGGTATGATTTTTCTATTATTTTATAGTTTTCATCTTAAATCTCATCTTAGTTAATCTTATAATTTTTCCCATCTTTCGATTGGAGGACAACTCCATGGAACACAGGAAAATGGATACATTTGAAAACACTTCCTTAATGTTTCTATCAATGCTTATTTAGTACAGTAAAAGCATTTCTTAAAAGAAAAATTAAAGAAGAAAACTATTTATGTATTTTTAAACCCTCATTAAACAGGGGTCAACATTCCCCATCTGAAGAACAAATAGCTTGAGCCTCCATTCTTTTTCAAAATGTTTGAATTCTCTAATAAAAGAATGAGACATTTTGGAATATGTGATTGGACAATGTTGATAAATATGCATTGACCATATTATTTTTATAGGTGGATCACACCCATATAGATGAGCCATCAATTTGAACGATTGTGTCCATCGACATGAACAAATACAATCTAATTTTATTTTAAAGTTAATTTAGCTTTTTACATCCCTATGAACTGACTCGTAGAGGTCTAATTTTTTTTAGTTACCATAATGCAATTTTTTTTTTTTTTTAATTCATTAGTTGTACGTGTTCATGGCCTAAAATGAGTGACAGTTACTCTACGACGAAAGAGAAATCTCCATGACAAAGGAGAAACGTCTAAATTCAGTACAAATTTATGTGAAAGATAATGAAGGGCAAAATAGTAATACTTAATATGTAAGGACAAAAAGGAACATTTATGTATACTAGTCAAGTAACACGTGCTTTGTAAGTTAATCTTATAGTTTTAATTGAAATAAGTATACACAAATTTTAGGATGTATTAAATAAAAACTATATAATTTTGTTTTAATCATTATAAAACTTTTAAAAGTTGGATAATGTAATAATTTTTATTTTAATGTTTTTATATTATTGTCTTTTAATTTTAATATCTATGTCGATATATATTGTCAAGATAAAACCAAATTATTATTATTTTAAATGAATCTCTACTCATATCTACTACGTTCCTTAATTGTCTCATCATACTTCTATTTTTTAGACTATTTCTCCTTCATTCGTGTTTTTCTCTACATTCCAAAATATAGATCTCAACTAACTACTCTTCATGCATAGACTTAGATCCTAACAATTCTTTTGTTGAAGAGAAATCCTAACAAAAGTTATTTAGAAAGCCAACATAGAACACAACACTAAAGAATAAGAGAAGATAAATAATTAGTTGTTTTCATTAATTATGCTTTTCAGATCAAATACATATGAAATGAATGAGAAATTCTTATAAATAGAAAATTCTAAAAAATATTTACACTTTAGAACAAAAAGTCCAAAGATGATTTGAACTTTTTGCTATAAAATGTAAATATTTTTAAATATTTTTTTTTATATTTAAAAAGGCCCCTACATGAAACTTCCTATCATATAATGAAAATGAAGAATAATGAATGCAATAATTAAATCATGATGGGATTCAAGAAATTAAGTTAGGAAGATTATATTTTCACCTCCTAACTTCATATCTACTCCATTTCCTAATTTTCTCGAAAAATCCTCTCTATACCTCTCTTTTTTTTTTTAAATTCTCCATTCACGATTCAAATATAGAGAATATTAATCTCAACCAACTACTCATCCCGCATATACTTAAATCCCAACAATTTTTTACTTAAATCCTAACAATTACTTTTTGAAGAAAAATTGTGACAAAAAATAATTTAGAAAACTAGCAAAGAACACAAATTATGAACACAAGAAAGATTAAAAAAAAAAAAAAAAAACTAATCGACATAAGTAGATAAATAATTAGTTGCTTTCATTAACTATTAGATTACCCTATGGTGGCACAGAAGGAATCGAACAATAAGTATTTTGTATTGAATCAAACATACTACGCTCACATTTCTAGGCAACATCGTTGAAAAACCCCATATTGAAACCACTCACATTGCACAAGCTTCAATAATGAAGACGAAGAAAAACGATCTCTATAACCATGAAGTCGAACTTAAAACAAGTAAATGAAATGAAAGATGATAAATAAACATACCTACGACCAACGAAAAACACAAATTTTGAACACAAGAAATAAAAAATAAATAAACACTAATGAACATGAGAAGATAAATAATTAGTTGATTTCAATAATTATAAGATTACCCTAAGGTGGAATATGAATCAACTCATACCTTTAGCCCAACATCGTTGGAAAACTCGTATCGAAATCATCCCCATTGCTCACAAACAATAATAAAGTTGAGAAGAAAAATGATATTAATAACCCAAAACAAAGAAATAAAATGAAAGATGATAAATAAACCAACTGCAGAATAGGTATTTTGGTGAAAGGGTATGTTTTTACGTGAAAATGTATTTTGGTGAAAATATATGTTTTTTTAGTGAGTTCCAATAGATTTAAATAATTAAGCATTAAAATGAAGGGTATAATAGACATATACTTAAAAGTGAGGGACAAAATGAGAATGTAAAAATTCTTCCTATTTTGCACCTTTTATATATAGTATAGATTGAATAGTTTGGCCCATTTTCTATATTTACAAATGCCCCAAGGCCTCCAACTTTATAATTATTTTGTATTATCATATTTTAGTATGATATATTTGAAATCTAGCTTAATTTTAATACTATTTATACATCATCTAAGTTTCTCAACATTTCTCATATTTCTTCAATAAATTTATTTAACGATTTATATTTTTGAAATATGAATTTAAATTTATTTTAAGTTTTTTTGATAAATAGATAATTTGTTAAAATTTTATATTGGTAAAATAATATCAATTTTATATTGTTTACCATTCAGTTTTATCCGGTTATTGTAAAATTGGATAAAGAATAAAGTGACAATTTGAAAGTAGCAAGTAATTTTACCGTTAGGCCCCAACATAACTTTTGATTTCAAATTCGATTTTATATTAAATACAAATCATGCGAGTTTTCAAAAACCAAAACACATTTTTTAAAACAATTTTTCCGTTTTTCAAATTTGCGCCGTTTGGGATCTATTTTGTTTTTTGTTTTTTATTTTTGAATTTTGAAAATTGTGCTTATTTTCTTCCATTTCTTACAATAATTTGTATTTTTCTTAAGTGGAATGGTCGTATTCTAAACCAAATTTCAAAAAAAAAAATAAATTAAAAACTACTTTTTTTAGTTTTCAAATTTTGGCTTGGTTTTTTAAAATCATTGGTAAAAAGTAGATAACAAAAGAAGAAATTTGAAGGTACAAGTAGTGTTTATATAGGCTTAATTTTCCAAAACAAAAACAAAAAAATCAAATAGTTACCAAACAGAGCCTTAACAATTTTTAAAACATTTTAAAAATTAGAAAAACAGAAAATTGGATTCCAAATATATTCGTTTTTAAAAAATTTAAAAATAAAAAACCAAATAATATCACTTAGTTCATTAAGTTCTTAAAAATAGATCTTTTTAGTAATTTTAAATAAATAATTCTATGGAATTTTAACTTTAAAAAATAATTTTAAAATAACTATAGAGAGGAGATGATTTCTTTATATTATTTTTCTAATTAATTTAAAATGTTATAAAATTATTCTAAATAAAAAAAAAATTACTTTAGGGATCTTTTAAATCTTCTTTAAGTCTCCATGACAAAAAATGTAAGCTTTGAAGACTCAACAATCAAATGCATCTCTCCTTAAAACCTTGAGACTTAAGAAAATACATTTTAAAAATTCTAGGACCAAGCATATATATTATTATATATATAAGGTTTTCCATTTTTTTTTATTTTTTTTTTTTGGTTAGAAACCCTTGACAGGGTAAAGAAAAAAAAAATAGATGACCAACTAATTGGTGCTTGGTTTTAAAAAAGGTCTTCAAAGAATTTTCAAGCAGAGTCTCCATTTAATTTTCTCTGAATACTCTTAGAGTTCTCATTTTTAGATTTTAACTTATTAACCTTGATATGAAGGAGATGATGGAGAGGTGGCCTTATGGCCATTTTCATGGGCATAGTGTGAGCTTAGGCTTAAATGGCCTTGTGGACATTTTTAGATGAGAAATTGTATAGAAATGGTCAAAACGGAACATCCAATTAAAAAAATGGTCAATTTTTTAATTGTATGATTTATGACCAAAATGTGATGTGCAATGATCCACCTGGGTATTTAATTTTCCAATTCTGTCCTCACAAGGCTTCCATCATCAAGTAGGTATATCTTCCCATCATTTTAGCAAATTTTACGGCAATTTTAAAATTCTTTAGGAATATTTTTTTGGATGTAGTTTCTCATTATTAGATATGATTCAAGATATAATTAAACTTATTTTTTTTAAAAAAAAAAAAGATTTGACCTAAAACTAGGGTTTTAAAGAAAGATTTTTCACCGTCTTCTGCCAAATAGTCGTTGAACAGGAACTCCATGAGTGAATCCAAGTTTTCAACTCCTCGTGGCTCAACTCTGACAACGTGATCATGTCAATTGGAGCAGCCTTGCATCCGTCTTATCTGAGTAGGTTTTTGAAGATTTTCTGATCTTTGTGGCCTGTAATTGAAGGGAAATGCTTACCTGTAGTCTAGTGTCGCTACCTGTCGGCAACGTCCCCATAAGTTCCTCCCACATCTCTTATTCTTCTCTCTCAAACCTCGTCTAATAGTTTTTTTTTTCTTTCTAGAAATTCTATTTCAAAACCGTTAATTTGGAAGTAATTTAATGTATGTAGTTTGTAAAATAATGAAGAATGTAGAATGTATGTATTTTATTTTATCTTTGAGCTCTTTGTTTATCCTCAACCCTCTCTTTTTTTAGTATATAGTATATTCAACAAAGATTTTAGTTGATTGAATGATCATGATGAAGACATATAACTCAAACATTACAACTACCATAATTAGCACATCATTTCATTCTTTACTAATTATTCAATGGAGTTGCCCATATACCTATCACACAAAAATGTTAAATATATGAAATGACAATAGTCTAGCTAGACTCTTCAAATATGATAAAAATAGATCTGAAATGACTATATGCCACGTGACATGAAGGTAGGAGTGCCACATTAAGATGACAACTAAACAAGTGCTCGCCATTTTTCGACCAAGCCTTGGGCGGTTGCCCATGCTACCTTCTATGGCGATGAGATGAGATAGGAAACAATAGGTATGTAAATTTTCAAGTTCAGTTTCTAATCTTTCGTAATTTGTGTTTACTAAGTTCTTAAACTTTAAAAAATATATATCTCTCTCCACATGTACTAAAAAACTTTAAAAAGTATACAACATATTATAAAACTTTTAGTTTTGTGTTTAGTAGGTTTTTAGACATCAAGAATGTCAAATAAGTGCATAAACTTTCAATTTCGTATCCAATGATTTTTTTTTATATATTTTACAACATTTTGACTAATTCAACGGATAATCTATTATAAAAAATTGAAAATTATTTTTACTAACATGCTAAGCTACCAATTTATTGTCCTAATAGATTCATGACTTTCTTTTAAAAGTCGAGGGAGATCAAAGACATATTAGATAAAAAAAAATTAAAATTTTAGAAGACCTAGCTTTATAACCATTAAGTTCTTTATTTTTTTATTTTTAAAAAATTAAATTTATAAACATTCTTCGCATCCATAAATTTTTCTATGTTTTGTTATCTAGTTTCCACACTAATATTTTCAACAATCAAGATGATTTTTTATTTTAGAAATTGACTAGAAACTCTGTGAGAATCATAATTAAAAATTTTGAAGAGAACAAATACAAATTAAAAAAAATTAAAAAACAAGACCTTAGACCATTTAATTAACACAACACTAAATGTTTGAGAAACTTATTTGAAATAAACATAAAAATTGAATCACCAAATTTATAATTTAATTTTTTTAATAAAAGGAATTATAATTCAAACATTATATATTTTTCTTCTTCCTCTTTTTCTTTCTTTTTTTTTTTTTTCATATTTCAAGAGGAGCTTGTGGTTATGTAAAATTGAATTTATTTGTATGAAATTATTGTTTAGGTTACTTATTAGCAAAAAGTTTGTTAATTTGTTTAGTTAGACCCACTTTAGTAAAGAATTTTAATTAGTTTAAAGAAGTCTCATTCACCCTCTAGAGTTGCCATTTCGATCTGACGGTATAGTAAAAAGATTTAATTAGTTTAAAAAATCTCATTCACCTATCTGGAGTTGCCATTTCGATCCAACAGTATAGTAAAAAGTTTTAATTAATTTAAAGAAGCCCCGTTCACTTTCTCTAGAGTTGTCATATTGATCTTATATAGTATATCTTTGTGAAATGCCTTATAAAAGCATTTTTTTTAAATTGTGAATTTGTCATATAGATATCACCCTCAGTGCTCCTAATTTCTATTATAAGGTTCTCCTTTGCTTGGCGGAGCAGACTTTATGGAAGAAAGATGACATATTTTGTCTTTTTTTCCCCTATAGATTAAATGAGTTGTTCGTTTCGATTTATGAGATGAAGAGTTAGTATCAATTTGGTCTTTAAAACTTTAAAAACAATATATTATATAACCTCATATAATTGTTTAATTGTTTAAACCTCATATAATTGATATAATTTATTTTACTTTTATAATATACTAAAAATTTCATCTGAACTGCACGCGATACAAACAAATACATACTGTGTAATTACTTCATTTTTGAAGTATCTACTTCTCAAAAGAAAAATATTAATAATAAAACTTATGTATTTATAAAAAGAAATTGAAATTTTATGAAATTGAAATTTTAGAATAGGAAATTAATGCAATCCTACCTATTTTAGAATCTATTTTAATACAAGGTGGGAACTAGACATGTTCTGTAAGAAATTTTTGTTCTCCATTGGTTTTTTTCTGTAAAAAATAAAAAATAAAAAATCAATTAATTTAAATCATTGTTGTGAACAAATTTGAATTACATAGTTAAATTTCTCACTAAATTTTTTATTATGATTAATTCCACATGACAATTTGAATTTAAAGAAAAATTGCTCAAAATTTGACATTGTAAAAAAATTACTCAAATTTATTAATAGAAAGAAATAATATTAATAAATTATTTATATATGTTTCAAATTTAAAGATTGAATTCAAAGATATTATTTTGACTACTCAAAAGTTAAATTTGAAATATAAATAAGTATAATATTTATTTAATAATAATAACATAACCTTAAATAACTATAATAAATAACTAAAGACTAACGAGTCAAGAAGGGTGAAAAATGAATGTCTTAGTCGGAATTTTGCTGTAAAAGTCGTATTTCTTTTTCATTAGTGTCCTGAATTTTTATTTATTTAATTCTTCAGAGGATTAAATCTCTAATCTTTATTTTTTCATCCAATTTAATTCTTACATTAATTATCTATTTTGTAACCTTCCTTTTTTTCTTTCATTAAATAGAGAAAGATGAAAGAATTTTCCTTCTACTAATTTTCTATCAAAAAACTTGAAGGGATCAATATAGATGGAAACTAATTCTCTTCATATTGGCATTATATATTCACAAATTTAATGGAAAATAAATATAAAAGATCTAAAACATTAAGCCAATAACAAAAATTTAAGGGAAAATAAATATAAAAGATCTAAAACATTAATCTGATAATATAACAAGAATATAAAATTGTGATCTCAAATTAGAACCATCCATATTCTAGTAACATTATAAATAAGCACCAACTTAATATAAAAATTATATTCCAATAGAAACTCCTTTTCAAAATATGTAACCATGGATCCTCAAAATCTTTGTCACATACTGTTGGGATGATCCATATTGGTGGAGGCAAACTTCTATGTGCACGATCTATTATATAGTGTTTATCAAAGCTCTTGTCTTCTAGGTGGTATATTCCTATATCTTGATGTCCATATAAAAAAGGAAAACCAAACGTGTGACAATTATCTGTATAGTATATGTGACTGGGTAAACATTTGGAAAAATCTTGAGTTTACACACAAATAGATTAGTTGTCACCGATAAACATAGCATCGCCATCTAAACTCTCCACCTCTATAACTCTCGTCATTTCATCTTTACATTCTTGAGTAACTTTGTAGACTATAAATTTGAAAGTCCTTGTAAACTTTGGAATCTCAATTTGAGTTGTCCTTCCCACTCAAGTAAGATGAACCTACTAACTAATAAAAGCTCACGTTTGGAGGACACAACAGATAGGCCATATCAACTTGATCACCATCATTTAAATTTAAACTAAATATGACCTTCTATAAATCAATTGAACTATCCTCAGCTTTCACAATCCAAAGTTTCATCCATCAGTCCAAAATATATAAAACGTTATTGAGAACATTAACATCCTCAAAACCATTTCTCCTACTTAGGTTATGATAGTTCCACCTTTTATCCTTTGCTTTCATGAGACACAATCAACAAACTGAACTATAGATGGCAACAATAGTGAAATCGTGTGGATATAACGACGGATCTTTGGTTAATATGGCTTTATGTATGGAACAAGGAGAATGATTAGGTTCATCATGAATAGTAATGGGTGGAAGATGAATCACACTCCCATTAAAAGGGTTGAACAAAGTAATATCGAGTGTCTCTTCAAGCATGATCAACCAACTGAAAAATGAACTACAATACCTTTTGTCGAAGGAAAATATGAAGTCCATGGGGCAAATTTCATTGTTTGTGACATCGTAAAGATAATAATGTTGCTTCTCACTATCATATTTTGAGGGAACGATGAGCATGGAAAGTTGAGGAACGTTAGAAGTAACTAGGGATCGTTGGTGTTTGTGGCGTAATGCAATAAAATTCCAACACTTACATACCCTGCTAAATTGAATATAATCATAGAGAGACACCAACTTATTGAGAATCACACCAAGGACATAGTATTCAAGTATTGAGCAATCTCGAGACTTTGAACCATCTATGTTGTCATCGTATTGTGTTTTTTCCCTTTGGTATATCTAATCACAAATGGGAAGAGAGAACTTTCGTAAACAGTATACGCTTAATTGTAATATATTATGATATTTTCTTTTAAATATTATGCCACAAATGGTGAGTAAATTTGAAGCAAATAATGAAAAAATAATAATAATTATTTCCCAATGTTTCCAAAATCGTTTCTGACCATAACTAAGATGTCATTAAATTCCTAACTTGAATAATTAGTTCCTTAAAAAAAAAAGTACACAAAAGAGAATAAACATTTTTTAGCAGTTTCATTCTATGATTTCTCGGTATTTATTTATGGACAATATTATAATACATCTTATTTACTGTATATTTAATTATCTGCGTCTAATTTTTTATTTTTTAAAAACATAGATTTCAAATATATCTAAAATAGGATTTTGTTAGTTTCGTTAAATATGGAAACAAAGTCCTGATTCGTGCACCTAAAGGCCAGTGTGCGTGTCCTGGCACCCACACTCAGTGTCAGTATGTGTGCACCCTACGCCGGCATTGGTGTGCCTAGGTTGCCTTAAGTTGTGTGTGTTCATATAAATATCGAAACAAAGTCCTGATTCGTGCACCTAAATGCTAGTGTGCGTGTCCTGGCACCCACACCCAACGTCAGTGTGTGTGCGCCCTGTGTCACAGTCATGCTTGTGCAGGGTGTGTTGCCTATGGCCGCATAACCGTCTCCACCTCTTTTTACTATGCTTTCATCATATGTATTTCCTTTTTCTAGGTAGTTAGGTTTATATGTACTTTTCTTAGTGAGTGACCGTTCACCCATTTCCATATGCAAGGGTAGCGGATGTGTTTTTGTTCAGAATGCACTATATGGGGATAAGACTAACCATCACTTCCCCATATCCAGAATAATATGTTATAAAGTTATTGTTTATATTTGTTGCTTTCTAGCCTACTACAATCTTTCTCTTCTCTATTCTTACAATCAAACTGTTTGCGAAAATCTTTTCTCCAAACCTGTTTTCTAAAACCATTTTCTCTAAAATGGGGGTGGAGGTTGCGAGAAGCACCCGATGTGCCATCGGCGTTTCTTATTCGAATTGGCTAACTTGTTCGTGAGCGGGAACAAGTGTCGCACAATCGCTAAGGGAAGCCTCGAAAAGTGCGATTATAATAGTTGGTATCAGAGACAAGTCGGCTCGTAGAGTTGAAAAGCTGTGATCATGTCTGCTACGAAGCAGTTGGGCAAGTCCCATGTTGATCGATTGATCGAGATTGAAGAGCAAATGCTCTATTTAATAGAAGTCCCTGATCAGGTTCGGTTCCTAGAGACTCAGTTACAAGAAGTCGTCGACAAGGCCGACAAAATTGTTGCGGTGGCTGGCCGCTTAAACGGGATTCCCATCAGAGAATTGTTGATAAGGGTTGAGAGCCTATAAGCAAAAACTACGATAGGTGGGCCTCTTAAGTATGGGGATGGTTCGTCAAGCTCTGTTGCCCCGATAGAAGAGCGTGTCAAATAACTAGACAGCTCGCAGAGAGGGATCATTCAGATGGTGTTTAAAATGTCCGAGAACTTTCGAGCCACCATCGATGTCATCCGGGTAGAGATTGCAGACACTAGTGCAAGAATTAACCTCACCATAAGAGCGGTAAGAAATCAAGCCCCAGTCGGGGATGCAACCCAATTCAACAAGGTAAAGGTACCCGAGCCTAAGCCTTTCTGTGGGGCTCGCAACGCAAAGGCACTAGAAAATTTTATCTTTGACATGGAACAGTACTTCAGGGCTACGAACACAGCGACTGAAGAGTCGAAGATCACCCTAGCGACGATGCACTTAGCAGAGCATGCCAAGGTACCCGAGCCTAAGCCTTTCTGTGGGGCTCGCAACGCAAAGGCACTAGAAATTTTATCTTTGACATGGAACAGTACTTCAGGGCTACGAACACAGCGACTGAAGAGTCGAAGATCACCCTAGCGACGATGCACTTAGCAGAGCATGCCAAGTTATGGTGGAGGTCCCATTTCATGGATGTCTAAGAGGGATGATGTACCATCGACACGTGAGAGAGACTAAAACAAGGGTTACGTTCTCAGTTCTTCCCCGAAAATATAGAGATTTTGGCAAGACGCAAGCTATGGGAACTGAAACATACTGATACTATTAGGGACTATGTGAAATAATTTGCTAGATTGATGTTGGACATAAATGATATGTCCGGAAAGACAAAATTTCCTGTTTTATCGAAGGCCTGAAACCATGGGCAAAAAACAAAACTATATGAGCAGAAAATACAAGATCTTCAAGCCACATACACAGTGGCCAAATGGTTATTTGACTTGATTGATGAATCTCAAGAGATGAGGCAACACTCGAGATCCCCTAATAGGGGGAGAAAGAGCAATGATTCAAGCCCATCGAGAAATAGTAGGGGAGATAAAGACAGCAGTGGGGATAGTAGACCCCCTCAGTAGACAATTGAAAATACGTGGCGGGGGCAGAATCATAAGAATTTTTATCAGCCCTTATCCTGTTATATATGCAAGGGACCGCACAAGGCGAGCGAATGTATGGAACGAGCAGCCTTTAATGCTTTCCAAGCCACATTAGCTTCTGACTGGAAAGGCAAAGCTATTCAGGTAGAAGAGGAGAATGTGCAAGCAGAGGAAGATAAAACCCCACGGGTTGGGGCCCTGAGATATCTAGCCGCTCTCCAAAAAGATGTAGAAGAAGAAAAGGGATCCTATGGAGGCGGATTGATGTATGTTGATGCTTGGGTAAACTATAGATCGGCCAAAAGTACCATGGTTGATTCTGTAGGGATTAGTGTCTTAATTCTCCCAGAGTCTCGTTATTTGTAATGATACACATTGTTTGATGAAACAAATGGATCATGAATTAAGTGATAACCTAAATAGGTCTGTAGTATAGAGATTAAGGTTGGATACCTGATCTTGGTGACACTACGGATATGACCTGCTTTGTAGAGGTTTGCAAGTGTTGTAAACCACTATAGATGGTAGATCTTGACCACTCATGTGGAGATGTGCAAGAGGGGGTGTCCTATACAAAGAGTTTGTATAAGATCGGACCACGAGATGACTAGACTCTATATAACGCCGTTGATACTAGAGACTTACATCTCTCCTAAACGACCATAGGTAACACGACTTCAATCCTGAGTGGTTTGGGAACTTCTGCCTTTGAGGGCAATCCTTTGATTAGTATGAGTGAGAGTAGCTAGATTGCCAACTCAACATGCCTACCTTTTTGAGAACTTGTCTAATCTGGGAACTAGAAACTCATTACACAAAATGGAATTCACTCATTTCCCGAAGCAAGGATAAGTAGAGAGATTGCTCCCCTAAGGGCTGATTCCAGGTCTTGAACATAGTGGCCACAGCTTCTCTTTGGAAGAGAGAACTCAGTCATGGTAGGACTATGACTTATGTTCATTAGAGGAATCAATGAGACTTAAGGAGTTAGATGTAACTACAGGGGCATAACGATTATTGGTCGAGCTATACTTACGAGCGATCTATGAAGGGTCGTCGCACTGCTGATTAGTTAAGATGGACACATAATATATCTGTGGTAAGGAGAGTTCAGCTATCGATCTTTAGTGGAGTATCTGGTAGTTAACGGATGGTGGATCCCGTGACTAAAGAGTTTAGTCAGTTATTCACGTACCGTTGGAGCTTCGAGCTGCAGATCCATAAGGTCCCCTTGGTAGCTTAATGAATTCAGTTGAGGATTAGTTCTTGGTGTTGATTTGAAATGTTCAAATTGACAAGAGGTAATTTAATTATATATGATATGATCGGTATGATGTATGAATACATCTAGTGGAGGATTAATGTAAATGAGATTTACATTAAGTACCCTGGAATGGAAAAAGAGTTATGGTTTATATGTTTCATGAGATGAAATATTAAAACTATAGGTTATAAATATAGTATGATAAGTTGGTTATCATTTATATTTATAATAATATTAATTATTGGATAATTAAATCTTTTTCTCTAATAACCAATTGAGTGAAAGGTTATTGGTTGTTTCATGGTAACCGTGAGATAAAAAGGAAATTGTTTTCCTAATTTTAGTAATGTTAAAATTTTGTGAATTTGAGATTTTCTCTCTCAAAAAATAATCTCACGGAAGTTGTAAGTAAATAGAATTTACTAAGCGACAACTTGGAGTGAGCTAAATGATCGTGTAGTATTTGTAGGCGATAGACACGCAGCTAAGCGATGAGCTAAACAATCGTTGAGCTTTTGCTAGACAATTGCTTAGTTTTTGCTAAACGACTGGGCATCAACCTATGCAATAGGATCAGCCTTCTCCCACTTGCTGAATCATTTACACGATTGTTGTTTCCTCCATCTTCTGCCTCAAACTAAGTCCACACAGAGCCCACCCTCTGGATTCTCACATCGAGAATATCATAGTAGCCTTCTTGGTAGTGTCATATTCAACTCTACATCGTCGAGGTTCTGTGGAAGTTGTTCGTGCTGCTGGGGTGTTCGTGACTGAGGCGATCATTAAGTTCAAGTTCGCAGTGTTCATACAGTGTAGCGGTCGTGTTGGAAGAGCGTTCCAGATTGCTATGTTTGAGCATTCGTGATCAAGGACCTTGGCGATGAGTCTACAAATGTGTGTAGCATTTCTCCTTGATTATTTGTAGTATCATGCTGTAATTTTTGTAATGATTACATAACCATATGTTTCTGTTTATGACTGCAATTTTAAAGTTCATATATGATTATAATTTGGAATGATCTTTCCGCTGCTCATGGAAATCCTCGTGTTCGATTTTCTTCAGATTCGGGAGTCACCCATAACTTTATGTCCAAAACAGAAGCTAGACGGTTGAATCTACGCTGGGAAGGAGGCACGGGTAAAATGAAAGTAGTGAACTCTAAGGCCTTGCCGATTACAGGAATGGCAAAGAGGATAGTCGTAAAGTTGGGGGACTGGAGTGGCCCTGCCGATTTTGTGATCGTTAAGATGGATGACTTTGATGTGGTGTTGGAAATGGAGTTCTTGCTTGAGCACAAGGTAATATCGATACCCATCACCAAGTGTTTAGTGATCACCGAGTCTACGCCCACCGTTGTGCATGCTGAGATCAGACAACCGAAGAGAATAAGGATGATCTCGGCCTTCAGTTGAAGAAGGACTTTACCCACGAATCAGTCAAAATCGTGGAAGAGAAGGCCCCCAAGACATTTTGTGTGTCTTGGAGCAGTGTCCTGTTGTTGAGCCGGACAAGTTACACGTCCCCAACTCTAAAGAGAAGAAGAATGAGAGGAAGGAAGCCTAGATACTGAGAGTTCCTACCATGAGATTTGGTTCGAATAAATTTGTGCCTGGGACAGTTTCGAAGTGGGGGCAAAGAGAACCTCTCCTCGTGAGCAACTTTAGAAGACCGATGAAAGTCATTGAAAGGGTTGGGAAAACCTCTTATCGGGTGCAGTTACCATCGTGGATGGAGATTCATCCTATCATCCACATAAGTAGACTGAAACCCTATCATCCAACCATGCCGAGGAGAGATATAGGATGGTGACCCTTCCGCAAGCCACAACGAAGAGAATGGCAGGAGAAGAAGCCAACGAGAGACTTGTAAGAAAGAGTGACAGAGCGAAAATACTAGGACCTAGTTGGGAAGAGTTTCTAGAGAAGTGGAGAAGCCTTCAAGATAGAGAAGTTCGTTGGGAGCGCATGGAAGGCCTCAAAGGCAGCTTCTCAACAATATGTTGAGTTCGAAAAGAGTCGGTTGATGGGGACTTCAACCAATTGAGTGGGAGAGAATGTCACAGTCATGCTTGTCCAGGGCGTGTTGCCCATGTCCGCATGACCGCATCCACCTTTTTTTACTATGCTTCCATCCTATGTATTTCCTTTTTCTAGGTAGTTAGGTTTATATGTACTTTTCTTAGTGAATGACCGCTCGTCCATTTCCATATGTAAGGATAGCAAATGTGTTTTTGTTCAGAATGCACTATATGGGGAAGACTAACCATCACTTCCCTATATTCGGAGTAGTATGTTATAAATATGTTGTTGTTGCTTATTGCTTTCTAGCCTACTACAATCTTTCTCTTCTCTATTCTTACAATCAAATTCTTTGCGAAAACCTTTTTCTCTAAAACAGGGGTGGGGGTTGTGAGAGGCACCCGGTGTGTCATCGATGTTCCGTATTCGAATTAACTGACTTGTTCGTGAGCGAAAACAAGTGTCACACAATCGCTAAGAGAAGCCTCGGAAAGTGCAATTGTGACACCTTGCGCTGGCATTGGTGTGCCTAGGTTACCGTAAGCTTGGTATTAGCCTAGGCTTGAAAATTTAGTATCGGTAAGGCATTGTTGAGTCCATTAAGAAATATTATGAATATTAAGCTATAATAAGGCATAAGTGTGGACTCTATAAAGAATATAAGGTTTAACTTAAGATAAAGGAAAAAGGATAAAAAAGTCTAAGTTAGTTAAAGTTATTTAAGCTCAAAGGTGAGCAAGTATCATTGACCATGGTTATTCATTTATATTATAAAACAGAGATTGGAAAGGCCTATAACCCTTTGGGAGTAAGCTAGTAACAGTGAGTGACAAATTTTTATAAATGTTATTCATAATATTCTTTCTACACCTATGTTCTATGAATGTTTTACTTTAAATGATTTCAAAGCCTAATTTAGTCATGATTTATGTTGAATGAATGATTTATCTAGCATGAAGCAAAGTTTCCAAAGTATATTAAATCATGAGTTTTCCTTTTCATAAGCTATAATCTTCAATGCTTCTAAAGCATGAATTTCTTCTAAAGGGAATGTTATATGTTATGACTCCATATGATGTTTTAAATATGATTTCCATGATACCAAGCATTTCTAATGTGTCCGTGAGACTTAATACCATGTTACCTATCTTTAATGCTATGTTTTCTAAGAAATGCTAAGTGAGTTTAAGTACAATGAATGCTTTAGTTAAAGCATGATTTCAGTACCTTAGTTATGAATTCCTAATACTTAAGGAGATGAAGGTATCTGAGACCATGATACTGAAGGAGATGAAAGTATCTAGGGGTTTAAGCTAAGTTTATGGTCTTTGGGACCCACTTTAGTACACACATAGACTTTGGGTCGTGTGTTAGGGTGTTATTAGCCTTTGGGGCATATCCCCATGCATGTATGAGTATTATCGACATTGATGGTGATGTACTAATTCTACCACAGTTAAGGCTATTGACGTTGGGAGTATGAGAAAAAGGGTTTTACCTCAACTAAGGCGGGTACAAAGTTAAGTATGAATGTTTTATGTGATTTGCAAAAGACATAATATGTTTCAGGGTTTCTTAATGACTATGAATGTTCAAATGTTTTAAAGTTTATAAGTTTAAGCAAAGCAAGTTACAACCCTAAATTCATAAAAACATTTCCATTTATCAGTTACTCTCTAATTTATTCAGCTTATTTATGTTTATGAACGTTTATTTTTAAATAGTAACTCACTGAGCATCCCAGCTTACTTTTTCAAATGTTTTCCCTCTTCAGGTAGCGGTTGAAGTCCCGAAGCCTAGCTTACAACTGTCAGTCTGCCACAAGATAATAGATCCCTGATAGACCCTGAAGTCTGTTTAGGTTCTTATTGTGACTTAGTTGGTTTTGAAACTCATGTACATATAGTGGGGAAAGGGTAGAACTTAAAGTTCGTAACTTATGTTTTCGATATTGTGTTATAAACTCTGGTTATAAATATGTATATAAGTTGGTAATGTGTTAGCCCCTTTTATATGAAAACTTCTAGTAACTTTAGGGGTTTAAGATGGAATTCATGAACATTACAAATATTTATACTTGTCTATTATGTGATATAGGAGCAAGGAAATAGGTTACAAGTCACAGTTGGATAGTAGGTGTCATAAGAGGGTTGACATCTGTTGTCTTCACATCTATTCCATGATGAGAGAGTAGCTTGGAAGGGCGTGTGACACCAGAAATGGTCCAAAACGAACGCAGTAGGTCAAAACCTTAAGAAACCACCTGGTGTAAGAGGATTTTTGTAAATGACGACATTTCGAGCACGAAACCCTCATCCCGGAATGGTAAACTAGAAACCGGAGGTCTTAAATCCACGAATTCGTGCCTTTTTTTTTCCCCTATCAAGAAATTCAATTTTGCTGGCAGTGCGGAGGGATTTCTCATTCCGTTCGCATTTCGTGGTCGAAGGGCTTTTGGTCCCCGACGAGGTGCCAAGGATGTCGATTTTCGTACATAAACTTTCTGTCCCAAAAATGGCATGAAACGAACATAGTGGGTCCGAACATTGAGAAAGCACCTGGCATAGGAGGATTTTGGGAATAGATGGCATTTCGAGCATGAAACCATCATCCCATGAATTTGTGCCACTTTTTTTTTTTGGCCTTTGAAAGGGTGCAAATGATTCAAGAAATCGATTTGACTAGTGGTGTAGAGAGATTTCTCGCTTCGGTCGTGTTTCGTGGCCTAGAAGCTTTTGATCCCTGGCAGGGTACCGACGACGTCGATTTTCATGCACAAACTTTCTGTCCCAAAATGGACACAATGGGTCAGAATCTTGAGAAACCATTTGGAGCAAGAGGATTTCGGGAGCGACTAGCATTTCAAGCTAGAAACTGTCATCTCGAAACGATAGCCAGAAACCAGAGGTTGTAAACCCTAAACCCTAAACCCTAAATCTTAAACTCTAAACCCCTAAACCCCTCAATCCTAACCCAAACGCTAAAGTGATACTGGAAATGAAAAAACATACTGCACGCCTATGGTCTTGGGTGTTATATTGGCCTATGGTCAAACAAATTTTATGTTAAAAAAAATCTCCCAATGATATATTGAAATAAGAAAAGGAAAAAATAAACTTCTAAAACATACCAATACGACCATTCTTAACGGCTTCTTTGAATATCCCAGCAAGAAAATAATCAAATAACAGGTTTTATATTCATAAAATAATCAAATAACAGGTTTTATATTCATAAAGAATGCGCATTCACATCATTAGGGTTAACCAATCTTCAACCTAACTCATTTTTTTTTAACGACGTGTTTGAATAATTTTGTTTATTTTTCTACAGTTATGGGATATTAAGGTGCTATGTTGCTGACATATGGCTCAATATCTTAAGAAAAAGAAAAGGAAAATAGACCTTTTAAAAATGGGGTAGTTGCATGCATTGCAAAATCAGATATGAATTTTGCAACCATACCATTGCAGATTTTGTAAAACACTAGTCCAACGGAAGTGTTAAAAGAAGTAACTCAATCCAAGTATATTTATTAAGTTATATACGATATACTTCATTCTAATTATATCAATTAATAAATTATTTATTGATTGGTATCCAATATATTTACACTAGGAATCTCATTCTTATAAAATGAAACATGTCTTTTACTTCAAAATAAGCTAACTCATTAAATGTTGGTTGTTGTTAGATATATTGTTGATGCACATGGAATGTTGATTATTATTAGATATGTTATTGATACACACATCTTAATAAGTCATATATGCAAAATACAAAATATATTTAAAGTGAGCAATAAATTTAATATTAACAAGTCGATCATAGTTTTTTGCTTTTAAATAAAAAGTACAAAACAAAATTATAAATAAATAAATAAATAAATAATCATAAAAACAAGCTGGTTTGAAAAATCTTTCAGGCAAACTCTAAATTTTCCTCTTTCCACGTCTCCCTGTGTCTATATCCATAAGCTTCGATGATGAAATCGGCAATGAAACCGACACACCAATGGATTCTGGTATATCGAGATCAACTCCAAGGGACGGGCTACCTGCACGCTTGATGTCAACCCCCTTTAGTTGCTGAATTTCAATCCGTACTTTGTCAATCTAAATACACGAGGGGGCAAAAAGCAATAAAAAGTAAGTGCATATGATTGAAGATATTTGTTCAAAAACGCTAACTATTCGTCAAAACATCAGAGTAATTTGAATGCCTTACTAATTCGATGTGATGAATGGAGGAATGCGCATCGACCAGTCTCCTTTGCAGATCATCTGCCTTTTTACATTGATATTCCGCGTTCTCCATCTCATTTCCTTTTTCACCCAACTCTTGATATAAAGCTAAAAATGTATACAAAAAGAAAAATAACTTTGTATGTGCACTAATATAATACATATATGATATATCTATGGATCAAAAAGTGTAACAAAATAATTATGGAGACAATGTTAAGCAAGCCAGAGGACAAAGATATATATATATATATATATATAAGAAATAATAATAATAATAATAACAAAATAAAATATGAGCCTCACTCGGACAAATGCAAACTACCCTTCATAAAACCGCTCCCTTCTTCACATGTTTATGCTCTTAAACTTTTGTGATTGGGGATCAATCATTCTATTGCTCAAATATAGATTTGTACAAAAACTAAACCACTTTATTTGAATATGTGAAAAAAGAAGGCTCGGAGACGTTAAATCCCAGCGTGTGTTCTTTCATTCTAGGTGCCTTTTGAAAATCTCATTGCACTAAAATGTCAATCGTAACTAAAAGGAATATATATCATATGCATACTTGTTAAAACTGATAGTACCCAGATCTGAGTTGGGATGTCATAGAGTTTCTTTGCCAATGTTAAAGATGATCTCAATATCTCTCTGGCCTGCACGGTGTCATGTAGAGCAAGTGCCAGACTCCCAAGGATTGTCAAATATTGTGCAACAAGTTGAAGATTCCCCAAATGATTGTGGGTCAGCTGTAATCCTTTGGCCAATCGATTTCTGAGGAAGAGGGGGAAAAACACCCTTAGCTGATGGTGGGCATGCTTCTTTCCCAACATCAATGACATAACAAATACCATATGATATCCTTTGATGCCTCAAAAGACACCAAACCTGAATCTCATGGACCAAAAGTCAATTACACCCTAAAATTTATTACTATGTAGCAAGATATTGCTTTGCCACATCCATTAACTAGAACCTAACACATTGATAAGATACAAATATGAACACTATTTACAACTGAAGAAACAAATGGTTAGACAACATACAAGGAATGGTTACAAGAAGGCTCAAAGTAAGGAGCCATAATTCAGCTGCTGACTGATACATACAACTGGAAACTACAGATGTGCAGAACATTAATCATTTGATCCTTGCAGCCATTTTTAAAGCCAAAAGTCCTAAATTAGCATATTAAATTTCCTTTTCCTACCCCTGATTTCTTAATTTGAAATCCGGCTGGTTTGTATGAAGGTTAACAGAGTAAATTTTAAAATAAGGGCCAAAAAAAATGCAAATCGACACATCACTTGGCAAAGGGTTATCACTCACTATAAAGCGGGGGTAGTTGGCCACATAAAATCTTGCAGGGGAAGGTTAAGACCTCAAATACTTGCTGTATTCTCCAATCTAAATGGAAAAAGATACCTTGCTTCTTGTAAATCATGTTGCTTCATTAGTAAGAGGCCATAAGCAAAAAGAACACTTGTTTTCTCTCGAACTCCGACAAAAGAATCCATCATTCTGTAAACTGGTCCAATCAAGTCCAGTGCCTGTAATGCTATTCAATCAATAAAGCTAACAAATGTGTAAGCATGTATATTTCATCTCGTATATAAATTTTAAAGCAGGAGAAAATGTTACGAGTGTAGATGATTCAGCATCGCCAATACAGATATAAGAGACAGCCGCATAAACTTGGCACATTGCTTGAATTGATTTGCTCTCCGTAAGCTACATAATCAGGCAAGAGACTTGATCAACAAAATTTGACACTAATAATAAACCATAAGCACGACTTCAAGCAGTATCAGCAGCATGGAAACTAAAATTGCAAGACCTTTGCAGCCTCGATATAATGGAAGGTTGCTTCATGGTAACAACCAACGTAATGAGCATACTGGCCTCTAAGCATCTCAATCATACTCTCACATGCCTGCAAGATTGTAGGAAAGCGCGAGAACCAATTCTTCATCTGCACCAAGGCCTACATACATAATACAGTAGCGGTATTCAGATGAAGGATGCGACTGAGAGGCAAACGTTCTGCTTTCTTCTTCTGGATTTTGTCACATATTTTAACAGGAAACAAATTTTTAATGAAAAGAAGCAAAAATGTTGGAAGAATATATACTCCATTAAAGAGCAAGAACAAAAAGTTGAAACATCCAAGAATGGGATACGAAGATGTATACTTGTGTATAGTCATTTATATCTTTTAATTAATTTTAGATGTCCTTTCCTTCTATAATTAGTTCCTTAGTTAGGATTTCTTTTGTATTATATTTACCCATTATTGGTTTTTTTTTTAAATAAGAGAGTATGGTATTTATCAAAAAATAACATGGTATCAGAACAGTCAAGCTTAATTTTTCGAAGAAAGAAACCTAGCTGCCGCAAATAGCAGAGTTCATCTTCGGCGAAATCTTTAAGCAACTTCCAAAGTTGTCTCACTCCGGTAGCACCATCCTTCTCAATGTCATCTTCAGAGTTGTTGCTTGACCTCAACACTGTCACACAGCAATACATCCTCGACTTTCAGGTCTTGCTATCATAGGTTTTCAATTCGTGTGGTTTTCCACTTAGCTTGGGTTTTGTTCCCATCTCCAATCATTCTGCTATCGATGAGTAGGTCTTTCTCTCACCCTCCTCATTCTTGGTTTTCGTTCGCCACAGCTTCATCTACCAAGCTCTCAAAGACTGTTTCAAACCATACAGAGACTTCTTGAGTTTACACACCTGATGGTCAAACTGAACTTCAAAACCAGGAGGAGTGCTCATATAAACCTCTTCCTCTAATTCACCATTTAGAAACGCATTCTTCACATCGAGTTGATGGAGAGCCCAGTCTTTGTTAACTGCCATGAAAGGAGAACTCGAACTGTATTTAGCTTCCTACAGGAGAAAAAGTCTCTGAGTAGTCTATGGTATGATATGTATTTATATTGTAAATTTAATTAGATGTCCTTTATTGTAATTTCATCTCCTAGATTAGGGTTTCTTAATTACCTATATATATGTATCTTCAGTCTGATTAAGTGAATAAGAATTATCACTCTCTAAACGTCTCAGTACATGGTATCAAAGCTATCTAGGGTTTAGAATATTTGTTCGACGGCTACACTAGGGTTTACACTTCTCACAAGGTTAGGGTTTGAGTTGAGTCATCAAGTTTTGAGTGGCCATTTGTCTCACCACCCATCCCAGTAGAAGCATTGCCACCATCCGATCAAGTTTGCAGTCGTCCGTCACCGAAAACAGTCGCGCGGGGAGCTCAAGCGCCATCGGAACAATAGTCCTCAGTGCGTGTGGGAGCGCATGGAGTTTCATCTCCACTTTCGGCCAGTTGGGTTCTTCTCAACTCGTGTCGTGACACACTTCAACAGAATGGCATTGCTGAGGAAAAGAATAGACACTTACTTGAAGTTGCTCGTGCCCTTATGTTCTCTATGAATGTTCCAAAATATTTGTGGGGTGATGCCGAGAATGTTAAAGGGCTGAGTTGCCCGTTCTCCCCTCTCGGTTGGCGTTTTCCAGCCACTAGAGCAAGTAGGCAAAGTCCGATCGATCTAGATCAGCCCTATGAGATCAAGAAGGGCTTCCATGGGAAGGTTACAATTCTGAAGATGCGAGCAAGTGCGTGACAGGCCTTAAAACGCATCCCGCATTGAATACGAATAAGCTCTTGTACCCATTCCAAATTTCAGTCCAATCAAATGAGCATATCTGATCAATCGAATGTCATCTAAGGTTTTGAATTTTAAAACTCCTCTTAATCACTTCAATGAGTTTTTTTCCTAATAATCGACTGTCTTCTGATTTACCAATTAAATTGTTTGGGTGTACTGCTTATGTCCATACTTCTCCTCTTTCTCGAACTAAGCTTTATCCTCGAGCCACTAAATGCATTTTTGTAGGCTATGTTTCTCATAAGAAAGCTTACAAATGTTTTGATCCTTTGACCCACAAGTACTCGTAAATGCACCAAATATCCCATTGAAAACTATCTTTCTTATCATAGATTGTCCGACTGTCATAAAGCCTTCACAACCAAAATAACCAACCTATTAGTTCCAAAGAATATACAAGAAGCCCAAAATGATTTGAATTGGAAATTAGCCGTGATGGAAGAGTTCAATGCACTGAAACAAAATTGCACATGGAACATAGTCGAACTACCAAAAGATAAGAAGACGGTGGGATGCAAATAGGTGTTCACTGTAAAATGTAAAGTTGATGGTAGTATTGAAAGGTACAGGACCAGATTGGTTGCCAAGGGGTTCACTCAGACCTATGGCATTGATTATCAAGAAACATTTTCTCCAGTAGCTAAAATTAATTCTATTAGAATCTTATTGTCTGTGGCAGTTAATTTAATTGGCCTTTTTATCAACTTGATGTGAAGAATGTCTTTCTCAATGGGGATCTTGAAGAAGAGGTTTTTATGGACTTACCACTTGGTTTTGAGGTGGATCTTGGGATTAACAAAATGTGCAAGTTAAAGAAATCATTATATGGGCTTAAACAATCTCCCAAAGCATGGTTTGAACGGTTTGGAAAGGCAGTCACAAGCTACGGATTCAGTCAAAGTCAAACTGATCGTACTATGTTCTATAAACATACTGGAAGTGATAAGTTGGTCATTTTGATAGTATATGTTGATGATATCATTCTTACAGGTGATGATGAGACAGGACTGAATATCTTGAAGAAAAACCTTGCTAATGATTTTCAAATCAATGACCTGGGAACCTTAAAGTATTTCCTAGGAATGGAGTTTGCCAGATCTAAAAATGGCATTCTTGTCAACCAGAGGAAGTATATTCTTGACCTACTGAATGAGACAGGTTTACTTGATTGCAAGATAGCAGAAACTCCTATTGAGAAAAATTTAAAATTGGCTGCTGCAATTGAAAAATAAGTAAAAGAAAAGGAAAAGTACTAGAGGCTTGTAGAGAGACTCATATACCTCTCTCACACACGTCCTAATATTGCTTTCGTAGTTAGTATAGTAAGTCAGTTCATGCATGCTCCCGAGTCAATTCACTTTGAAGCAGTTTATAGAATTTTGAGATATTTGAAAGGTACTCCAGGAAAAGGTATATTATTCACAAAGCATGACCACCTAAACATTGAGGTTTACACTGATGCTGATTGGGGAGGAAGCACGACTGATAGAAGATCTACTTCGGGGTATTGCTCTTTTATTGGAGGAAATCTGGTTACTTGGCAAAGTAAAAAATAAAGTGTGGTTACAAGAAGTAGTGCTGAAGCAGAATTTAGGGCATTAGCCCATGGTATTTGTGATGGCATATGGATAAGAAGACTATTGGAAGAATTGAATTTCTCTCAGACAATGCCCATACGCATCTATTGTGATAACGAGTCAACAATTTTCATTGCCCACAATCCAGTCCTTCATGATAGGACCAAACATATTGAAGTTGATAAACACTTCATATAGGAAAAGATCGATGCAGGAATAATATGCATTCCCTTTCTCCCGACAGCAGAGCAAATCACAGATATGTTAACCAAAGTTCTTCCAAAGTGACAATTTAACAAGTTGATTGACAAGCTGGCTATGAATGATATCTTCAAACCAGCTTGAGGGGGAATGTTGATTATTTCCTTTATTGTGAAATTTTATATTTGTTGTATTTTATTCTTTCCTTATTTGTAATTATTTTATTCTTTCCTTATTTGTAATTGGGTATTTCTTCTATTTAAGAAATCCTTTCTTCCTAAGATTAATAAGAGAAAAATAATGTTTTTTTAGCACTTACTTACCCTAGTTATAAAGTTCTAAAGCTAATAGGACAAACTCCAACAAAACGACGAAACGAAATACAGCTAACGAACATCAGCGTACATCATTTGAAGATACTTCTTGCAAGACTCAAGAGAAGTTAAAAGTGTGTGCTGTACATCATGAAAACCTTTAGAACGCCACAAGGAAAAGAAAAAGACTAAGTCGACGGTGCACAAATGGAGAGTGAGAGAGAAATAACACAGAACACAATTGAAAAGATGTACACTTATGGACAAATAAAATTTACTAGTCCTTACCTCTTGTGCCTCAACAAATTCAGAACGTGTCAGCTCAATGGCTACTTTGTTTTCAAGAAGTTGCATAAGGAGCATCAAATAAACGCCGGCCATCCATATGGCAGAGTGTTGCAAACTGACTTCTGATAAACACAAAGTTACATAGAGTTAATTAATTATAAATTTTTAGTTTGTTACAACATGAAATTGTGAAGTGTGTATAACCGTAAATTTATCCCTTAATTTGTGTTATTATATTTGCAGAAATTAGAATGTGATTATTATGATAGGATTTTTTCCTTTTCTATTTCAGGTCTTTCTTCTATTTAAGTTGGACTCTTATAATGCTCTATGAGAATGGCCGGGATGAAGCATTAGGAAATTCTAGAGTCACTAGAAAAGTGCGCACTATTTCAGATCACTTCCCCTTGTTGCTTGAAGCCTGCTCCTCTGTTTGGGGCCCCTCTCCCTTTCGTTTTTGAGATTGTTGCCAGATTATCGAAAGACACTTGAGCTGTAGCAATCATTCAGGATGGGCAGGATATGTTATTTTTTCAAAAATTAAGGAGCCTTAAGGCTGCTCTAAAGACATGGCATGCAGATTCTGAAGACAAGCAAAAGAAAACAGAAGAAAGATTACTAGAGGAGATTGACAAAAGTGAAAGAGTGGCTGAAATTTTAAATTCCATTTCACTGCAGCAAGATCTAAGATTGGCACAAAAAGCTGAACTAATGGAATTATACCGGGTGGAAGAAAGGAATTTAATGCAAAAGAGCAAGCTAAATTGGAAAAACACCAGCTTCTTTCATCGCTTCTTGGCAGCAAAAAAGAGAAGGAATTTGATCGCGGAGCGGGTAAATGATCAAGGTGCTCCAACCAACTCCTTTTGTTACATTGAAGCTCTGATTTTGGGTTTTTTATAAGAACCTCTATTCCAAGACCATTGGAGTAGGATCTATCCAAATTAATTTGGACTGGGCTGTGGTTTCAGATTTTCTTAACAAGCTGTTGGTATAGAAATTAGAAAAGCCATGAAGTCGTTAGGAAGAAACAAAGCCACGGGACGAAATGACTACAGTGGAATTCTTCATTAAATTTTGGGACCACTTTAAAGATAATTTTTAGCGCCTTTTTGAGGATTTTCATAGTAATGGCAAGTTGAATGCACGTGTAAAAAGGAACTTCATTTGTCTAATTCAGAAAAAAGAAGATGCAGTAATGGTTAAAGATTTCAGACCCATTAGCTTCACCACCCTAGTTTACAAAAGTGTAGCAAAAGTGTTAGCTGAAAGGTTAAAAAGAGTAATACCCAGCATTGTAGCTCCTTCACAAAGTGCTTTCATCATGGGAAGGCAGACCTTGGACCTGATTTTAATAGCAAATGAAGCAGTTGAGGATTATCGCTCCAAAAAGAAGAAAGGTTGGATCCTTAACCTCGATTTGGAGGAGGCTTTTGGTCGTGTGGATTGGGACTTCTTTGAGAAAGTCTTAGCTGGAAAGGGATTCAATCCACAATGGATAACTTGGATAATGGGCTGTGTCAAGAATCCAAAACATTCAATTTTCATAAATGGGAGACCAAGAGGTAGAATCCAAGCCAGAGGAATTCGGCAAGATGATCCACTCTCTCCATTTCTCTTTTTACTAGCAAGTGAAGTTTTGAGTGCTCTCATTGCTAGGCTTCATGAAGGGGAAGTTTGAAGGCTTTATTAGTTAGAAAAGATAAAATTCATGTCTCGCTTCTTCAATTTACCAATGACACACTGATTTTTTGCAAATATGAAGAGGAGATGCTAGAGAATCTTCGAAAAACGATTGATTTGTTTGAATGGTGTTCCAGTCAAAGAATAAATTGGGAAAAATCTGACATATGTGGAGTAAATATTGAAGAAAATCAAGTCAATTACTTGCCTATCATGTATGATGTATTGCTCCAAGAATTCAAGAATACTTCTTTTTTTAATAACTAGAAATGAAGGCACAAAGGCCTATTTATATACATTAGGTGGGTGTTAACCTAGGGAGCCGGTCAGCCTAAGGAAGATACCTGTTAAAGAAGGTAATAAACTGCTTCTTTTACAGTTGGTTGTTACAGTAGGTTAAAGCCTCAAGAAACAATTAATTCGATTCTAACAACTTAAATTCAACTACAACTAGTCAACAATACAACTACATCAATTCTACCCGCCCGAGAGAAACAAATGTGCCATCGAGTTTGGGTAAGTGAGTTCAAATTCATCTGGAGGATGGTAATGATATATGTCTAAAACATTAAATGTTGGGCTGATTTGCATTGCTAGTGGAAGATCTATGTGGTATGCATTAGGACCCAATTTCTCTAGGATAAGAAAAAGGCCGATCTTCTTGTTGGTGAGTTTGGAATGTTGTCCTTTAGGCAATCTAGTTTTCTTCAAATGTACCATGACCAATTCTCCAATTTTGAAATCAGCAGGTCGTCTATGTTCATCAGCTCTAGATTTGTAATCAGCAGTAGATTTCTCTAAATGTTGGCGAACCTCTTCATGTATTTGCTTCACTCGATCTGCCATGAAAATTGCTTCAGCACTTAGGTCAACTGAAACAGATAAGTGGGCAAGATCTAAGGTCAATCTTAGGACTTGATTGTAGACAATTTCAAAGGGACATTTCCCGACCATATTATTAAAAGTAGATTCTGCTTGCGGAAGTGTGAGATCCTATTGACGGGGTTTGTCTCCACTCAAACAATGTAGGAGGTTACCAAGTGTACGATTAGTAGCTTTTGTTTGTCTATCAGTTTATGGATGGCTAGTTGAGCTAAAAAGGAGAGTAGTGCTGAATTTTTTCCATGGGGAACGTCAAAAGTAATTCATGAATTTGACATCTCGATCGGAAACTGTGCTTTTTGGAATGCCATGTAGACGTACAATGTCCCTAAAAAATAAATTTGCCGCATTCAAAGCATCATTAGTTTTTTTGCAAGCTAAGAAATGTGTCATTTTACTAAACCTATCCACAATTACCAAAATAGAATCAAATCCTCGTAGAGTTCCAAGTAAACCAAGGACAAAGTCCATGGAGAGGTCTTCCCAAATATTAGTAGGTATTGGGAGAGGTGAATAGAGACCTTTGTTTGAACTAGATCCTTTGGAAGTTTGGCAAATAAAACATCGTTGGACAAAATTTGCAACATCCTTTTTCAATTGTGGCAAAAAGAATTTAGAAGAAAGGAGTGCTAAGGTTTTATCTTTACCAAAGTGTCCGGCTAAACTACCCGAATGTAGGCTTTCAGTCAATTAACTCTCCAGCCCAACTCGCATCAGTGTAAAGTTCAACAAGTTTATTTAATGGCTTTTTGAATAACAGTCAGACCTAGAGTACTTTTCAAATATCTCAAAATTATGTTTACAACTTGAAGATGACATTCATTAGGATTGTTCATGTTTGGATTGTATGTCCTAAAACTCACTGTTTGTAATTTTAAACATATTCTATTTACAGAAAGATGTTATTGCCAATTATTCAATAAAATTGTTGTTAAATATGTAAATTACACTCGAATAAATCTGGCTATTACATGAATACTTGAACATTATGTGGAGACATAAGAGCAGATCAAGTTCGAGTAGATAGCCAAAATGATTTATAGTATATAGATAAGGCTGGGTACCTTATTCTGAAGACACTATCGGATGCGGTCCACTTTATAGATGTTACAAATGTTGTAAAGTACTACAAACGAAGTGATCCTGATTCATTCATGTGGAGACATGAAAAGTAAGGGCATCCTATGCAAAGAGTTTGTATAAGATCGGACCAAGAAATAAGTCAATCTTACTTTATAACGCTGTTTACTATTTAAGACTGGCTATTTCAAAGCGATGACCTAGGTAACTTAACCTTAATCCTGAGCTAACTATGAACTCTTATTTATTCAGGATTATCCTTAGATTTGCATGAGTGAGGGTTGGCTCAACAGCGCCAGCTCAATAAGCCTCCCATTCAGGGGTAAGGTCGAGTAGATAGCTAAAGACATAGGGTGCAAGATGAAAATCACTCTTACCCGCTATTAGGGATAGTAGAGAGGTCATTCCCTTAAAGTGCTGACTTCGGGTCTTGAACAAGAGCTGAGAGGGACTCGGTTTGGTGATTGGATCACAAACCAATTGTTCATTAGAGGATCAGTGAGACTTAAGAAACAAGAGATAATCTCGGGGGTAAAATAACTATTGACCCAGCCGTTATTACGAACAACTTGTGAAGGGTTAACTTACTAATTATGGTTATATCGAGTAACACAATATATCTACAGTGAGGGGAGTGCAACTACTGGACTTTAGTGGAGTGACCCGGTAGTTAACGAATGTTGGTTAATTGGATTAAAGAGTTTAACCGATTAATCTCGGATCGTTGGAGTCCATGATCTATAGGTTCTTTAGGTCTCCTACTAGCTCACAAACAGAATAAAACTTAGAATAGCATGACGAGTAAATTTGAAATGTTCAAATTCGAATTAAGGGAATTAGTAATTATATACAATATAATTACATGTTTAATTATCGAATTAAACGAAATTGAATAATCAAATAATATTTAGATTTGATTTAAATATTAATTTCATGAATAGAGATTCATGATTGTGGAATTGGTGTTTAATTAATTTAATATTTGATTTTAAATTAAAAGGAATTAATTAAATTGTTTATTTAAATATTAATTTTATTTAAAAATTAATTATTGAATTAACTTTGGTAAAATTAATGTAATTTCAATTTAATTAAATAAATTAACAATTAAATTTGTTTTAATTTTGAAAAGAATTTCAAAATTAAATAAGAAAATTGGATTTTGGAAAATCCACTAAAAAGTGGGATGCCACTCTGATAAACACCTATCTTCACACTCAAATTCCACTCACAAAATTGGTAGGAGGTGCTGTCTATTTCTTATGCATTTTAACTGCATGAAAAAGTGGAATAAAAGACAACTTAATACTGAGAATTGAGGCCTATGCAGTCGATTTAGAACTGAAGTACTCGAAGAAGTGTTCTTCTTTAAAAACCAGAAAACCACAGTCTTCTCATCTTTTTTATTCCCTCAATTCATATCATTTTGAGTCCCACAACTCAATCTAAGGTCCAAGAAAATAGTAGGTTAGATCCTTTGGTGTCCACAAGCTTTTGGATGGATAATTGGAGCTGATTTCATGGATTGAAGTCTTCAAAGGTAAGTTATTATGAAACCCTCTTGATATTCTATGAACATGCTTGGGTTGATGCTAAAATTAATGAATTAAAGTGCTTAATGATCCTGAATTCTTCTGTTGTATGCTCCCTACGTCCAAAAGTTCATATATTCACTCACAGCTCACATAGTATGCAATGTATGGTCTAATATGTGAAAGGTAAATTAACTTTCCTACAAGTCTTTGATACATTCCCTTGTCAACTGGACTAGTATCTTCAATTTGGTGCAAAACTAGATTTGGATCCACAGGTGTTTCTGCAGGTGTACACCCAAGATTTCCCATCTCCTTTAATAAGTCTAAAATATATTTTCTCTGAGAAATTACAATACCACTTTTGGATCGAGCCACTTCCATGCCTAAAAAATATCTTAAACTTCCCAAGTCTTTGATTTCAAACTTAGTTGCAAGCATCCTTTTAAGGTTGAGAATTTCTTCATAATCATTCCCCGTAATGATAATATCGTCAACATATACAATTAAAATTGCAATTTTATCGTTTGAAGATTTGATGAACAAGGTATGATAAGCTTGACATCTTTAATCAATGCTTTAGTGAATCTGTCAAACCATGTTCGCGAAGATTGTTTTAAACCATACATAGACTTTCTCAACTTGCATACCAATTTCCATTAGAATTGTTTTCCATTCCGGGAGGAATTTGCATGTAAACTTATTCTTCAAGCTCACCATTTAAAAAGGCATTTTTTACACCAAGTTGGTTAAGAGGCCAAACCTGATTTACTGCTAGGGATAGCAAAACACGGGCAATATTCAATTTTGCAACCAGGGCAAAGGTTTCTTGGTAATCTATATCACATGACTGGATAAAGCCTTTTTTCCCAATTAACCTTTAGCTTGCTGTCATCAATATTAATACCACATAATGCAGATTTTTCCCAATTAACCTTTTGCCTCGAGCACCACTCAAAGAATTCTAAATTTTCTAACATCTCATTGTCGTTTTTGCAAAAGATCAAGGTGTCATCGACGAATTGGAGGATGGAGACATGAACTCTATCTTTCCCTACAACAACGCCTTAAAATTTGCCTTTTTCATGAAGCCTAGCCAATAATGCACTTAGCACCTCACTGACTAATAGAAAAAGAAAAGGCAAGAGAGGATCGCCTTGTCTAATGCCCCTTGTAGCTTTAATTCTTCCCCTTGGACTTCCATTATTGAGGATTGAAAAGTTTGGGCTAGACACACAATCCATAATCCACGAAATCCATCTGGGATCAAAGTTTTTCCAGCAAGAACTTTCTCAAGTTTTATTATCCACCTTTTTTTCTTCTTGGATCTATATTCTTCTACCACTTCGTTGGTTATGAGGATTTGATCTAAAATTTGTCTTCCCCCAATGAAATGGCTTTGTGTAGGAGCAATTATACTTGACATAATGTTTTTTAAACCCTCGGCTAACACTTCCACTACAATTTTGTATGTTATTGTAGTTAAGCTGATTGGCCTAAAATCCCTTACAAAGACGGCATTTCCTTTTTTTGAATTAAACAAATGAAGTTTTCCTTTACACAAGAATTTAACCTACCATTTGCATGAAATTCCTCAAAAAGTTCCACGAAGTTCTCTTTAAGGTGTTCCCAGGTGTTCCCCAAATTTTAGGAAGAATTTTGTTCTAAAGCCATCAGGCCGGAAGCCTTGTTCTTTTCCAACAACTTCAAAGCATTTCTAATTTACTTGTGAGTAAATCTAACGACCAGCAAGGTATTCTGATTTAACTAACGACCAGCAAGGTATTCTGATTTCGAGTAACAATAGGTCATTGCAGATTGAGAGGAAGAACTCTAATCCCCGGTGTTTTGGAGTAAATGAAGTGTAAAACCCCAATACTAGGTCTTCAATTTCCCTGAATGATTTTGTTATATTTATTGTATTATATTTGCTGATTTTGTATTTTCCTTATTTGTATTGAGTGTTGCTTTTATTTAAGAAACCTTTTCTTCTCAAAGAAAATAAGATAGTATTATTTTCAATGGTATATTTGAAATTAACCAACAATTTCGCAAGTTAAACAGTCACACACAATTTTCCATGGAAGAAACTCGTTTTTTTCCCTTCTTTTTACAAAATATGCATAGAAAAGAAATAATTGAAATTCAAAATTGAGAAGTAGAAGTATGCATAGTATTCCAATTTCCAGGTCTTACCTCTTACACCATCAGCTATCCCAAGCTTCACCAACTCCTCTGCAAGAAAACATATCATTTCTTTAATGTCAAAATCAGTCTCAACTAAAATTTCTATGAGCAAAATCGAGTTGCTCCAAAAACTACAAAAAGTAGAATTTGTGAATCATTGTACGCCCTAAACAAGAAATATAACAGCTAAGACTCCAAATAATACAAGAGTCAATATCCTTCTGCCAGCCTATAATTGACAAGATTCAAAAGAAGGGACCGTTGGAAACGTTTTAACTTTTCCCGTGGAGGAAGACATACATTATGTAAAGTTGTCTTGGAGAATCTTCCAATTTACCATATGTCCTTCCGTATACCAGCTAAGGTTGAATCTATATATGGGAGAAACTATGAAAACCTTCTCATGGGAAGGAAATAAAGGCAGTAAGGTAAACCATCTAGTCGAAGGGGACTTGGTTTCCAAATCTCAGAAAGAAGGTGGTCTTGGCTTGGGAGGCTAAGTATAGGAATCTGGCCCTTTTAGCTAAATGGGGTTGGAGATTTTCTCAAGAACTTGATTCACTATGGGCCAAAGATTTACTCGCTGGACCTTCAAAGAAAATGTAATTCAAATTCTAGTTGGACCTTCAATGAAGAATCAGTCTCAACTCCTACAGGCTAGTGTTTTAAAAGTTTTACTCGCTGAAATTTGGTTTGAATCAAAGGATTTTCTATGATATCCTCCCCAATGGCTTGATCGATTTGAAGTTGCAAGGATCAATGCTTCTTCCCGGTGTTCTCTTTCTAAACTTTGTGTGAATTTTTCCTCTTTTAGGAAAAAAAAAAAAAAAAAAGAAGCAAAGGAAACAAAACTTTTCATTGATTTAATCATAAGAGACTAACGCTAAAAAATACAAAACACCAAAGATAAAGAAAATAATATAAATAATGAAGACAAGACTTAAACAGAGAATATAAAAGCATTCCAATTCAAAAATGGAATAATTTGCATCATTTAAGATAAGGAACACCAGGAAGAAGCTAGAAGACGAGTTGAGCCTAGTAAGGATAACTAACGAATAATATTTTTCCTTCAAGAACTCTCAAAAATTGTAGTCTACATCAATTGTCTTCCAATTCTCTATAAATAGAGGGAATGCCTTCTTGTATTGACAACTTTAATACATAATAAAGACTTTAATTTTATTCTTAGCGTCTCTCCTTTTAGCCTAAAATTTCTCTCCTTTTATCCTTTAGGCTACATGAGTTAATCTAGGACAAACGGATATTCAGTAGTAGATAAAAAGTTAACATTCTAAAATATTTACCTTGGATAGTAAGCATTCCAGATAAAATTCGTTTTGTGCACTCTTTGAAAAGTCCTTTAGGCCGGCTAAAGATAACAACCATAAGATCCACAAGCACATACACAGCACTTTTTGGTAGCCACTCCCCATCAATAGGATATGGTGCCAACTCAAGCTTGTCTCTAGATGTTCTCACATTTCCAAAATGCCCAGGTTCCAAAGATTCTTTGCTCGAGGAAGTTGGTCTAGTCATACTTCTAAGCTGTTCCTGAAGCTGAGCATGTTTTTCAGTGAGAGCCAACCTATCTTTATAATGTAGATCAGACCTGGATAGACTCTGATTTAAAGCATTCATTTCTTTAGTCAGATCCTCTATGTACTGGGCTTGTTGCAAATCAGCCTTCATTGCAGCATCTAATTTATCTAAATGTTGAGCAGCATTCTTGTAGTCGCAGATCCGAAGTCGATAAAATATGTGCAGCAGCTCATTGTAAAATAATAAACCAACACACTGCTGTCTCTTTATTGGAGAGGTAAGACAAGACAAAGAGTGAAGAAAAGTAAATGTGTACATAATTCTAATCAGAACAAAAAAATTACTTTTAGAGATAGATAAGCCTGGTCATCTTTAGATGTTGTGTTGCTGACATACAACCACGGAGAACATAAAAGAAGGGAAGAAAAATTATTTCAATGAAAGTCTTCTTTCGTTTCAAAAAAAAAAAAAAAGAGAGAGAGAGAGAGAGAAGGGAAGAAATCCACTTACTTTCTCAGGTTCAATAGATTCCCAGACCTCATCACATTTGTTAACAGCTTGTTCAACAGAATTATCATCGTACCATTGCATAAGGTGCACATGAAGGATAGAAGTAGCAAAAAACATCTTTCACACGTGAAAACAAGATAATTAGTTAGATGTGTATACAAGACACTGATTTTTTTAAATGCTTTTTCACTGGTGAAAGTAGGTAAATTAAATTAATACAAAGAAGTTTAGTCAAGAAATTCAATCCAAAAGGATCATCCTAGATTAAAAAATTTAACTAACAGACTAAAAAAGGAACCCAAACGTAACTTTTCCGGAAACCTCAGGTGTGATAATTTAATTCTTTTTCTTGTGCCAATTTTCAAAGTTTTTGGTCTGCTGTGGTGAATTCTCTATTATCCAGGTTTTCTTTTTTTCCCCTTTTACTTTGTTATTTTGCTCACTTGGCTCGTTTGTTTTGGCCCATCTCCTCTCACGGCTTCTTTTAGTGCTCTCTCTCCAAGCTTTAGGTGCTTATAGTTTCAGGTTTTTTGTCTATTTGGCTTGTTCTCATTTTCAGTTGTAATCTTTTTTTAGCTTCGAAACAATTCAGTCATATAAATCATACTTTCAGTTTGCAATAACAATAACAGTGAATCCTTTTCAATTACACTTCCCTTCCATTTGAGACCCAATTCTATTCACATGTAAAACACAGCAAACAGATTCAAGAATCCTGCATTTGTTGCTGCTAAGCAATTCTTTTAGCTCCAAAGAACCATTCAACAAACAAACCCTTATCCTTGTTTAAATAACTGTGGTACCAAATTCATTGGAAGATGAAGGCTGTAAAGCACGAATTTTTACTTCATATTTCATGCACCTAGAGACTTCATTGGGCAAGGATGAATCTGATCCATCTGAAACAAGTGGGCTGAAGAAAGTATGGTTACTGCGAGCATTTCCAATATGGTTTCCACACTTCTGACACAGTAGTTTGATTCTTCGGCGAAACAGACCCCAAGAGTTCTTTGAGAAATGAGGCACACATTGAAGTTCATCAACCTGTGTAAATCTGCTTTCGTCGATGTTTAGAAATGATATGATCCCTCGCTTAATCGATTTACCATATTTAGAGCCAACAGTCGATGTGTTGCGGTTAATAGAGCTCAAGTTCAGTTCGTATCCCGAAGCTCCACAACTGTAAAAAACATCTCTATGAGAAGGGAAGAGCGAAGCTGACAAAGAGGACTGGATGTGGGTTCCATGGCCATAGTCGTCTCCGAACACCAGCGACTGCCTCATTCCTCTTCTTCAGAATACGACACCGTCTCCAACGCTGGCTGCAATGGTTGACGGAGGTATCGAGGTCGTAAATGGGGAATCACAGTTTGGTAGAAACAATGATGCAGTTTTGACAATAGCGATCAAGTTCTTATTCAATCTAAGCGAGCTCAAGAATCAATTATAGAAGCTATAACCTCAGAATAAAAAGAAATTGAAGCTTGAACAAGACAAAGTGTGGTGAAAGGGAGAATTGGAAGAAGAATGATAATCTCACTTTCAGTTGGAATCGTTTCTTATATATACTCTCCTTGTTATTTTCTTCTTATTTCTCTTTCGGAATATTGTACTTTTTAGCATTACTCTCTTTTCATTTTATCAATGAAAAGTTTTGTTTCCTTTTCAAAAAAATAAAGATGGAATTTCAGAAGAAGTTAATCTATAGTTTAATTTTTTAAATAGATAAAAGGATTTCTCTTGGTAGTTGTAATCTTGGAAGTGGCAGTTTAGAAGTTAGTTTGAACTGTGGTTTGATTCTCGCACTTCCAGCCTTTTTGGACTTCTTTCCTCATCTGCCCATTGGATTGTTATCGACTTTGGCTATAGTTTATGTGCTCTCTTGTTTTGTTTTCCTTTTTGGAGCTGGTTTGTTAGGAATAAGTGTGTTTTTTTGTTGTCTTATCCTCTTTGTATCTCATTAGTATTTCTTCTCATTTTATTTTTGAGCATTCTCTTTCCTCTTAAAGGTTATTGTATCCTTGAGCATTAATCTCTTTTCAATTTATCAATGAAAAGTTATGTTTCCTTTTCAAAAATAAAATAAGATAGATAAAAGGAAGGCATTGTTTGAACGGTTGTGTTGAGAATCCCACACATTGGAAAAACCAAGGGACTTCACACTTTTTATAAGATAGATGGGATACTCCTCCAGTTTCCAATTGACTTTGAGATGGAACCTCACACTATCAAATATGGAATCAGAGCCCATAAAGCCCAAACGGATATTCGATCCAATAAAAAAGAAATTGAGATCCGATCAAGAATGGTGAACCCAAAAGAGGCACCATCTTGAGGGGGTAGGTTGAGAATCCCACGTTGGAAAAACCAAAAGACCTCACACTCTTTATAAGATGGATGAGATACTCCCTCCCGTTGCCAATTGGTTTTGAGATTGAACCTCATACTATCAAATAGATTGTACGTTAAAAAAATCAAAAAATAAAAAAGAACCTTCAATAACCCAAATTTTAAGAATGCTCATTAATTGTACATCATAATTTCATATGTCGCGTCCCAAGAAAAACGGTTGTGAATATTTGATATTAGTCCTTTTCCTTTTCTTCCTCAGTTGTAATGGTTATTCCTATCTTCCAACTTATTATTTGTCCTTATTTGCAATGCCCGATAAAGTGATTCTCTCGTTAGAAAGAATTATGCGAAATTTCTTTTGGGAAGGGCATAAGGGAAGCAAAACAAACTATTTGGTGAAATGGGACATTGTCATTGTTACACGTTCCTTAATTGATGGAGGTCTCGATTTGGAGGTCTCAAAAATAGAAATATGGCTTTACTAGCTAAATGGGGTTGGCGATATATGGAGGAAGAAAATTCCTTATAGAGGCAAGTGGTTAGAAGCATTCATGGAAAAGACTTCATTATTGGCACACGGCTGGAAAGGTGGGGAATAGCTTGAGAAGCCCTTGGATTTGCAGTTCGATAATTTGGTTGAAAGTGGAAGCTTTGGCTCCTTTCAAACTTGACAATGGTACTCGAATTTCTTTTTGGACCGACCTATGGGTAGATGCACTCCCTCTGAATATTCGGTATCTTGGACTTTTTAGGATTGCTTTGTTACCAAAGGGATCCAAAGCATCTCATTGGGATCATATGCTGACTTCTTGGTCTATTGTATCCCGTCGATTGCTTAAAGATGACGAGATAATAGAGTTTCACGACTTGTTAACTCTAATTTCAGGCACAAGAATTTCGGAAAATTCTTATACGAAAACATGGTTCCTAGAAGCTTTCGGTAATTTTTCAGTTAAATCTCTCACTACTCATCTCTCCCCTTCATCCCCTTTGGACAAATGTCTATATAAGGCTTTATGGAAGACTAAAAGTCCGAGAAGAGTAAATATTCAAGTGTGGATAATGATTTTTGGCCTTCTAAATTGTTCCTCGGTCATGCAAAGAAAGTTCCCTTCGGTTCATTTGTTATCTTCTATTTGCCCTTTGTTTAAAAAGGATGGTGAAGATTTGCATAACCTATTTTTCAAAAGTTCATATTCAGTAAAACAAACATAGATATTCAATATCCGTCTAAACAATATAATCAAGTCTTAAAAGCTCAACAAAGATGAAGAAAATAACATGATAGCAAATTGCATTACAGGCCTACCATCCATCGTCCAAGAAACTTCCTACAAACATTTAGCTTCACTTAATAATGTCACCTACACATTGATCCATCCTGAAGATGACTTGATTTTGTTTATATATACACAGTACAAACTTAACAGTACAGTGCCAGAAATTCACTAAGAAACAGGCCCTAAATAATCACCCTCCAAACTTACCAGTGCCTGAAACTCCCTTTCGGCCTCAAGCCACTTTGTTCCAATGACAATAAAACATACTACTACATCTTTCTCAATTTTTGAGAGCACAGGATTCTCACCCGGCACATAGCGGTAATCTGGCATTTTCAGGTAAGAGAGATATATGCTCTCAACAGGGCCACATCTCAAGAAAGCACCGTGCTTGAGAACCTTGTGAACAACTCCTTCCAAGATCTCTCCCCTATAAAGTTTGAAGGTGATACCACTAAAAATAACTGGAAACAAGACATCACCTGTCTGACGAACTTTCCCTTCTCCTATATTTTCAAGAGTTGTAACTGCGAGGAAATAGCCGAGATCCTTGGTGGCCTTTTTTGTGGCAAATTCGTCCAGTAGACGAATTATAATAGACCTTTGGAGCATCAAGCCTTTTGCGTCCAAGTTTTCAGCAGGAATTATGACATTCCATGGTAACTGCACTTTGAGAAACATTTCCTACTTCCTTCAACCTATCAGAAATCTGAAGAAGAAGAAGCAGCAGCAGCAGTAGCAGCAGCTTGCCCTTTCCGGCCACCGAGTTTCACGGCCTCCTGCTAAGTCGCAACTTTAATGCCATCAAAAGTTCATATTCAGCAACATGGTGGTGGAAATTTTTCTCCATTTTTTAATATTGCTGGGATGTTTAGAGATAATTTTAGAAGTAATGTTCAGCAAATTTTAATAGGCCCTTCACTTAAGAAGCGCCCTAGGGGGTTAATACGGCGAAGGCTTTACTTGCATAATTGTGGTTTGAAAGAAACCAAAGAGTATTCCACAATAAAGAAGTAGGTTGGGTGGATCAGTTTGAATTAGCACGAAGAAATGCTTCATCCTAATGCACTTTATGCAAGACTTTCGAAGATTTCTCCATACAGGAATTATGTTTAAATTGGCAGGCCTTCATCTTCCCAGTTTTTTAGTAGTTTTTATCTCAATCTTATATTATCTGGCCTAGTCTTCCTTTGTATCAATGTGTATCGGTTAGTGAATTGTCTTGGGACCTTGGTTGTCCTTTGCTTTTTATCATTATGTTAGTTTTGTATGGATATGATGAGGGCATTAATGGGGTGTCAACCTAGTTGAGATGCCCGAATGTGAATCCTGATCCTTAGGCTCTCTTGCTCTTTGTATAACCCTCTTGTATTTTGAGCATTAGTCTCTTTTCACCTTATTAATAAAGAGGCTCGTTTCCTTTTTGTTATAATTCTATAATTAGGATTTTCCATTCTTGTAAATATTTTGTGATATTTTCCTTTTCTATGCTTTGTACACTTGTATATATTCATATCTTTGGTGAATGAATAGAGCATTATGATTCTTTCTCAAACCTAAGAGTTTTACATGGTATCAGAATTTAGAACCCATTTGTGATACGTTTAGGGTTTTGTGGAGAGGTGAGTTTACACTTTTGCTCACAGTCGCCGTCGTTAGCCGCCACCACCCAAAAAAAAAAAAAAAAAATTGTTTTTTTACACCGCCCAGTCCAAAGAGGAGCCCAACTGCCGATCTAAAAAACCTCAAGGTCCGATTGCCATCTGACCAACGCATGAGGCTCACGCGCCTACTATTCTTCTTTGCCGTCCATCCACGCGCCGGCACGTGTAGGCGCGTGTGCCGTCCTTTTTTTGTTCATTTTCTGTGGATTTCTTCAGTGTGGTTGACTCTTCTTGGTGGTGTGTTTGTTTGGTATATATAGATATTCTCACTGCTTGTAAAGACATCTCTTCGGTAAATTAGGGTTTGAATCTCTATTGTCCAGTGTCTATTGTTTTTGAGATAATGGCCGATAAGAAACCAGTAGTCATGTCTGAGATTGTTCCTATGGTGTCAAAAGTAACTGAACACAAGTTGAATGGATCCAACTACTATTCATGGAGATCAAATGTCTGCCACTTTATTAGGAGTATGGAGATGGATGATCACATCACAGAAGAGCCACCGATTGATGCTAATAAGAAGATTTGGTGGCGAGATGATTCAAGGATGCTTCTTCTATTGACCGTGAAATTGTTGAACTAGTAAATCACTGCGAATCAGTCAAGGAACTATTGAAATATCTGGATTTCCTTTATTCAGGGAAAGAAAATATTAATAGAGTGTTTGATGTTTGTAACACTCTATATCAACCTCATCAAGGAGAAAAATCTCTTACAAGCTACTTTATGGAGGTTAAAAATACATGCGCGAAATTCAATGCCTTAATGCCAATCAGCACGGATCCAAAAGTTCTAATGGCTCAATGTGAAAAGTTGTTTATCATGAGTTTTTTAGTAGGTCTTGCACCTAAATATGAGATGGACAAAGATCAAGTGTTGTCAAGCTCAAATATCTCCTCGTTGGAAGAAGCTTACACTCGAATACTTCGTACTAAAAAGACACAAGCAGTTACATCATCTGATTCTAGCAATGCTTTGATTGGGCGCACAAATGATTATAGAGGTAATAAGGGGGTTGAATCAAATAGCTTCAAAGGTCATCCAAATAACCAAAGATCAAATCCAGGAGGTATTGTTTGCTATTATTGTCATAAATCTGGCCATACAAAGCGTGAATGCAGAAAATTGCTGAATAAGGGTCAGAGAATGTCATCACCCTTTGCACATGTCGCCTCTACTCCTGATAATCTTGACAAGTCAATTACGATTTCTGCAGAGGAGTTTGCTAAATTTCAGCAGTATCAAGAGTCATCGAGGGCATCATCTTCTACTCCCATTACGGCCATCGCAGAGACAGGTAACATTTCCAAATGTCTTCTTTCCTCCACGTCAAAATGGGTCATTGACTCTGGCGCTACAGACCATATGACAGGTAACCCCAATTTATTCTCTAACCTTTGTACATCTACCTCTTCACCTAATGTCACTATAGCTGATGGAACCTCCACTCCTGTTTTAGGATCAAAAACTGTTCATCTTACTGAATCAATTTCTTTGTCATCAGTTTTAAATTTACCACATTTCTCGTTTAATTTGATTTCGGTCAGTAAACTCACTTGTGATCTTCATTGTTGTGTCTCCTTTTTTCTTGGTTATTGCTTATTTCAAGATCTTATGACGAAACAGACTATTGGTAAATGGCGTGAATTTGGAGGTCTTTACATCTTTGAACCACAAACACCTACGGCCATCACATGCTCAAGTGTGTCGTCTCCCTTTGAAGAGCATTGTCGTTTGGGTCACCTGTCTATCTCTGTGTTGAAGAGTCTTCGTCCACAACTTCAATTTTTGTCTTCTTTAGATTGTAAGTCATGTCAGTTTGCTAAATTTCATCGTTTGAGTTTGTATCCTCAAGTCAATAAACGAGCTAGTGCTCCTTTTGAATTAGTCCATTCTGATGTTTGGGGTCCTTGTCCTGTTGAGTCCAAGGGAGGGTTTCGGTATTTTGTTACATTTGTCGATGACTATTCTCGTGTTATGTGGTTATATTTAATGAAAAGTCGTTCTGAGTTACTTTCTCACTTTCTAACTTCTATGCTGAAATCCAAACTCAGTTTAATGGTGCTCTTAAAATCCTACGGAGTGATAATGCTAAGGAATATTTTTCTCATACACTCAAGTCTTATTTAGATGCACATGGCATTCTTCATCAATCTTCCTGTGCCGATACTCCATCTCAAAATGGGGTTGCAGAACGAAAGAATCGTCATCTCCTTGAGACAACCAAAGCTTTGATGTTTCAAATGCATGTTCCAAAATCTTTTTGGGTTGATGCTGTTTCCACAGCTTGTTTCTTAATAAATCACATGCCTTCTTCCATTTTTAAGGGTGAGATACCTTTTCGTACTTTATGCCCCAAGCAAAATTTATTTCCCATTCCACCCAAAATATTTGGTTGTACCTGCTTTGTTCGGGATGTTCGGCCTCAGCATACCAAGCTGGATCCAAAGTCCTTAAAATGTGTTTTCCTTGGTTATTCCCATGTCCAAAAGGGATATCGGTGTTATTGTCCTAGTCTAAATAAATATTCCTCTCTCCTGATATCACATTTTTTTAACATACCCCATTTTTTTCATCACCATCATTCTTTCCAAATAAGAGTCAATGGGAGCATAAGGAAGTAGAGGATGATTTCCTTGTCTACACAGTTACTTCTCCCTCCGATCCTCTTCCTGATTCATCTCTACCTGTGGCTACCTCTACTCTTCCACCCATCGTTAAGGTCTACACTCGACGACAACCTCCTTCAATTCCATGCCCTGTACCAGAGTCTTCTTCGTCAGTGGATCCAGAAATGAGTGATGATCTCCCTATTGCTCTTCGTAAAGGTAAACGTACATGTACTTATCCTATTTCCTCTTTTGTTTCATATAACCATTTGTCACCTTCCACATGTTCATTCATTGCATCCTTAGAGTCTGTATCCATCCCTAAAATTGTTCATAAGGCTTTGTCTCATCCTGGTTGGTGTGTCGCAATGGTGGAGGAGATGACTGCCTTAGATGATAATTGTACTTGGGATTTAGTTTCTCTCCCTGCAGGAAAGAAGGCTATCGGTTGCAAATGGGTGTTTGCGGTTAAAGTCAATCCTGATGGTTCTGTTGCTCGGTTAAAAGCGTGCCTTGTAGCGAAAGGCTATGCACAAACTTATGACGTTGACTATGCTGATACTTTTTCTCCCGTAGCAAAAATGGTATCTGTACGGTTGATTATTTCATTAGCTTCAATCAATCATTGGCCTTTACATCGGCTTAATATTAAAAATGCATTTCTTCATGGTGATCTTCAAGAAGGGGTGTATATGGAGCAACCACTAGGGTTTGTTGCTCAGGGGGAGAATGGAACAGTGTGTCGCCTTCGTAAATCCTTGTATGGATTAAAGCGGAGCCCACGAGCTTGGTTTGGTAAATTTAGTCAAGTGATTGAAAGCTTTGGAATGCAGAAGAGCATGTCAGATCATTCAGTCTTTTTTAAGAGATCTGAGGGTGGTGTCATCTTGTTAGTCGTATATGTGGATGATATTGTGATTACTGGTGATGATGCTTTAGGTATCCAGTCTCTAAAGACCTTTCTTCATAGTCAATTCCATACAAAAGATTTGGGCATGTTGAAATACTTCTTAGGAATTGAGGTAATAAGAAGCATGAAAGGAATTCTATTATCACAGAGAAAATATGTACTTGATTTGTTGACTGAAACAGGAAAGCTAGGGGCCAAGCCATGTAATACCCCAATGATGCCCAACTTACAACTCACAAAAGATGAAGAATTGCTAAAAGATCCTGAAAGATATAGGAGGTTAGTGGGAAAACTTAACTACTTTACAGTGACTCGACCCGACATAGCCTATTCAGTAAGTATTGTGAGTCAGTACATGTCATGCCCTACAGTTGATCATTGGATTGCAATGGAATAGATTCTTAGTTATTTGAAGGCTACTCTTGGGCGTGGTTTATTATATAAGGATTATGGTCATACTAATATTGAATGTTTCTCAGACGCCGATTGAGCAAGATCTAAAGAAGACAGAAGATCAACGTCAGGGTATTGTGTTTTTGTTCGTGGTAATTTGATTTCCTGGAAGAGTAAGAAGCAAAATATGGTGTCACGTTCAAGTGCAGAATCAAAATATAGAACAATGGCACAATCTGTGTGTGAATTGATTTGGATATATTAACTTCTTGTTGAGTTGGGGTTTGAAATCACCACACCGACAAAGTTGTGGTGTGATAAATATAATCAAGCAGCACTTCATATTGCGTCTAATCCAGTATTTCATGAAAGAACTAAACATATTGAAGTTGATTGCCATTTTGTACGTGAGAAAATTCAACAAGGGCTGGTATCTACAGGATATGTGAAGACTGGAGAACAATTAGGAGATATCTTCACGAAAGCATTGGATGGAAGACGTATAGATTATCTATGTAACAAGTTGGGCATGATTAACATGTATGCTCCAACTTGAGGGGGAGTGTTATAATTTCTATAATTAGGATTTTCCATTCTTGTAAATATTTTGTGATATTTTCCTTTTCTATACTTTGTACACTTGTATATATTCATATCTTTAGTGAATGACTAGAGCATTCTAATTCTTTCTCAAACCTAAGAGTTTTACACTTTTTAAAAAAAATGGTTATTCCTCCTATGTAAGAAAACCTAAAGTACAAACATATGGATTGGGTCTTTTTTACTGTGATGGGTATCCTCATGGTGTTCTTCTAAGCAACTTGCTGATTATTCTACTCAAGATCTTGTCTGAATTGTATCACTTTTATCTTTTCTGCTTAGTTATCTTTGTAATTTGCTTTTGTTTTCATATCTTTGTATTTTAAGCATTGGCCTATTTTCATTTATTCAATGAAAAAGTTTATTTCCTTTTCAAAAATATTTTTGAATATATTCAAAATATCTAATCTCTCAATTTGAGTGTGGTAGTATTAGAGCAAGAAGTTGGTTTATGTTATGTGAAGACGGAAAACGTTCTCTTCTCTCTCCTCTAACTTTTCACCTTCCACTTCCTTCCATCGCATCCTCCACCTCTTTCCTATACCCATAGTTGATTCATCGTCTCAGATTGTCATCATCGGCTTCCTTCAATCGAGGGCTTTTGTTCTTGGTTTATTCTTCAGCTCCTTATTCCTTCTTGGGATGTTTCTGTAAATCTTTGGGTTGTTTATCCTTTTCTTTGGAAAGGAAACAAGACTTTCATCAATTAAATGTAAAGAGACCAATGCTCAAAATACAATGATATAAAATAAAATAAATATAGCAATTACAACCACTACGGCCAAATACAACCAAAAGTAGAAGAGGAAACTCTAGACGATCTCAAACCAAAAACAAAATAGCAACTACTCTTGAAAAGCTCGAAGAATTCCTTCAAAGTGAAACTCCTCAATGTAATCAAACACGAAACAGTTAATGGACAACTTCTGAAGAACCCAACCAAACTAGAAACGGTTAGCCTTAAACAAGATATTGAAAACCCACTAGAAGTGAAGAAAGGAAAAACAATGCCCAAAAATACAACATCCCTGAAAGATTCTTTGAAAGGCTTGAATGGAGACTTCACCTGAGAAAACTTCCCAAATTCTCGATTTAAAAACTTCCCAAATTCTCAATTAAATCAGAATTTGTGGCAACTGAGGCTGGATTTCTATCATCTGTAAGCCACACGCCTCTATTAAGGATTGAAATTTGGAAGGAACTGAGGAAGGAGTTAAGGGATACTTTTCTACTGATGCTAATGAAAGTATAGCCTTATCTGCAATCTTACCATCATCAATTGAGAAGAGATTATCAAAAACTTTTGTGAGAGAGTCTTCAATAGGAAGTACATCTAACTCAGTATCAGCTAACTGCTCATCCACCTCCTCACTACTCATACTAACCTCATAAGCAAATCGAAATCCCCAACCCCATCATGAACAGATTGGGTGGAGGTAGATGCCTTAGTATTGGAAGAGGACAAAACACCCTTGGTAAACTCAACATTTGATCCTGGAGGAATGAACTCTGTATAAGTGAACGGATCTAAAGAAAGTGAAAGAGGCCGAGAAAGCTTTGATGATGAAGTGATGATCCAAGTACAAGCTTCCTCCAAAATGTTTGTGTTTATCTCTAATTTTATAGGGAAACCAGAGTGAGCAAGCTTTCTTGGTATAAAAGAAAGGGTGGGGTTCAACAAGCCGAGAAGTCTTAGATCTATCCAAAATATTTGCATGTGCCACTTTTTCATCATTCTCATGTTTGTTCTCCTATGGCAACCCAAATTGCTTTGCTAATAGGTTAAGCTCTTTAGGTTTTCCCAAAATCCTGAAAGGCTCAAAGGGATCCCTTGAAACTAATGGAAAACTCTGAATCGGTTCACAAAAGTCTGCTTCAGGGCTCGACCTTCATCTTTCATAATCTGCTTTAAACGAAAAATATCTAAGAACCACAGACACAGATACGGATACATTCCACGGATACGATACGATACGATACGGCGATACGTTAATTTCTAAAAAACTAAGATACGGATACATTGAAGATAATAATGTCTATTTAATTGCTATAATACTTATTTTAAGTTAGAATAAAATAGATTCAAGAAGAGAGTGAAAACTTGAAAAAAAATCCAGTAACGTCGAGTGATTGTTGAACAACTAGAGTAGACGGTAGGAAAGAAGTAGAAGATGAAGAATGAAGTTCAAGATGAAGCGGGTGTGAATCATGATTTAAATAATGAGAGAGAAGGGAAGAATGAAGATTTAATTACATTTCAGGTTTTTTAAAAAAAAAAAATTATGTTTTATCAATTTTAATTTATTTGGTTTTGGATTGCTCAATTTAAGTGGACTTTTATGTTTAGAAGTGATTTTAAAATGGTTGAAATCACTTTTTTCATTTTCAAAATCTGTGAAACATGTTTAATTCTTCAAAACTAATTTTGATGATATGAAAATTGCATTTAAAAGTGTAAGATTGAAAACTAAATTAATTTTGAGTAATTAAAAATGTGTCCGAGTGATTTTAAAAATGAAAAAAGTGATTTTTGATGATTTTAAAATCACTCCTAAACATGCACTAAAATAAAATAGGTTGTGGGTTGGGCTTTTTAAATGGTTGGGCTTAAATTTGAAAGAAAAAAAAAAAAATTTGACCCACGCATCCCCTTCACATATCTGGAAGCAGATACGCATTTCTGAAAATTAAAAATAAAAATAAAAAAAATAAAAAAACCAAATACTTCAAATCACGTATTTGGACATATCCGTATCTGATACCGATTCTCTACACAATTAGAAGTATATGTGCTTCCTAGAAAAATATCAACTGGGTTGTAAAAATCACTCAAAAATAAAGCGTCATAAACTATATTTGGAGGATCCAAGACTTCAATGTCACCAAAATGAAGAAACATATTTCCTCTGATTTTATTCTTAATTTCAATGGTTGTTGGCATAAAACACAAAGATTATGTTGGACTTGAATTTGAGCCACCGAATAATTGATCATATTGAGAGTGTCAGCTGCTTTGCTAATAAGGCCACCAAAATATGTCCCAATAGACTGAAAAGTCTCACGACACCAATAATCTAAGGGTAGATTTTTTAATTGAAATCCAACCCCATATCTCTTTATAAATCTCGGATGACTGAATTTCGCCATTCCATTTTTCAAAATGCAAATGGAAGTCCTCAAAAGTCGTCCAATTTCCTGGAGAAACAATAAAATTCGCCAAGTTTCTAGTGACAACTTTAATCAAAGCTTTATCATCAAAAAAGGGATCGATCAACACTTCAGTTTTGAAGTGGTCTTCCAAAACCACTGCTATTTTCGTCCAATCATTATGCGGAAAAAGTCTTGAGATTACCCACAATTCATCGAACTCAAGCTGAAACACATCGTGATCATTTTAAACCTGATAAGAAGTTTGAGCTTTCCTTGAGTCGAGAATTAATTTTCCAAAACTAGGGGGATAAGCCCTATGATTTTCCACTAACACCTTTGCATAACTCTTGCTTGCTCCATTCAACCAAATTCCTCTATATTTTTAGGTTTTACTCTTATTCCCATATTTTTTACACCTTGTTGATGTTCTAGTTTAGTTAGTATTTTCAGTTAGTTAGTTGCTAGGTTGTCACCTCAGCCTATGCATATGGCTGAATGTTAACTTGACACACTATGCTCTCTTATTTTAAAACTTCCTTTAAGGTATTATTGAAGACATCAATTGGTATAAGAGTTGCATCCTAGCTCGAATTCAACTGGCAATAGGATTAGGTTATACTAGCAACACGGAAGCAGAAACATGCACCCACAATCGACACTTGCAGTCAATTGAGGTTTCAATCAACAAACGAAAAAGAGGCCAAGTGTTAGCCTACGTAGCCCATGGATTAGCATTTCAAGATCTTGGCTGAAAGTTGAAGCTTTAGCCATGTTCAAGCTTGGCAATAATTGTAGAATTGCATTTTGGCTCGATTCGTGGATAGATAAAATGCCTCTAAATATCTGCTTTCCAAGCTTATTCAGAATTGCTCTCAACCCCAATGCTCCGGTGTCGGATCATTGGGATACCTCCTCTTCCTCATGGTCCATTTTCTTTCAAAGATTACGAAAGGAGGAAGAGATAATCAAATTTCAGAATCTCCTTGGCCTCATTTTAGAAAAAAAGGATGGGGGCATGTTCGGATAGGAGGTTATGGTCTTTTGAAGCTAACGGTGCTTTCTCAATCAAATCTCATAACTTGTTTATCATTGACCTCCCCTTTAGATAAAGGGTTGAAGAAAGCTCTTTGGAAATCCAAGAGTCCCCAACGGGTGAATATTACGGTTTGGATTATGCTATTTAGGTCTTTAAACTGTTCCTCAGTCATGCAAAGGAAACTCCCTTCTCATTTTTATCTCCATCTACTTGTACCCCGTGTATGGCTGACAAGTTTATGATGTTTTATTTGAGAGTGATTTTTATAATCCAGTTGATATTTCTCGTTTAAAACAAGTTATGGAAGATGAAGGTATCGTTCCTACAATTCTCCATCAGTTTCAAGGGATCTCTTTTAAGTCTGTTAGGAGTTTAGATGAACCGCAAGAATCTAGATTGTCACAAGAGAACAAGTAAGAGAATGATGAAAAAGTGGCACCAGGTTTATCTTTGCTAACAGCTCGTGATAGATCTAAATCCTCTCGGCTTATTAAACCCTACCCTTTCTTTTATACCAAAAAGCGTGCTCACTCTAGTTTTCTTGGAAACCCGGAGACTCTGATCATTACTTCATCACCAAATCTATCTCAGCCTTCTTCACTTCCTTCAGATTCATTCACTTACACAAAGTTTAGTCCTCCAGGATGTTGTGTTTATCAAAGGTGTTTTTTTCCTCTTCCATTACTAAGATATATACATCCACTCAATCGGAACATGATGAGGATTCCGATTCTGCATCTGAGGTTAGTATGAGCAATGAGGAGATAGATGAGCAATTAACTAATACTCAGGTAGATGATCTTCCTGTTGAAGACTCTCTCACGGAAGCTTTTGATGACCTTTTTTCAAGTGAAGATAGTAAGGTTAGTAGCATCAGCGGAAAAGTATCCCTTAACTTCATCCTCAATCCCTTCAAAATTCCACTCCTTAATAGAGGCATGTGATTTTCAGATGGTAGAAATTAGATCTCAATCACCGCAAGCTATGATTTAACTGAGAGTTGGGGGTTGAATTTAAGTTGATTAATTATTATTCTTCTTCAGCTTTTTGTCATCAAAAGCTTCTTGGTTGACGTCTCCTTTGAAGCCTTCTAGTGGATGTTGTGGTTTTGGACATTACTTCTCCTTTCTTCTCTTTTAGGGGATCTTTGATATCCTTCAGATCTTTTCCCTCAGTTGTTTGGTGTTGGTTTACATCAAGGAGTTTTGCCTTGGAAGAATTCTTCGAGCCTTTCAAGAGTAGTTGTTATTTTATTATTTGTTTGAGGCTGATTTGAGTTTTGTCCTCTCCTTTTGATTGTATTTGTTCGAATTAATTGTAATTGTTATATTTATTTTTCTTTGTTTCATTGTATTTTGAGCCTTAGTCTCTTTCCATTTATGGGGGGGGTCTTTTTCCATTAAGTTTCCTTCCTTTTATTTGTCTCTATTGAAATGTTGTATTTGTCCTAAGAGCATTTTAGTCTTTTTACATTTCTCTACTGTATTAAGGTTTGCCTTAGTCTATTTATATGTGTATCTGTGGTAATTCAGTGTGTGAAAAATAAGAAAATATTCTATCATGGTTTTTTTCTCCTTGATCTAGGGTTTTCCACGTAAACTTGTCATCTTTCTTCTACCCTTCTGTATTTCAATATAGTATCAGAGCAGGGTGACGAAACCCTAACTGTCATTGACATCATTGAAGAAGGCACAGCCGACATCGTATACACCGCCGTTCAAGCTGCCGTCGACAAGTACCTCTGGTCGATATGTCGGCAGCCGTTGTAGGAAAATCTGAGCAGCAGTGTGTCGTCTGAAACGCGATTGCAAGTCGCGCCGTATCCGAGTGTGTCGTCCCAACCGATCATGCCTACCCAAATCGCACCGACGTCCCTTCAGCCAACCCAACCGTACCTCGCACTAGCCCAACCTGCACTGGCACTTCTTTCTTTCGCACCGTCTCAACCACATCAGTCCAGCCAAGGTACTTCTATGCCAGCCCCGCAGTCCCAACCTACGTCTTTTCACTCGAACCAGGAACCATTTGGCGTGCCATATATGGGTGAATCCTCGTATTTTTCGGGTGGACAGCAACCGAATACAGCAGCCACTCATCTTCCTCAATATGCACCGGCTAATCAGGGGACTTTGGGTTCGACTAGATTGTCTCCATTGGTGGTCAACAGCAGTTAATTAATCTTCAACAATAGATTCGGGCTATTGGAGCAACCCTTGGAACGATCATACATCCTCAGTCCAACCTAGTAAATTCAGTTCTGTCTTCTGGCCTACCGATATATTCAAAGAATCCGGTAACTTCTTTCTCTGCTTTACCTACAATTAGAGATGTCCACGGGGTGGGGTGGGGTGGGGCGGGCCGGGGCCGGGGGTGCCATGCCCCATCCCCGTCCTCGCTCCCATTTCATTCCCCATCCCCGTGAAATTCCCCACGAGGATCGGGTTCCCCGCAGGAATTTTTCCCCGTTACCTTTTTTTTTTGTAAAAAGCCAATTAATTTAAATCGCTAATGTAAGCAAATTTTAATTAAATAATTAACATTATCATTAAATTGTTTATTATGGTTTGTTTTACATGACAATTTGAATTTAAAGATAAATTACTCAAATTTTGACTTGAAAAAGCTAATTAATTGTTTTTAGTATAAAGAAATAAATATAAATCAAATTATTCACATATATAATCTAAATTTAAATATTCAATTTAAACATATTCATTATCTTTCCCAAGAAATAATCAAATTTGAAATTTAAATGTAATATTTATATAATATTAATAATAACATAACATTAGATAACTATACTAAATAAATATGTAGAAGCTAATCGGGGCGGGGATGGGAAACGGGGCGAGGCAGGGACCGGGATGCATTCCCCGTCCCCGTCTCCGTTTAGCTCACGGGGAATTTTTTTCCCCATTCCCCCCCTAATAGGGGAATCCCCGCCCTGTTCGAGGCAGGGTCCCGTCTCCATGGGGAAATTGGACATCTTTACCTACAACGAATATAGGTTGCAGAAACTCCTATTGAACCTAATATAAAGCTTCTAGCAGTAAAAGCAGAAGAAATAAAGGACAATGAACGATATCAGAGGCTTGTTGGTAGATTAATTTATCTGTCTTATACACGTCCCGATATTGCATTTGTTGTGAGCATGGTAAGTCAGTTTATGCATTCTCCTGAACCGATTCACTTTGAAGCTGCCAACAGAATTTTGAGATATTTGAAAGGGTCTCCTAGAAAAGGTATTCTATTCAAAAGGAATAATCACTTCCAAATAGAAGTCTACTGTAACACCCGAACCTTCACAGGATTCTTTAGGCAGAAAGAGAAACTCAAAATTCAAGCTCTTGAAGGGAAAAATACCCAAGTATCCAAAACTATGCCTTGGAAGGAAGAGAGTACTTAAGAAAAATTGACTAAGTACCAAGGATATGAGGGGTAGGAGCTTAACTTATGGTAAGACACTTCAAGTGGAACATATTCTGGGAAGGAAAGAGGACTTGGACACATGCTAGGGTAGAAATAGACATGGTGGGCACATACCATGAGGATTTTGGACGCATGGGAGGTGTTATGGTGAGATGTTTGGGATCAAGTGGAAACCTAAGGAAAGAAGTGGTTGTGTTGGAAGATCATGTATTGAACTATGCACCACCAAGGAAGGAAATTTGGAATTAACACATGAGGAATGAGTGGTGGGCGCATAGGGGATTCAAGGGGGAAAAGTTGGCTAAGTGTTGGACAACATAAGACACCACAAGTGGAGGAAACCCTAAAAAGGGAAGGGATGGGCGCATAGGTGAAACATTAGGTGCATCAATGGCTATGTTGATGGAAGTCTTGAAGGAAAAGTAAGACAAGAAGACATATGGCTAAGTCTTGGAGTTGGGGAGTAGGCTATGCGTTGAGGAGGAAAATAAAAACCAAGAGAAGAAAAAGGAAGATAGATGGGCGCATGAGGGAGAGATGGGCGCATAAAACCTAGGGTTGGCGCATAGGGAGGTCTTGTAAACTTCATTTGAACTTTAGGAGGAGCAAGATGGAAGCATAAGACACATCCTTGGTAGAGAGTTACACCAAGGAAGCCAAAAACCCTAGTTGGTGCAAGCTTGAGGTAGTTGGGGCATACTCTTGCCTAAGACCTAAGAGGAAGACGTGGTGATTAAGAGCCAAATTGAGGAACCATACATCTAAACCTAAGTGAGCATGCGTTGGAGGCACCATCATGAATGCATAAAGGAGATGTTGGACGCATAGAGGAGGGTTGATGAAGCCACCATGCGCCCAACCTAGGTTAGTATGCGTTAATTAGAGAATTTGGCAAGTAAGGTCGGATTGACAACAATATAGGGTACGTGGCTCAACCAAGTGAAGTCTTGGCCAAGCCAAGGATGAGGTGGACGCATAGTAGGACATGAAGAAGGGCGGAATGACACTTCAAAAGATAGCTATGCGTTAGTCTAGGCATGATGAAGACACTTAAGCTTTGCATGCAAGGAAGAGGTGTCAAGGAAGATCCATTGGACCAACATAAACTTGCCATACAAGCAAGGTGTCATGCGTTGGAGCATAGGAATGATGACAAGGATCCCTTTGGAATGCCTATAAATACCCGAGGAGACTCCATTTCACTTTACAACTCAAAATATCCTTAAGGAGACTTAAAAAGAGAGGAAGTTGGAGAAAATTGAGGAGCTCGAGGAGGGGGATGCGTTAATGGGAGGTTTACCATGCATTAATGGTAGTTTGCCATGCGTTGATCAAGGCTTGCTTGTGTTAAAGGAGTGTCCATACACCAATCAACCTGCAGGAAATGACCCTTGCGCCCACAGTTGTCTTGGTTTGTCCTAGGGTGTAGATTAGCATTTGTTAGAGTTGGTAAGATAGGGCTAAGGCCAAGAAGGTATGTTAAAGTTGTTTTAACCCTAGAAAATAGGATTCTAAGTTGATTATGAGATTAACATAGGTTCAGAATCATAAAGGAACTAGGGAAGCAGGAAAAGTTCAGGAAAGAGAAACTCCTACGGGTGAACTATGAGTGGTTTTATTTTCAATTGTTTTAATTGATCTTATCTACATATATGTTATGATATATATATATTTATATATGTATGGTTTGATGAGGCTAGTATGATCAGGAAGGTGTCCTCTCGAAGTCAAGTTACTAAGTTTCCATTGTTTTACGTAAAAGATTGTGTAACTTCGCATTTACTTGATAGCATGTTTATAAGGATTGATCTGGAAACTAGAATTGTACCCTGGGTAAATGTTAGCGTGTCTCAAGCACGTCTAACGAGATTTTGTCAACATGTGCACATTTGGCGGGACATATTGGGCACTGGGATTGTTTCCTTGCACAAGTGTCTTGGGTTAGACTGGACTACCTGGGAAAACAGATCATGCTTGTGGTATCTCAGCAATCAGGCTGGGATGGTTATATCTTATTTCTTGACGTTGTTTGTGTTTGTTGTCTGTGAAATTATTTCAAAATGAATTACTAAAAGAAAAACCTAGTTTCTTAAATGCCTTATCCCTCACTGAGCTTTTAGCTCACATTTTCCAATATTTTGTCCCCCCCCCCCCCCCGATAGCGGAAAAGGACGTTTTGGAAGTACCACTTGAGGTTAGGATCTGCCACTCTAGCGGTGCGATGGATCCTACTACAATAGAGAGATAGTAGGTTTCAGAAATAATCACAAAAATTATTATAAACCTATTTAGTATAAATAAATGTAGCTAATCAATTTAACTTTGATATTAGACACATCTGTGTTATAAGAATTATCTAGTATACAGGGGAAAGGGGACAGTAGATATCACAAAAGGATGGTGTTGCCGTCTTCACGCCTCCTTTCGGACTTAGGGAGTAAAAACGAGAGGGGGTGTGACATCTACACTGATGCAGATTGGACTGGAAGTACTAAATATAGAAGACCTACCTCTGGTTATTGTTCCTTCGTTGGAGGAAATTTGGTTACTTGGAGAAGTAAAAAAACAAAATGTGGTGGCCAGAAATAGTGTTGAAGCAAAGTTTGGAGCCTTGGCTCATGGAATTTGTGAAGGCACATGGATCAAAAAGATACTTGAAGAGTTGAAGATTTCTTTGACTATGCCTATACGGATTTATTGTAACAATAAAGCTGCAATTTCTATTGCCCATAATCCAGTTTTACACGATAGAACAAAACATGTTGAGGTTGATAAGTATTTTATTAAAGAAAAAATTGAAGCAGGAACAATATGCATTCCTTATCTTCCTACATCAGAGCAAATTGCTGATGTGCTAACTAAAGGTCTTCCAAAGAAACAATTTGACAGATTGATTGATAAGCTGGCTATGGAAGACATCTTCAAACCAGCTTGAGGGGAGTATTGGAATTTCTATATTTGTATATGAATATTTATTTTCCTTTATTGTCTTTATTCTTTCCATATTTGTAAAAGGTCTTTCTCCTATATAAGAAGACCTACTCTGCACATATTTAATAAGAGAAAAAGGAGATTAATATTTCTATTCCTCCAATTTCTACAGTTTCAAAATCCACAATTTCTTCTTTTCAACTCTGTATTCTTCGACGACTTTGTTTGCAATCAAGATAGGGTCAAGTATTTGTCTTCCTTCTACAAACGCACTTTGGTAAGGAGAGATGAGAGAAGGCATAACTTCCTTAATCCTTTCTGCCAAGACTTTAGCTTGAATCTTGTAAATTGAGGAAGTCAAACTGATTAGTCTAAAGTCCTTTACAAAGCTAGCTGTCTCTTTTTTCTTAACAAGACAAACAAAATTCTCTCTCAAGCAAGCATTTACATGGCCATTTCGCTGAAATTCACTAAACAGCTTTTGGAAATCTCTTTTGCAAAGGTTCTAAAATTTTATGTAGAATTCTGTGGTGAAACCGCCTGGTCCAAGAGCCTTGTTTTTACCATGTGACTGAACTCCAATCCAAATTTCTTCATCTTTAAAGGGCCTAATGAGCTTGGAATTTTGTGAAGTTGAAAGTCTGAAACTGTATTCCAAACCGAGTTAGAAGGCATATATCTCTTTCCAAGCATCTTTTGATATAGTGAATTGAAAAAACTGTTTTTTCCTCTTCAATCTCATTAAAAGGCAGCAAAGAAGTGCCCTTGAAGACTGCAATTCTGACATTAAAGACTTACTTCTCTTTGCTGATAGCATTCAGTGAAACAAACTTGTGCCTCCATCCCTTTCTTTGAGCCATGAAATTTTTACACTTTTGGAGATAATTTCTTTCCTCGCACATATACAAGGATAACTATAGCTTATCTAATCCCATGACCAATTGGAGAAGTTTTTTGTAATCCACTAAATAGAATCTTTTTGTAATTTCATCTTATCAATAAAATTTTCTGTTATGTATATATATATATGCAACTCAAAAATTAAAGAAGCAACAAGAAGATACGCTTTCAGAAGAATAAAGAAATATGGCAGTGAGAACGAAAACAAAATTTTAGATGCCAACCTGCAGTTCAGGATAGCATATCTCAACTGAAAATATGTATCCCGACTCCAAGGCAGAAATTGAATTTTGATAGTCTCCTTCAATAATCAGAGCATTTGCTAACTGTGAATTGAAGTTGCAAGACCATAGCTTCACTGACAGTCTTAAATGGGTGCAAGAAGAGAACGCCAATGAGTAAAGTTGATAAAGTAACACTAAAGCAAAATATTTGCAGGATAATCCAGTGTTACCAACGACAACAACAAATGAGAGGGAAACAAACAAAGAAACAAAAAACTGATTATATCAATTGGCGAAGGAAATGAAGAAAAAATTTATTGGGCACAGGGAAATAGGATGAGCGCTTACTCGTGACCAGCAGAATTGGTGAGATCAAGACCCTTATGAAGAATCTGTTTCTGGGGAGGAATAGCACCGACGAGATGATAACATTGGCTTAATAAGCTATAAGCCCGGCACTTCAATTCGAAGCATGATGGGATAGACTTCAGTAACAATTGCTGCCGGGAAACAAAAACCATCATTAATAATTAGAAAGTAAAAATAGTTAGTCTACATCATTAGTTGTGTGAAAAAATAAAATATTTCATACAGAACGCTCGAGATGGGATTTGGCATGATTGACGCTGTGAGAGTGAGTGAGTAGAAGGGTGGCAATTCGAAGCCGAGTCTTGACCTCAACGACAGGAAAGAAAGACACGGGACTCTGGCATATGGCTTCCAAACACTTTATTGCCTTCCCTAATTCCCCCTGCTTCTCGTGGTAATCTGCCAGCCTCCACAATCCCTCCGCCACTGCTTCCATCTCATGAAATGAGCTGTGCAGTTGAAAGGGCGCCTTCGTCCCCCACGCCAAAATTAAACAGATTCTTTTCAGTAGGGGTGTCAATGAGATTCCTGCCAATTTCTAGTCTGTGGGGAAGGGAGCGCCAAGCTCAGACGACAATCCAGAAAAGGTAAAATTAACCTACCCTTTGAAATTCAAGAAAGTTTGAAATAATAATAAATTCTGTCATTTGAGATTTAAAATCCTTTTAGATTCGAGATAGTTTAAAATAATTTTAAATCCTTTGATTTGGAATATGAAAATTGATTTTAAATTAATTGCTTTGAAATATTTAAAATATATGTATCTAAAATTTTATATTTGGAAGGTAACTTGAAAAGGAATGAAAGTTGAGAATTTACTAATATAGACTTTTAAGAATGATGTGTTAATTGAAAATTATAATATGATAAGATTAATTAGGCTTGTTTGGATTGAATTGAGAAAAAATGTTTTTGAAAAAACACATTTTTATTTAAACACTTTTGATGAAAGCTTATTAAAAGGCACTTGAAAAGCTATTTTGTATGGTTGTTCAACATTCCAATTTCTCATAGAATAATTTACCTTTTAAATTAAACACTTGAAAATGTAATCCAAACACATCCTAAGCTTTCAAATCCTATGAAATTCTGCAAAATCCGAGTTAGAGGTGTTCAAAAAATCTAACAACCCGAGTAACCCGGACTACTCAACCCAAACTATAAGGGTTGGGATTGAACATTTTCTATTTTTGTTGGGTTGAGTTGGATCTCGGGTCGGCTAAATAAAAGTTCGAGTTGACCAGCCCAACCCGAATTACATATATATTGACAACATGTGTGTGTATATGTGTATATGTGTCTGTGTTTAAGTTTGGCTAATTTGAGTTGATGAATTGATGAGCTTTTAATATTTTTGTTTTAAAATTGTTACAATGTTTGTATTTGTTTAAAGTTTGCAATAAATATCATATATATTTGGTTTTTAACATGTGAATTTTATGAGATTTAGTTATTGGTCATGTGTAGTAGATAAAATTACATGTTTAAAATTAATAAGAAAAAAAATTACGTGTTTCCACCACACAATCCAAGTTAGAAGATAGTATAGAAGACCTTTGTGGTGATCCTTTGGCATTTTGGAGAACCAATTTGAGCAGATGAGCTATGATTGAAGAAAATCTTCAAAGGTATTGTATTCATTGAAACCCTCTTTTGAAATTTTGTTTCAAATGCATGCTTTTAAACTTAAATTGAGTGTAATTAGAGTGTTTATTGATTATGTTTCTCCTATTGCATGTTAGTTTACTCTATCAATATAATGTACCCAAATTTCATTATTTTATTTGCAACAATACTTTAATGAGTTATAATAAGTGTTAACAATAGGGCACTCAAATTCTCCTTTACTAACGCAAGACATTAATGACTAAATACTATCTCCAGAATAACTCATATTCCGATAGTCATTTAGTTACCATTTTCGGTCAAGAACTTACTAACACTTTGTAATTTTGTAAGTGTAACCCTCCATTTTCATATTTCAGATGTCAGCGGCCCCAACAATGTTACCGAATTGGAGAGTCAATATTGGGAATTGACTTAAGAAATCCTTTCCATTTCTGATGTTTGAGTTGTTCCAAATCCTATGTTACAACCCTCCGAGGGGATAGTTGTCGTAAAACGACCAGTGTAGATCGTATAAAGTCGACAATAAGGCGCAATATAGGAATCTCACGGTCTAAACTAATGGAAGAGACCATAGGACATGTTGGTACTCATCCTTGACCCACTTAATATGATGTTACGAAATCGACAATTAAAGAACACAAAAAGGAACGTAGAGATGGAGAAGATCGACATAAAGATATACGTGGTTCACTAATAGTGTGTTAGCTACGTCCACAGGCAGAGAGAGAATAATATTATTTGAGATAATGTTTTCAGAAATTATATCAAAACGATGCCTCTAGGGTTAGAGAGTTTATATAGCGCACTACTCTAAACCCTAGGGTTAAAATCGTAAATAACCCTAGGGTTAAAATCGTAAATAACTACAGCGAGACTCCCATACTTGGTTGTTCGAAGCGCCAAGAGACAGATTCAAGGCATTTCAACATATGAACTACTTCCCCTATTCACCTTGTTATTTACACATGCAAACACTTTCCGAATAGAGGTCACTTCCAAGGTGATACAAAGCCGAGCATGAATCTCACGATGTGAACTCTTAGGGACATGAGAGCTAAGAATAACATATCGTATATGTCACTAATCTCCCACTGAAATGTTCTATTTGTTTTCAGGTAAATATTTACTTAGGTTTGTTTCGGCTAATTAAAACAACCTAAGTTTAGGTGATTTTCCAAGTATAACGATTATATTTGGAATTAACCTACGATGTCTAGGTGATAAACCAATT